>NC_090926.1:902674043-902977393 GCF_040938575.1 Ambystoma mexicanum
ACAATTGAGGGGTTTTTCAATGGGGATTTGCTAATATACACGGGCAAACAAGAGATTCTTCAATGGGGAGATGACTGAAATACACAGGCTAACAAGAGATTTGTCAATGAGGAGATGACTGAAATGCACTGGTAATTGGGGGTTTCAATGGGAATTTTCAATGGGGGAATTTTCAGTGGGGGAATATTGGATGCAATGCTACAAGAATGAAGGGCTTATGCAATTTAGGGCTTGGGTTACTGCTACTACATAGCAAGCTTTTGTTTAAGGTTCAAGAAAACCAGCTGCATCTCAGGACACTCTGGAAAGATAGGGCAGGGGCCTGGTCACCCCACTCTCAAAGATGGTAAGTTTTAGCAGCCTCCATCCTCCTTTTTCTCCCCGGTTTTTGTGTGTACCTGTCCTAGTGCAGTCCCCTTTATATAGAAGAAATGACATCACCAATTGTACAATCTACGGGAAGCACCCTGCAATAATCCCTGCCACTAGGACTGGACAGTTACCCCATCTCTCTCCGTCCTCAGTCAGGATTGGTTTAGGGGTTTGGAGCAACATCTGTCTTTTCTCATTCGTCATCATCCTTTGTTCTCCTTTCAACTTTTTGGCAAAAACAAGTTATGCATCACAACTTCATAATTGTACTAGCAAATGCCATACTAAATATAATAATATAGTCATATGCATATGACTAATAATATAGTCATATGCCATAATATAGTCAAATGCCTTACTAATAATGTCTGATCATGGGGAATTAGATAAGCCAACCGCCAAACCCGTACGATGTAGCATGGCTGTGTGTCACATTTTTGTCATTTCCATAAAATGCACAACAGTTATGAAGATGTAAGTTATTAAGCATATCCCTAATTTCATTTTCCACCTTTTCACCAACTCTCACATTTTCAACATGTTCAGATCAGCCAGAAAACTTGTCTAACTGGCCATTACAGTTCTCAGAGTCACAGGTAGATGCATTTCATATCCCCCAAACCGCCTGGAAATTACATAAAAAATGGTATAAAGTGAAATCAATCCACAATATGGTTGCTGCGCAAAATGATTACATGAAAATAGTCTTTTAAATAATTGTGAGTGTTCCTGTTCAGAAAATGGGATGGCTGCTTCATCCCGCACAGCCATCTGTCCCCCTGGGCCAGCCTGTGACCAGAGGTTTTTATGAGTCTATTTGAAGTTAGTGTTTGCTCTTTGAAGAGGGTGCAACAAGGATTCACACCTTTAAGTCATGCTCCAGCCAAGGATAGCTTCCTCTTGAAGTCCCTGCTTTCCTAGTCTGCAGGTCTGGAGCATATTGAATTTTGACACCTTTAGCAGCACCACATTTCCTTGCAGGGTCATTAGATGGGAGATGTGTCATCCAGATGCAAGAGGAGTTTTCCTTTGTGAAGTTCTGCCCTCAACCAGAAACAGGTTTTTCCTGAAGACTAAATGTCTCTTCAAATGTCAATGGAGTTTTGTGGGTGAAACATTATGAGGCCGATTCATGGAATTAATGTGCGCTGAAATTTTCGGTGCAAGCGTGCGAAAGCATGCGAATGGCAGTGCAAGTGCAAAATTGCAGCAAAACCTGCGCACAGCAATTCATGTAAAGCCCTGGTTGTGCGCTAAAATTCTGTGTGGCGCACGCAGGCGCAGACGTCTCCAAACAGAGTGCGCTAAGCGCACATAGCGCGGCGCACACAACAAAAGTAGGCGGAACAGGGGGTGTAACACGCGGAATGGGGAACAATGCGTGAAAATGTGGGCGTCACGGGGGACGTACAGGAGGCAAATGCGCAGAACGCCCACACGCGCGTCTACAACACGCATTCATGGAATCGAATGGGGCTAATGCGTGCACCAAAAAAGACCAGCTAATCCGGAAACATGTATGCCAGCAGGAAGCAGGCATACGTGGACCCGCGCAGCACAAAAGTGCGCGCAAACAACAACAAGGGGGGTGTGTCACAGGCCACGCAGTCACGCTGCCTACACCAGGTGTTGGCCATCATGACTGCACGCCCATCAGTCCGCAGGCACATATACCTGCCTAGAACACCTGCAGAAAGGCAGGCTGCCATCCAGGATTTCTATGGGGTGGCGCAATTCCCCAAAACTCCCCAAAGTGCTATGTGCCATTGATTGCACCCATGTGGCTCTACGTCCCCCCAGGGAATCTGAGATCCTCTATAGAAACCGCAAGCACTGGCATTCCATCATCATGCAGGTAGTATGTGATGCCAAGGGAATCATCACCTCAGTATATGCCAACT
This sequence comes from Ambystoma mexicanum, assembly GCF_040938575.1. Classification (NCBI taxonomy): domain Eukaryota; kingdom Metazoa; phylum Chordata; class Amphibia; order Caudata; family Ambystomatidae; genus Ambystoma; species Ambystoma mexicanum. The sequence goes on from NC_090926.1 coordinate 902,676,317, forward strand.
ATCCAGGGTCCACCCACGACAGTTTCATTTACAGAATGTCAACCCTAAACTGGGACCTAGAAGCTGGTCGGCATGGCGATACATGGCTGCTTGGTGAGTATAAATTCCACTGCACATGCATGCATGTCAGATACTGAGTAATGTCATAACCCCACTAATGATACCCATCACCACCTCCCCAGGGGACAGTGCCTACCCTCTGAGCACCCACATGATAACGCTAATTCGGAACCCCACCACACCACCCGAGGTAAGATACAGCACAGCCCATATTGCAACCCGGGGCATAGTGGAGCGCACATTCGGAGTGCTCAAGTCACGCTTTCGCTCCCTTGACCGCTCTGGTGGGCATCTGTTATATGCTCCCCCAGTAGTGTGCAGGATCATAGTGGCAGCATGTGTCCTGCACAATGTTGCAACACGCCGGGGCCTGCCGGTGGACATGGTGGTGACCCCACATCCCCAACCACATGCACGCCCGCTGCGCATGGGACGGGAAAGGGCACGTGGTGAGGCAGCCCGTACGCAGCTGGTGGCTAATTACTTTGCATAAAATCACACCCCTTTGGAGTGCACACAGCCCTGGCACATACCAGCTGACAATCAATGATGATGAAATAAGGGACACTCAACTGTCACAACCATACCATCCTGAGATTGGTCACCTGGAAGTGTTACATTGTGTGCATCCCTACCTACCCAAACACCACCAATGCTGTGTCATCAAAAGACATACATCTATGCTGCGAAATTCATTACCCCCTTGCTAAATACAACATGAGAACAGCGCCATGTCACCCAACCCCTCCCCATCTCCACCACCAAACACACCATGGCATACCATGCAATGTGAAAGCAAACAAAGCAATGCACAAGACCTGACACAAGTGTCACAAAGTACACTGTCCCTAATGAAAACTGCCCACACACAATATGCTCCCAGTAATGTATAACTAACAGCACACATTACTGTTAGGCAGAAACCTGTGCAGTTCCCTTAGGGACCACTGCAAACGATTTAAGACTACAGGTGTTTGGCTGTAAACCCACTTGGTAGCAGTCTGTACCACACAGATTCACTTGGTAGCTGTGGCTGAGCAGGCAGAATTCCCTCAAGAAGAGTTAGGCAGTATACAGAGCATACAAAATAGGTACAGAAATACAGTAGCACAAGCAAACACTGACCAGAGCTTGGGTGTAAAAGTATATACTTATTTATTTAACACACACTTATAAAACACACTAGCACTAAATTGGTAAGATAAGTTCAAAACACAATCACTATTATCATATGTACATCCCTGATTACTTGTTGGACAAGTCTTAGTTAACACCACTTATTTCCAGACAGAGGTGAGCGCTTAACGTTTGATGGCACTCCAACAAGTTAAATAAAAAGGGAGGGAAAAGCAGAATTATGGCAGCATACACACTAAATACTTTTTAAAGAACCACAGCAAGTTTAGGAAGGCACAGTCTACTGGTGAGCAATGAAGTTTAGGCGCCAGGCCACTTTCAAGGGAGCCGGGCGGAAGATGCTCAAGATCAGACAGTTACACAGAGTCTTCGAAGTTTGTGGAGGTAGTTCGAAAAATGTTTAGTTCAGTGCAGAAAAGTTAGCTATGGTGTCCCAGGCTAACCCAGGTTTGAGAGACGAGGATTTAATACACCCCGTTCAAACGGTTGCAAGGGAAGCCAGGCGGAACACAGTACCTTAAATGGAGTGGATCCTCCAGCGGGGGCAGTTGTTCCTGGCAGCGGGTGCAAGTCACAGCGTCGTCCAGAGGAAGAGAAGATCTTGTCGTGGAGGAAGGATGAAGGTCGTTGCACTGCCAGGAAGAAACCAGCCGTGGAGTTCTCTGGTACAAAGGTACTACCCTTTCGGTTTGTGGTAGTGGTGAAAAAGTGATATCCCGGTTGCCAGGGTGCTTGGCACAGGGAAGGCGGCCACGAGATGCTCCAGGAAGGTGAAAAGAAGGTAGACTGGTTATCCCCACCAGTCGAAGGAAGAAGACTCTCTGGGCTGGAGATCTCCTCTGTCGTTGGGAAAAGTGGTGAGACAGTTCAGCAGGGCTCCACCGGTGGTGTCGTCATTGCAGGCCGGCTCAGCTTCTCCCTCCTCGGATTCTTAGGTCCTGTGGCGACTTCTGAAGTTCCAGTCCCCAAAGCCCTGCTTTCATGCAGCACATCCCCATTCACTCAGCCTAGCTGTCAATCAAACATGCTAAGTGGTGAGCCGGCCGGCTCACCACTTGGGCCAATCACACAAGAGTGTGACTTGATTTACCAAGGTAACTCAGTCCAGGGTGCCTAAACCCCCTCCCACACCCCCTGTGGTACCCAGACAGAGTGGCACCACTTTTGGAGGCTTCTGTGGAGAAGCCCGCCAAAAAGTGGAACAAAGGGCTCGACTTGGGCTGGAGTCACAGAAGAGAACACAAACGCCATTTTAGAATCGAGTTCTGGCAAGAAATACCAACCCGTGAATTAATATTAAATAAATAAACCGGCGGTATGTTCAAGGCTATAAGAAATAATAATTAAAGTTGGTAGCCTCGAACAATGGGAAAATCCCATAGAGATATATTTGCGGTCGAATATAAAAAGTAGTATCCACTGCCACCAGCCAAAACTCGATCAGGGGGGACAGAGACGTGCCCCCTCGAACAACAGACCCCGGGGCAATCGAATTGCCCCGACCAGTACATCCACAATATGATGGTTTGTACTGGTTTCTGTTCATAATTTGGGACTAGCAAAGCCAATGGTGACTTTACATGCCCTGGGAGACAGTAGTCAGTCCCATGGTATGGAGTCTATGTTGGGGGGTCGCTACGACACCCCTGGGTTACGGCACGAAGGGTGCTGTGTAACCCACATCAAAAAAACCACATGAGACCCTATGGAGTAAAAGACCCCATAGCCCATAAAACACATGTAAAGTTCAAGGGACACCTCAAATCATGTCTAAGAGTGGGAGCAAAAGAATCTCACTGTTAGCAGGAGAGAAAAAAAAATAACCCCAAACAATCCAGCAAATCTGCTGGGGGACTCACTAGGTTTGGGAAATTAGCCTTACAGAGAATGTTCCCTAACAATTACCAAATACTTACCACCAACACAATGCTGCAACACACCATGGAAAAATGCAAAAACATGACAGTACTAAGTTCAAGTAGTGGTAGTCTTACAACCTGTATACGCCAGCACATAGACCCCTTACAACTGTAGAGTGTTGCTGCCACGCAAATGTCTCAGTGTACTGCATACAACATGAACTGCATCTGCAAAGTAGACAGCCTTGTGAAGACATGAGGAAGGAACCTGCAGATTAGGAGGAAGACATGGATGCACAAATACATATCAATACACCATGCAGTGTACAATACAACATCAATATCCACATGGGATGTCTACACAGTATTGACTACAGACTGCCCACACAGCTCATGGGAGCCCAACTTAACTGTGTATTTCACTGTCACTTGATCACACCCTTTGCAAGCCCATGGAAACGGGATGAAAGAGGGGTGTGTGTCTCACAAACCCAAGCATCTAACCCAAACTCAGGACAAGCCTGCATGTGCCCAGCCGGAATACAGTGGATGCCCACGGGAGCCACACAAGGCAACACACTGTAAAAAAAAAATCAAAAACCAAAAATGGCCATGTGTGGGCCAGGGAGGGGTGGGGGGAGGCCACCCAGGAGGTTCGAGGACAGGGTGCACACCAACACCCACCTGCGTGGATGTTGCGAGAAAAAAAAATACCTCCTTGGGCTCATGGCCTGCACAGCTATGCCATTGTGGGAGGACTGCTGTCCCTCTGCTCATCCTCTGCTGCTGCATCAGGAGGTGGTGGCACTATGGGAGGCAGCCCATGCAAAGCCCTGGTATGGTCCCCCATGGCAGCAAGCATGCGGGTCTGGAAGGTCTGATTCTGGAGGATTAAAGTGCGGAGATCCCCATGCAGCACATCACGGGTTGCCTGCATTTCTGCACGCATGGCCTCGCGTGATGCCCGGATCTCCTCACGTGTTGCATGCAGCTCATCCGAGAGTGAACGTGGGAGCTGCTCCAGCTGCTGTTCTGCTCTAACATTTCGGGAAGCCTCAAGTTCAAGCAGACTCTGCCTGAGGTTATGGAGTTCTACCCTCAGGGCTTCCCTGTGGCCCTAAGACTCTATTGATATGGATTCACGCAGAGTCTCCAGTGCCACCCGTCTGTCCCTGTTGGATGCCAACATGTCTTCCTTGTGTGATTGGCAAATGGAGTCTGTTGCCTGCTGTTGTTGCTCCATCTGCCTTTCAGGGGGGGTAATGGAAGTGGCCACCCTCTCCATTGCCTGAGCCATCATTTCTACTGATGCTGCCTGTTGGGTTGCCATACCATACATGGAGTTTTCCCATACAGTATTGCCTGGTGGCGCACGGCCACTGTGTCGACGGGAACCACACCTGTTTGGGGCAAGGCAATCTGCACCTGGCTGTGCTGGCACTGCCTGAGGCTGCAGGACTGCATTCCCCCTCTGATCTGCTGGCCCAGGAACAGGATCAGATGCTGTGGAGTGTGACCCTGCATCCGTAACCACCAAAGGCGGATTTACCAACACTGACATCCTCATAGAGGGTTTTATCCCTGGTGCAGGTGAATTGGGCAGAACAGAATCGATGCCAGAAACACTTACCTGCGACGGCACCAGTCTCATCATCCGACTCAGCACCTGAATAGAGGTCTGGGGAGGCACCCCTGGACAGTATGGTCTGCAGTAACATTGGGTTTTCACCCACCACCACACCGCGTCCCCCACTGGTGCCCGGTCGTGCCTGAGATTCCTCCTGGGTCTGCACCATCTCCTCAACCTCAACAGCACCAAGTGCGTCATCACCTGCAAAAACATGATAGGCAACAAATGGAAACAGGCATGAGCACCATAGCACACACATAGGCCGTGACAAGCCAGAGATTCAGTACATGTCCCACATGACTATAACCCTGCCATGCATGCACTGTCAAAAAGTTGGAAGTGGAGTCAAAAAGGCAGACACTGGGGAGAGCAAGATGGAAATGCAACACATTTGCAGCATGTTGGGTAGCACTGGCATCACACATCAGGCTGTGAGTGGCATGTCCAATACACATACATGACACATGCCACTACACAGATGTCATGTAGCATAGCCACGGTAAATTACAAAACTACAGCAATATGTCAGTGAATGAGTACTGTCACACATCCATGTCACATCGACATTGATGCTGACTAGTGTTGCAAAATATGCATGTGCCACACACTAAAACACATCCAGTGTCCAATAACACAGTCATTGTGGGCTGATCAATGGTTGGTCACTTTAACATTACAGGAAACATCTGTCATCTTCCACATGCAAACAGGCCCTAATAAAACATTTCTGCAGCCCAATACTCCATCGGCCTGAATGGTGTAATCATTAACATAAAAAAGGTAAAAATAGTGGCCCAGTGTGGGCTGCAAACAATGACCGAAGCATATAACATATGTTGCAATAGGGCAGTGGAAACAATCAGCCTGAATGAACACTTACAAAATCTGAACAATGTAGTTGCAAGATGACAGTTCAAGGTAAAGTGCACTAATGTGGGCCTAATTGGCAACTGTGGGTAGAGGGGATACAGTCATACCCAAATCCAAGGCACGTGAATGTATGGGAGTAATCTAATGGGTGACCCATAACACTCAGGAGTACACAACCTCACTTGGCACTCAATCAGAACTCGTCACCCAAACAACATACACATGGATTACACACACACGCATGGACACTCACCGGACAATGCGTCGTAATCAAGTAGTTCTCCCACACTTTGGATCTGTTCCTCTGTGACGAAGGTCCCAGCAACAGGCTCATGTTCAGTGAGTTTGTTGTCCTCCTGTGGAGACCCACCGCCAGTCACCAGAGTAGCGGCATGATCTGAGGCCAGCTTGTTCTTTACTCTGCGTTTCAGGTCATTCCACCGCTTGTAGCAATCATCAGCTGTGCGCCTCACAAATCCAAGAGCACTTATGCGGTCCGCGATGGTCTGCCAGTGTGCCCTACGTTGACCAGGTGTGGTCTTGCACCCTGCAGTCACCAACATTTCGCGGCTATGTGCCGACACATAGCTCACAAGTGCATCAAGTTCGGGGTCATTAAAGCTAGGCTTCCTTGACATGCCGGACTGTGCAGCCGTGTCTGGGGTCTCATCCTGTAGTGCCAGAGCACCCTTCTTCCTCTTCTTCAAAGGTGGAGCTGATCCTGAGCGGCTTGCGCTGCTCTGGTCAGTAGGGGCAGAAGGGCAGGTGGACTGGGTACTGGGAGTGTGCAAAGGCACAATGACCATAGGTCTTGGTGCAGGCATTGGCTGAAGTGTGATGTTGGCAGGGGCACTGTCCCGGCTGGGAGACTCAGAGCTGGGGTGGATAGAGCTGCAGCTGCCCCTGCAGCCTCCCCACCCTGCGTACTTGGGGCAGCAGATGACATCGCTGCCCCAGATCCATGTGGCCTGGTGACACCAACTTGCACCGACACACGTGGACTTGCTGACCTGGAAGTCAGCCTGGGAGTCATCCTGTGCCGGCCCAGGTGCCACAATGGGCTGGTCCAACAAGGGCTGAGCTGGGATGGTGTCAGCCATGTTTCCCTCAACCATGGAGGGGCATGGGTGTCCCTGATTGGTCCTCCACACATGGGGGTCTAGGGGCACCCTGCAAATCCTGGCCACATCCCCTGCCGCGCCCACCACACCCACCTTTTGGAGGTCGGCCACCTTTGCCTCCCTTACCGCTAGGTCGCCTCCCAACCATGGCACTGATGTTGTTGTGCGTATGGGAGTTGCATTAAACAATTGTCCTGGGCAATTGGGGGTGAAAGGGGTAGGGTACAAGATGGAATTCGTACCCTAGTGCTCTAGCAAGGCTGCCTGTGACCCCTGGGGGAAGATGACGGGTCACGCAATGCACAGGCACCCCAAAAACAAAATGTAACGTGCACGCAACCCTTCGTAGACCACGTGCGTGGAAAAATGAACCCGCACTACGCTGTGACACCCAGAAACACAAAAACAAGCGTACGCGTGTTACACGCAGCCTACAATGACCTCTGAAGGTGTATGCGACACACGGGGCAAGCACAGTTGGTAAATGCGTGCGCGACTCACCGCCTGCCTGGAAAAAGAATGTGAAAAAAACGCACGTGTGCGCGTAGGCAACACCCCCGCCAAAAGAAGAACTGTACGCTGTCTGAGGAGACAAGACAAAAGAAGAAGTGACTGCTGTTTGAGGAAACAGTCCCCAAAAAAAGAAAGAACGCTGTCAGAGGTAACAGGGAGTATTGAACTTGAAACACTGTGAAGTAATCGCGTGTGAACCGACAAGAAGTACAGAATTCACCCACTCGCTCTCCACGAAAAGCACGTACCAGGGAATGGGGTCCTACACGTACCTTTTAAAGCGGCCCACACGTACAGCGTCACTTACGCATGTACGCACTAAGGCCCTTTCCTCCAATTACACAAGCTGACACTCGGACGTGCAGTTTTTGGACGTTTACAATGAACATAATAATAATAATAATAATAATAATAATAATAATAATAATAATAATAATTAATAATAATAATAATAATTAATAATAATAATAATTAGGCTTTTTATATAGCGCTACAAACCCTCAGGTATCTGAGCGCTGCTTATTATTACCCACGGTGTGTGGTGCTCATTTATCGACCTCGGAAGGATGAAAGGCTGAGTTTGGCCCCGCCGGGATTCGAACCTGCGTTAACAGGCTCTGCACGGGTGTCAAAGCGGGCGCTCTACTCGCTGTGCCACTTGACCGGCTTTGCACCCGTGTTGATGGAAACGCCCGCGCGCGTCACGTCACTTACACGCATAGGCCCTTTCCACGTATTACACGTATCCACACACGGAGGTGCAGTTTTTTCTCGCGTGCTGAACCACTATGCCCACGTCACGAGGGAAACGCCTCCCCGAATTACACACTGCGGTGCAAGATTTTCACGTGCCAAATCACTCCGTATCAAGCTGGCCACCCAACAACACACGGAAGACCACGCTCCTGCCCAGAAGGCCGAATTACTGCCCTCCAGAGCCCCGAGCACGTTCCCACCTGCCATCTGCTGCTGCCTGTCTGCCTGATGCCCACGTGCCCTGCTATTTGGTGCCTGCACGTCAGCCAGGGTTCCAGTTGCTGTGTCCACCCCTGCTGGAACAGAAGACTCCCGATTGGTATACCATCGCTCCACAGCCCAGCCCTAGGACCCAGTTGCCCACCCACGCCTGCCTCGGGGGTTGCCATGTCGGGGCAAACACCATCTGAGACCACTGGCGACCCCCATCCAGAGAGGCAGAGGGCCACCAGCTTCAGTGTGAAGGAAGTTGGGGTCCTGGCAGAGCATGTCCTGGGGCATTTTTATGCCCTCTTCGGAACATCAGGCGCCAACAAGTAAGGACGGGAGAGGATCTGGGATGACGTAGTGGTTGCCATCAACGCGGAGGGGGTGGCAACCCGCAACATCAAGCATGTCAAGAAGCGCTGGGAGGACTTGAGGTGCAGAACCCTCTACAAGGCCTGGCGCCTCGCGGAGGGGGGCCGGGTCAGCATGAGTGACATCCAGATGAGGGTCCTGGAACGCGTAGGCCCAGCGCTCCACGCCCAGATCCTGCAGAGAAAGACCTGTCTGGAGTTGAGCGGTAAGTGGCCAAGCATTGGTGTGTGAGACAGGGCATGTGGCAGTGTGCTGGTAGTCTGATACTTGCTTGTATGTGTGATATAGGCCGTGTATGGATGTGTGTGTGCAGGGACATCATGGTCATGCATGTGAGACCAGTAATGTGTGAACCACATGGTTGGTGCATGAGTTACAATGCAACATGGGTAGCTGTATGGCAAATGTACACATGAAAGCATGCCAGTGTCTGTTCTTGCACATGGTGGGGGTGTGAGGGATGGGTGCTGCTGTCATGTACATGTATGGTGCACATGTGTGTGTCTGAGAAGTGTGTGTGTGACTTAGGTACACCATGTATTCATGACACATATCTGTGATGATGTGTACATTCACTCATGCAGTGCGGTCACCGTTGTAAGCACTGTGTCTATCCACTGTGTCTGTGGTGTGCAAGGCATGATGCATGACCCTCCGGTGATGTGTGTTCATGGGATCAGTGTGAGCCATGATGCATGTGAGTTTGAAGGTAAGATTTTGGTTGATAGAGGGCCTGGTACATGGAGGCAGATGTTGATTGCAGGCGCCGTGCCTGTTCATGCATGTGTGTTGCTCGCATTCACTCATGTGTTGTGGAGGGACAGGATGGAAGTGACGTTAGACACTGCAACTCATGTGTTATTGCTTCCTGTCTAGGGGAATGTTGTACTGTACCCTGATGCTTGTGTTCTATGTCTCCCTCTACGCAGCGTCAAGTGAAGAAGAGGGCGGAGACAGCGCTGTGGAGCCAAGCGGCGGGGATGCCTCCACCGGGCGGTGACGCAAGGCCCAGCCACCCTCCCAGGACTTGCCATCATCCGGGAGCAAGGGGGCTTGTGCCGTGTCTGCCACTACAGCTGTGGCGGAAGGGCCGGGTGAGCCCCCACAGGGGCTTGCAATGGCAGAAGACGGTACGGAGACATCCAGGTTGGTGGTCTCCACAGAGGAGGAGGAGCCCGCTACTGAGCCGCACATGGGGCCTGGTGGTGGTAGTACCACTGGTGCAAGTGGTGCAGTCCAGGGCCAGGGTCAGGAGGCAGCACAGGTCACCGCGGAGGGGCCTGTGTATGTCCCTGTCCTTGACCCTGTGACTGCACCCCCATGCACCAGCAGGGATGCCCCGTCCCAGGCCCGTCCGCAGGTAGGGCAGAGTGCCATGTCATCTGCCTCTCCACTACCTGTGGACGAGGCGTCCCATGACCGTATGGGCTCCATCCTGATTGGTGTCGCGTTGCGCATGCGTGACATTCGTGATGACGTGCGTTCGTCCTGGGCAGAGAACGCACGCCATCACGAACAGCAGCGTCACAACATGGCACTGTTGGGAGGGGCCCTGGTCGGTGGGTTCCTACATGTGTTGCGCACTCTGGTGGACCTCTCCTCCTCTGTGGAGACTATGCGCCAGTCATTCTCCCTGCCGTCTTCCGGCCCAGTTTCCACCAGGGCCCCCTGTGGACCTGGCCCGACCAACACAGCCAGCTTGGTGGAGCTCACATCCCTGCCACAGTTGGGAGTCGGCGGTCCAGCAGGGGTGGACACCACAACTGGAGACCAGCTGATGGAGGATGTGCAGGCACCATCGGACAGGGTACATGGACAGCAGCAGCAGCAGGAGAAGGCTGTAGGTGGGAGCAATGATGGCTCGGGGCCATCAACATCGGAGGGGCAGGCATCGGCCAGAGGGCAGGAGGACCCAGGAATGGGAGTGTCTTCCGTGTGGCAGCGGTTGGGCCAGCGGATAGATGCGAAGCAGCGGCGGGCAGGTAAAGGCGCGGCTCACCATGGTCAGGGCGGAGTTCTCCATGCGTCGGGCATTGAGGCGGGCAGAGTGCCTCGAGGCAACTCGCAGGGAGTTGGACCAGGCCATGAGTGCCTCCCTGCGAGACCTCGGGCCAGGGCAGAGGCCCGCCTCTGGGACATCGACATGGAGTTCGATGATGCCCTGGCCCGGGACAGCACAGAGTGAGCCGCAGGACTTGCCCGCTGCCACTGTATATAGTTAGATAGTGTCAGGTTTCCTTTCTGTTTTTGTTTATTTTGGGGCGCTTGGACAATGCACCACGTTTTTGTATATAGTTCTTTATTAGGTAGTCTTTTTTGTAGGTTTCATTTCATTTGTTGGGCTCATGGACCCTGGATTGGTGATTTGTATATAGTTGAACAGTGGATTATTTTTTTTCCATTTCACCATGGAGCAATGGATTTCACTTATTTTTTTCCTTTGGATTTGCTTTGTTGGACTGAGACTTTGGACACATTTTCATTTGGATTTCTTTGGATTCTGATTTCATATTTTTTATTATTTTCTGGACATGCTGCATTTTATTTCTTCTTCACATTATTGTGTGTTTTCTTTTCATTACATTCATTTTTTGGGTTCAATACATTTTTGTTTCATACTTCGATGTGTGGTATTCTCTCATTGATCACATGTCATGATGTGGGTTTTCACATTCACTTGCACCCATTGGGTGTGTGTGACGGACATGTGTTCCTTTACATTCTTGCCATTTGGGTTGTATCATATGCAATACTTGGTTGGGTCTTTGGGTCTTTGGGCTGGGGTGGCGTGGGGTGTGATGTGGCTGGCCATAAGGCCCATGATTGAGGATCGTCATGATGTAGGGGCAGGGGGGCATGAGTGGGGGCCTGCTGGCAGGTGCCTCTGACCGCTGGGCGGTGGGGTGCTGGGTGACATGAGTGGGATATGAGTAGGGGCCTGCTGGCAGGTGACCCTGACTGCTGGGGGTGGTGGGTGCTGGGGGACATGAGTGGGGGCCTTGCTGGCAGGTGCCCCTGACTGCTGGGGGGTGGGTGTGCTGGGGGACATGAGTGGTGGCCTGCTGGCAGGTGCCCCTGACTGCTGGGGGGTGGGGGTGCTGGGGGACATGTGTGGGACATGAGTGGGGGCCTGCTGGCAGGTGCCCCTGACTGCTGGGGGGTGGGGGTGCTGGGGGACATGAGTTGGTGATCAGTAGTGCAAGGTGACATGCGGCTTGGCTGCAGGCATGCCCATGGTGGATGGGCTGCCTGCGGGACATGACCAGGGGTGCAGGGTAGTCCCCTGTGGGGCGGGCTGCCTGCAGGCACCGTGGAGGGTATAGAGGGAACACCTGGGAGGACCCACACTGCCAATTCACGTGTAGGACACCTTGCGCTCCCCCGAAAATCACGTACCCGCTCTGACAGCAAAATCGTGTGTGAAACTTCCCGTGCACCCCAGGAATACACGTACCCCACTCGCACAGGGCCTATCGCGTGTGAAACTTCCCGCCCACTCCCAAAATACACGTACCCCTCTCCAATCGCCTGTGAAACTTCCCGCGCACTACAGGAATACACGTACACCACTCGCACAGGGCCTATCGCGTGTGAAACTTCCCACGCACCCCAGGAATACACGTACCCCACTCGCACAGGGCCTATCGCATGTGAAACTTCCCGTGCACCCCCGAAATACACATACCCCTCTCCAATTGCGTGTGAAACTTCCTGCGCACCCCAGGAATACACGTACCCCACTCGCACAGCGCCTATCGCGTGTGAAACTTCCCACGCACCCCAGGAATACATGTACCCCACTCGCACAGGGCCTATCGTGTGTGATACTTCCCGCGCGAAATGGATTTTAGTGCAAGCGGCTGGCGCAGAAATTCGCACAAGCACACTGTGCGTCAGCTGCGTGCACCACCTGTGCGCTGTATTCTATGAATTACCCTCTTAATTCATTGCTTTGGTCAACCCACACATCATGTTTTGCTTTCCTGACATTTTTCCCATTTTGGCTTTTTAACGCTGTTTTTATTTGCAAACACATGTGCAGGCCGTTTTGCTTTCAATGTTTAAAAATCCTGTTTTCCATGTCACAGGATTCTTTGATTCCTCCTTCTTTTGTGAATTAAACTGCTGCTTGTCCATTGATAATGACAGGTAGGCCCCTTTCCACTCTTTAACTTTACATGAAAACAAAAGCAAAAGCCAGGCCATTTTTGTTGCAGTGTTCAAATGCCTGACATTCATGTGAAAAGCAAAAGCCAGGCCATTTTTGTTGCAGTGTTTACATGCCTGCTATTCATGTGAAAGGGATTTCTGTTTGGGGCCTTTAAATGAACCCCACACACTTCCCTTTGTGCATTCTCCCAAATATCCTTCTTCTCTTCCCACTCCCTCCTCTTAGTAGATTACAGTCTGGAGCACCACTGGCGAGCGCTCAATACGCCAAGGACAAGGATCAGGTGCTCTGAAATTACTACGGTGGTGATCTGGCACAGTATAAAAGCAGGGTAACATAACATAACAAATACCCTTGATGTGCCACTCCTTGAATAGTTCTATAGGCCCTCTAAATGGGCTGAGGGTGCTGAAATCATGAAACCTAGCTGTGACACATTATCTTTCTCCCAAGTAGGCAGAGAGTAGGGTGCCAACAGCATATATGGTATAGCGGCCTAGTACCAGGTATGCTGCCATCACCCCCCACACTCCCTCTATCTCCCACCATAGGCTGCCTATCACTTCACCCACAGGGCGGCCAGCCTAATGAAAGCAAACTTTCAAAGACTTCACATAAACACACAGACGTGGAACATTATTATTAGCTTAACACATAGGGCACTCAGAAATACACTAGCATCCCCGAAAGCCTGTTCACTTGCATATTTTTTCAGACAAAACACATTCCCTTAAAGAATTAATATAAATTTTAATGGAAGAAATATGAACAATTAATAAACATCTTATTAAATGCGTCCTATAGAACTACGTTTGCTGAATAGTATGGGTCACGCTCGGCTAGGAGCACAGAGTAGATGACCACTGTCTGAAGTCCCCCTGACAGGCCACCCTCATTACGAGGTTGCCGGTAGGCCACCAGTATCGGCAACCTCGTCTTTCTGCTCCCACTGCCTGATATCCCGGTAATACCAGGATATTACAGGCGGTGGAGGAACAGTAAGTTCCCATTTACATGGAGTCCCATAGGATGCTATGGGAATGGGATCACTGAAGCACCAGCACTGTTACGGTGCCAGTGCTTCAGTCAAAAACCTACCAGTAGGGGGCTGAACTACCAGCAGGTCAGGCTTGCCGGTAGTTCACAGCCTCTACCGGCAGACATGTAGTTTGCCGGTCCGGAAAATGTGCTGTTAACCGTTTTTACTGGCATTTTTTTCCGGATTGGAAAACCTATAATGAGGGCATATGAGTCGGTTTTGTGGGCCAATTCGGAACACTATAATGACCTTGAAGTATAAGAGTGCTAAAAACTGCCCAAATAGATGAGGATGCGTTAAAGTTGGAGACTGTAGAGATAAAACGAAAATATCGAAGGTGGCTAAGAGGATACCACCAAATTTAGAAATAAATAAATGGCAGAAGTTTGTTGAAGCTCTATGTAGTAAGAATAGTCGCATAATTTGGCACATATTAGCCCAGGCGGGGGGAGAACAGAAGTTGAGGGTCCTCAACCCTATTGTGTGGGATAAATGGGAACAATATATCTCTAATAAATTCTACAAAGAGAACATGACTATCACTAGTAGTTTGGAGGGTGTAATTTCATGCCCCCTTCCACTGAGCTATAAGATCATAAAACAGACTATTGTGAACTTAAAAACGTCCAACGCCCCTAGCCCAAACAGTTTAGCCAATGCAGTCTTGAAAAGAGATCCCCATAATTGGGCACAGATTTTGCTAACTCTTTATTCCAGAATATGCAGAACTTGTCAGATACCGACCTCCTGGAAGAAATCTGTGCTAATTCCATTACATAAAAAGGGGGAGCGGACAAAAGCAGCTAACTATAGACAACTCTCTATGCTGGATGTAACTAGCAAAATCTTCAACACATTGGTACTTAAAGAAATAGAAAAGTGGGTCACGGAAAATCATATCCTTAACTGTGCTCAAACGGGATTTATACCAGGGGCAAGTACTACCCACAATATCAGGGTCCTTGACTTATTAATAAATAACACCACGAGTAGCAAAGAAGCCACACCATCACTTTTGTAGATTTAAGTAGCGCCTTCGACCTGGTGGGGCGGAACATTCTGTGGACCAAATTAAAGGCTTTCGATTGCCCAAAGTGGATTCTAAATATATTAATAGCCCTGCACCTCCACCAGGGTTCGACTTAACGATCAAGGCGATGTATCTGATAAAACCTACATTAATATGGGGGTAAAGCAGGGCTGCGTTACTGCACCCGTGCTCTAAAACTTATATATAGCTGACCTGCTGGCTCATATGTCATTAAAGTCAAACTGCCCCCAAAGTTGGGGAAGATGCCCATAACGGGAATGCTTTATGCAGATGACTTGATCCTCTTTGATCGAACGGTGACTGGCATAAAGAACATGTTGAATGAATTTTTAGTTTACTCAACACAGCTAGGTCTCGTAATCAACTTGGAAAAATCTAAAATAATGACAATTCCACGAAAGGGACCCTGTCGAACTGGAATAGACACCAATGTGGGGAAAATTGGGGTGGTAGATCAATAACCCTACTTGCGATTGGACTTTAAAGCACCTACAGATTATGAATCCATAAAAATATATAAGATACGGAGAGCAAAATTGCTCACCCTCCAGGCCTGTAAATTCGCAAAGGGCTCAGCAGGATTTAGCATGGCCGGCATATTGAAATTATATCAGCAATGCTTTGTGCCTGCAATCCTGTATGGCCTTGAGGCATTGGCTCTGCAATATTTTACATGGCTTAACATCCTGGAAGGTCATTATTGGCGTATGGTGCTTGGTCTGTGACCCTCTTGCTCTATTCAATATCTCCGCTTGGAATTGGGCCTCATTTCCCTGAGAGGGAGGGCTCTCCGTTTGAGGGGCGACTTCTATCTGAAATCTCGGACAAAGCCCAGCTGTAAACTCCTGAGACTTACAGGGAATAACTTTGATATAGAAAAACATCCTCAGGGGCCATACCTATACAAAACTGAATGAATCTTTATTCAGGGAGATTGATTGGCCTTATAAAAAACGGAAGAATTTACCTTATATCCACCAAAAAAAAGCGTTTGAGGAACAATTTAACAAATGGGATTGGTGTGCGAACTCAGAACACTTGGCCAAGTTGAAACGTTATGAGGCAGTCTCACATGTCATTATAGACATCTAAAACCGCAGTCTTCTTTGCTCCTATTCCCGGCTCCTGAAGTAGGACAATTCTTACTGAGACTGAGAACTAATCAGCTTCCGGTACTTACTATCCTAGGCCCTCGATTGACGATCCTTCAGGAGGCCAGGCTTTGCCGTATCTGCCAGGGGGTAGGAGCATTTGAAACTACCAGACATGTACTTTCACTCTGCCCTAAAATGGGCCCAACATATATGAATGCATATGAAAAATGGGTCCATAATTATGAGGCGATTAAGGAGGAGGATTTCTGGTACATCTGTTTGAACACTGACTCCCTTGGCCTTCAGCTTGCACTCTTTAGGGTTTGGTCTCAAATCATGCCCCTACTTCAGGCATAATAATACCGATATTGTATCTCCTCCCTTGCTCCAATTCATTTTAATTATCAAGTCAATTTAATTTAAGTTATGGCAAGATTATATGGAGTTTTAGAGCTTAGAGTCTATATATACCTTTGTACTTTTCTACTTTTGTACTGTATTATTCTGTGTACATTCTACATATTTTATATATTTTGTTTATCTTATCTTATCTTGTTTATATATATATATATATTTATGTCTTATGTGTTTAAGATATGTATGTGTTGTGTAAGAACTTAATTTGGAATTATATTACAATAAGGTATTTCATTAATAATGACCTTGTGTACAGTGCAGCTGGCAGTTTCAACTAATAGCATGGGACCTAATTGCTTTACAGTTCACATTTTCTTGCACATGTTCATAAAGATTCGTGCATAGGTTTTACTAAAAATGATTTCTTGTGAAAAGTTATGAACTGCAATTAAGGATATTTTTTGACCCAGTCTGAGGCTGCTCAATTTATTGTCCATTAGAAGGATGCAAAGGACGATCTAACCTATCATCTGCTGGCCTGTGCTTCAGGTCTGAGCATATTAGCTCACTAACTTTCACCATGAACTATTTTCAATATGCAAGTCTGACAATGTAGTATTCCACATGAAATCGATACCTTGCCTGTTACTGACCTTTTTCAGTCTGCCAATCAATAACGTTTGAAGCATCAGCCGGTGTGTCCTGTCTTCAAGTAATGGCAGAGACAGACTAAAAAACAATGAAATGGATGCTGCCCAGAGCATTGCTGATGGTTGTGATTTATTGAAAGCTTCCTATTCATTCCTTATGGGTGTGTGCCATTTTCAGGCAAACGATCAGCATGCAAGCTCGACACTAAAATCCCAAGACACTGGAGATTTCGTGCATAACTGCCTTCTGAATTTACACAAAGCACAAAGGCTTAAGAGTAGCCCTGATCTTGAGGTGAACACTGTGGAAGTTACCCCACACCTCAGGGTTCTGGTAAGAAAGGCGAGCATACTGGAGCATTCTGGTATAGACCTACTGGCCTTTTTTCTGTTTGATGCGTGACTGACTAGCCCAGCCCTACCACCATTACAGAATCGCAGCCTATGGGATATTCTCTTTTAATTTACCACTCACCCCTTTTGTACCTTTCCAGCACAGGCGTAGCAGGGGCCGCCCACGTAGCAGCATTTCCTGAGTGTTGCCCCGTCAAGTTTAATGGCTATTAAACCATGATAAAGAAGGCATAATATGTGTTATTACGTGGCTAGATTGGCATTTTAGTGCAGCCAGAATAGGCATTTCTTACTGTGGCATGACATTTATTACTGGACGTCCTCCTCAATCCTGGTAAAACCAAAATCCTGATTTACGGCAAGACAGCATTCCTCCCCACCATAAGCCCCATCCCATGGCTGTCCTCCTCAGGCCCCCCAACCCCTGCAACATCAACCCAAGTAAAGAACCTGGGATGCACCCTCAGCTCGGCTCTTACACTCACTCGCCACATCAATGCAGTCTCCAGATAATGCCACTTTCACCTCTGCCTTCTCAGGTGAATCGTTTCCTATCTCTCTTAAACTCACAGATTCTCTGCAACTCTGGCCATCATTCTACATCACCTAGATTAGGCCAACTCCCTCTATGTATGCGCCTCTGCCATCAGCTCAGAAAGATCCAACGGATCCATAAGCCTGCAGCAAGGTTCCTCCTTGCCCCTTCCCAAAAATAACACATATATCCTGCACTCAGCATGCTCCACTGCCTCCCAATTAGCTGGCGGGCCACTTTCAGCATGCCCTCCACTAGATAGGCCCTGAATTCCTCCAAAACAAATTCTCTTGCTAACAACCCAACAGAACCTCAGATCTGGCTCTGCACAACTCCTGGTGGTCCCCCCTTTCAATTTCACTATATTAGGAGGATCCTCCTTCTCCGTGTCATGCCGCGCTATTCTTGGCCCTTCTGGGCTGGTTGGAGGGGACGTCAGGTCATGACGGTGGCCATTTTCCCTCCTAAAATGGCCGGCGCAAGCCTATGCAGATCGCAGAGCCGCGGTCTAGTTTTTACAGCGACTCCCGCTGCAGTCATTTATGAGCCGGTGGACCCTGCAAACTTGCGTCTCAACGCTCGGTTGCTCTTACCTGTTTATTTGTGCATTCCTGGCTCAGCGCTCCCTTAGTCCTTGTTCCCTTTTTCCTTCCTTCTGCTTTCCTCCTCTCTTCTGGCTGCTTGCTGTCCTTGAACTCAGTGGTTACCTGTTGCTATCCTGATTCCTTCCCAAACTTGTGCTTGCTGTTCCAACTCTTTTCTTGTTTTGGACTTGTTAATCCTCGCTGCCTGCTGCATACGACAACATCATCTTCAGGTTTTTTCCCCTCCTTGCGGTTTTTCCAGTTTTTGGGCAGTGTCCCCAGGGTCAGCGTGCTTAGACTTTCTAGCACTAGCAGGGTGGCGTCAGAGGAAGCTTGCCTCTTTCTTCATGAGGCCCGCACAGCAAAGAAGAAAACCAAGTTGCCTTCCAAGAAGAAGTCTTCCTCAAAGTGTCCTCAGGTGAGCCCTGGCTCTTTGTCCACAAAATCTGACACTCCGTCCAAAAAGCCACAATTTGGAACTCCTTCCCATTCAACCTCCACCTTCTAGAGGACCACCTTGCCTTCATGAAGGCCCTCAAAACTTGGCTTTTCCCTCCTGCAACCTTATTTTCCCCCTTTGGTCACATCTACCCGAAGATACCTAGATCAGCACACCATGCCCGCCCTCCCCGGTCCACATTTGGTTTGTGACTAGAAGACTCCCTCTCCGGTGACTCGCCCAGAGCAGACTGCCTGAGCAGACGGTTAGGGCCTGAGGCAAGAGGAGCTCCCAGGTCAGAGCCTTGGTCACTGCCTGGTTCCTGAGTCAAGTCACGTGACCAGAGGACACTCGCTCTAGGTGGCTCAACCAAGACGCCCCTGCTCGGGCGACCAGCTGGGATCTGGGGGAGGTTTGCAGGAGCAGCTCCCATCCACAACCTCCCATCCACAACTTGTCCTTTCGCCCATGGGTGCCCCCTACCAGCCCTCAAAACCAATCAACAGCAACTGCCAGGTAAGAGACAACATCCTAATTCATTGTAGCCAGTGGTTGCATGCAGCCAGGTGACTGTTAAGGTGTAAATTTAAATGACAAGTGCTGTGGGCTGGCACCGCTTTGAATTAATAAATAGTACGTTTTTCAAATTTCTTAGAAATAATTTCCTTTCATTCAAAATGTTTGTGAGTGGGGTGCAGTCCGACTGATTCATGCCTCTGTGCAGGGCATGCCAAAGTGAAAATAAAGAAAGACCTAGGCTGTTTAGCCTTCGGTGTGGGTTGCAGTATTGTTCCCATTACATTTAGATTTCTCCACGTTGTCTTTTTTATGAAGAATTATTCATGATTATTTTGATTCTCAAGTATTTATAAAATGTAATTTTCGAAAATTAAGTGCAGATGCAAATCGTGCCAACACATTTTGGACTAATCATAGTCCTTCATCAGGGCCTATAATTCTCATCTGATCCACATACAGTTAGTTGCAAATTGCAATCATCATCAAATACAAAAATACAAAAAAGATAGCAGGCACCCTTCTCTAGAAAGAACATGGCATGATAACCTGTTCTGTAGTTTTTACCCACTTTGAGAGTCCGCAGCCGTGACTTTTTGCTCTCTGTACTTTTCACAAAGGAGGAATATACATTTGCATATCAGTCTTTGTCCAGCACCAAAAAGCCTGCAAACCTCCTTTGAATAAGAGTGCCAATAGCAGCCTCAAACACGTGTTTCGCCCTAGGCAGGCCTCATCAGTGAGGTGGAGCTGTGCCTACCCTGGATTACCCTGGGCAATCCAGACGTGGACCCCTTGCTCACTATGCTTGGAGAGGCACAGCTTCATCTCACTGATGAGGCCCGATTAGCCAAAACACGTGTCTGGGATTGGTGTCAGTACTCTTGATCAGAGGAGAATTGCCCAGCATTTTGGTGCTGGACTGCCCATGTGGGTAGGACAGAGACTGATATGCAAACAGTTATTTCTCCTCTGTGAAAGGTACAGTGAGCTAAAACGCGGTTGTAGACCCTCCCGAGTGGGCACCTTCCCATAAAACAGGTTATTTGACCGTGTTAATTCTTGGAAGAGGGGCTCCCAGACCTTTTTGTAGATTTTTAGGAACTTTGGATTTCACCCTAAGTTACGGACCCCTTGCTCACTGTGCTTAGAGAGGCACAGATTAACCTCAGTGATGAGGCCCGACTAGGCTGAAAAACGTGTCTGGGCCTGATGTTGGTGCTCTTGTTCAGAGGAGAATTGCCTAGTATTTCTGTGATGGACTGCCCTTGTGGGTGGGACAAAGACTGATATGAAAATGTATATTTCTCCTCTGTGAAAGGGACAGTGAGCTAAAATGTAGTTCTAGATCCTCCAGAGTGGAACACCTTCCCATAGAACAGGTTATTTGACCGTGTGTTCTCGGTAGAGGGGCTCCCAGAACTTTTTGTGCATTTTCAGGAACTTTGGGTTTCACCCTAAATTATACAGGATAATCCAGACGTGGACACCTTGCTCCCTGTGCTTAGAGAGGCACAGCTTCACCTCACTGATGAGGCCCAACTAGGCCAAAACACGTGTCTGGGGCTGATGTTGTTACTCTTGTTCAGAGGAGAAATGCATAGCATTTTGGTGCTGAACACCCCTTGTGGATGGGACAAAGACTGATATGCAAATGGATATTTCTCCTCTGTGAAAGGTACAGTGAGATAAAACGTGGTTGTAGACCCTCCCGGTTGGGCCCTTTGTAGAGGAAGAGCCAAGTGCCTCTACCAGAGGTCCCGCCCCCATGTTGCCTATATGTTGGGAACCGGATATTGTGACATGCGCAAAACCAGTAAGGGTACCTATACCGCAAAGAGTCCTTGAAACAAGGTATCCTTTTAGAAAACCCTATATGATGTATCCACAATGAAATGACAGCTTCTGAAGGAAGTTCAGGAAGAAGTGTGAAGATGAATGAAAAAGAAGACTGGTGACGTCACATAAAGCAGAAATGACGCACCCCGAAGAGATGATGATATGATATGATCGTTTATTTATATAGCGCCTATACACAATGTGTTTCAAAGAGCTGCAAGGCAAGGGAGGGAACAAGGGAAAATACAACCACATTCTTACAGGCCATGAACAGTAAGGATGTGAAATTAACTATCGTACTTGGCCTGATGACATGTCAGATAGTGCAAGAGCTGAGACATAGATAAGGAAGGGAGGGGGAGAGTGGGAAGGAAATGGAAACAGGCAGGCAACTACCGTACTAGGCCTGACAACATTTCTGGTCGAGCCGGAGAAAAACAAAAGGTGGGGAAGAAGGGTGCAGATAGGGAGGGGAGGAACAAAACAAGCGACTATCATACTAGGCCTGACGACATTTCAGATAGTGCTGGAGGGGTGGTGGGGAGGAAAAAAACAGTAATGGGAGGGTGGAGGAAACAGACGAGGTTGCTATCATATTAGGTCCAGGGACAATTCTGATAGAGTAAGTGCATGGAAGAAAGTAAGGGGAGGAGATAGGAAAAAAGAGAAGGGAAAGGAGGAGAGAAAAGAGAGTAAGCAGTTAAAAAGAGTGGAGACGCAAGAGTGGAGAGCGAATACAATTGCAGAAGTCAGTAGTAACACCTTATGTTGCAAGCCAGGATACAAGATAAAGATGGGAACAGCATGATTCAGGGCCACCATGAGTACAAGATGCAAAGGAAGTCCAGCATGAGAGTTGAGAAGAGTGACGCCCCGTGAATGAACAAAGTCCATAAAAGTCAAATCCAGCATTGGCCACAAGCCAGTGATGGTGAAGGAAGGCACCAGATGGGCGGGGCTTGCTAAGTGGTGAAAAAGTGCAGCAGGCAGGAAGGTGCCAGGTGGGCGGGGTTTAGGCCAGGTGACCTAGATCCACTTGCACCTGCTCCCCATCTGCAAAGGAAAAGAAGCTGGAGGGCTCCTTAAGTAGGGAAGGGAAACAGAGCGGCAAGCAGGAAGGCACCAGGTGGGCGTGGCTTGCTAAGTGGTGAAAAAGAGCGGGAAGCAGGAAGACACCAGGTGGGCGGCGTTTAGGCCAGGTGTCCTAGATCCACTTGCACCTGCTCCCCATCTGATAAAAAGAGTATATAAACCTTATAGATCCTGATGGCGAAGTAAAGAATTGAGCAACATTCATGAGCAAAATGAAGATTGCATATGCGGAAAGCACTGAATAAAATGCAAAGCCGCTTTATAAATGTACAGATGCAGTAACGCAAGTAGACTATGTAATCATAAGGCTGGCTATACGTAGTGAATAGACTGCAAGTGGTGCTGCCAATATATATATATATATAAGTGTACCTAGAATCTGGATGTTCCACGGTGCATTTTAACAAATTTGGAATCCCATTAACATATAAGCTGAAAGTGTGTCGTAGTTGAATAAACAGCTGACAGCGAAGGAAGATTCAAGAAGGCTTGTCTGGCCCAGTGTCAAGGGTTGGGGCAGCCAAGAAACTGGTTATCTATTCTAGAAGATACAATGAACGTGAGAAGCAAGACATACCCCTGTTGAGATGTAATGGAAAAACACTAGAAGTACTATGTTTTATTCATTTAATAGTATTAAATACAACAGAGCTGAAAACACAGCGTCCTGTCACATTGTCAAGGTGAGAATAGACGTTTGGCAAGCAGTACCGAGACCAGAAGATAAGGCCATGCTCACACTCTCTTTTATTTTCAGGCGGAGTAATGCTTGCAAGGCCAAATTAAAAGAACTAATTGAATGGCAGACAGCAGGAGTGATGATGGATGTTGGGCTAATTGGGTATGGAGGCATGACCAAGCCAACCGTCCAGCACCTGGGGTACCAGCTTGCGTGCTGCTAGCGAGTGGAAAATTCCAGAAGGGTGCAAGCATGCCAACCAATTGTAGAGGGCCACGTAGCGGAGAGCCAATAAAACAATGTGCATTTTTATGACTCGGTAGATGACTTGCACTAGGGGTGGGCATAGTTTTTCACCTGACCGTAGAGACCCAATCCCAGTCCAGTCTACCTTGAGAAAGTATACTTATATGTTCCTTTTACATCCGCAAGTAGGTGTTCATATTTCACCATGTAGTATGATGTCATTGATGATGAATTTTAGCTATATAAATGTTGTTTTTTATGAAATGTTTGGAGACTCTTGATTGAGAATACTTGTGCGGCGTCAGTTGATATCCGTTGTACTCCCTGTTGTGGACAATTGCAATTAAAACAAAGAAGTATTGCCAACTTCCTGAGTCAGTCTGATTATTGATGCATGAGTAAGATCTGCATCCCCATCCATCTCGAATACTGTTACCTCGTCTTAAAGGGCCTAGGGGTTAACCATCCAATAGAACAGGTTATTTGAACATGTTTGTTCTGGTAACGGGGCTTCCAGACCTTTTTGTGCATCATCAAATGCAACCCCAACTGTGATTCAGCATCCAATCATATGAATTGATATTTTATTAGAACAAGGCACTCATGTATATACCATATCATAACAATTGTATCCACCATTGTTAAAAAATACATTAGGCCACAAGACATACACACAACCACAAGATATAGAGAATTGAAAAACAGAAAAAACAGTAATCAGAACAAGGCATAGTTACACAATCATCTAATTCATACATCTTAGTCACTGACATCGTGGGCATCTATTCTCTGTTGAGGTATCATTCATAACCACATCTATAAGTCTACATGTGTAATTACTGTCCCAGGTGGTTGCCTATCTTGCTAATAACTGTGCATTATAACCTCTTTTTAACTAGCCGGGTTGCGATTGACATCTGTGTGCTTATGGATTGGTGGAGACCCTTACAGATCTGTAGATGTCCCCACGCTTACAAAGCAGGATGAGTATAGCATGCTCACTCGGTGTGAAATTGATGTCATGCTGAATGACCTGTATTTGCTCAACAGAGCAGGGCAGCGTTCTGCCGAGATTGTGTAAAAATATAGTAGATCATTTGCAGGTTCTATTCTAATCATTATGCCACATGCCTGGCTAAGTCTGCCACTAATACGTGTAGCGTGTTCTAATCACGTGCATAGATTGTGCGGCTCTGCTCAAAGGGGATGTGAAAGCTGTAGCGTGGATTCCGCCGCTAATGTCAACTTACTGATATTCATGGTAACAATCACTTTTTAATCTTAGATGGAGTCCCCTTTTGGTTCCATCGAGATCAATGAGGTGGCCATCTTGGAGTGGATACTGTTTGCAGTACTAAAGCTAGTGACATAACTAGCTATTAGATTATCAGAATGGTGGACTCCGTTAGTGATCATATGAGTGTCAAAATTAAAAACTTTAATTGGCATAACTCAGTGGTACCGTGTAGTTGTTCACAGCGTAGGGTAAATGTAGCACCTGTATATTTATTCTGAAATAGCAGCATTTGCAAGTATATCATCCGAGGAGTTGCAGTATATAGTCATGATGAACACTATGTTTTGTCGATCATTCTGTAGGTGCTATGCAATGATATTATCACCATGTCACATGGTCCAGTGTAGAATACCACACCAGACTTAATGTACACCCTGTTGATCCTAAACGGGTGGGGCTACCCTATGCAAAGCTATATATCTCTCTAGGTATTGCCATGCTAAAGAATGAAAAAAACTTTGAACACCATAGTTACCATGTTTCCCTTAAAGATATGTAAAAAGATAAGTAGATGTCCTATGGATGGAGACTTCTAAGAGTGTCACGTTTGAGAATAATTATCTCTAAACACTACCTTGCTGATCGTAGTCGGACTGCTGTCAATGAAATGTCAAATACTTTTTCCTTTAGTAATGTGTCTAGGTGTGCCACCTATGGTCAATGTCGCCATATATTTAAATATACGGTCATCTTCTCTAATACACAGGGGGCCTCATTACGAGTATGGAGGTAGCCATGGTGCTATTAGCACCATGGTTGCCTCCATACCGGGTTCCTTCAATGAGGAATAACTGGGTCATTCCAACATTGGAGGACCCGGTAATTTCTCCTTGAAGGAACCATTCCCCATTCCCATTTGAACCCCAATAGGGCTCAAATGGGAATGGGGAGGGATCTAATAATGGGCACGTAAATAACAGCCCGTTATTAGCTCCATTCCATGTTCCCCTCGCGGGACCCGGAAAGGACGTCTGGTTTTACCAGAAGTCTGTTCCGAGTCCAGCAAAGGGAACCTCGTAATAGGCGCTCCCGTAATGGAGGGTGCCGGTCACGTACCGGCACCCTTCTTTACGGGAGCGCCAGGGTCATAATGAGGCCCACGGTATTTTATGTTTCAAGGGTATTTTATGTTTCATTTGGTAATGTGCCTAGGTGTACCGCCTATAGTCAATGTCTCAATATATTTAAAAATGTGGCCATCTTCTGTAATACAGGAGGTGTGATCTGCATTGTCTAACAATGACCTATAGCTTATGGCTATGTGATTCAACATGGTAATAGGTATGTCAAAGGATAGATCTCTTGTAATATGCCTATTTGTGGATCTTCTCGTGATGTGTTATTCGTCCTTTGATATCACCCTTTCAAGTGGAACTCCAAGCCTAGATTGTCATTGTACGGAGCATTATTTTATGGAGCTGGAGTAAACCTGTGCTGTTGGTAAAACATACCCAATATTGGTCTTTTCTACAATTTGGAGTAAATATCTATATTATGACTTTCTGAATGATCATAAAAAACAGTTTATGTCCCATTTCTCATTTATTCCATTAGGGAAAAGTGAATCAAGTTGATCTATCCAGTAAGCTTCTTGTTGGGCTCTCTTCCTTTTCATATCTTTCTTGAGGTCTCGTATGTTGATAACTTCTAGTACCTGAAACGTGAGTTGGGCAATACTATGGGCCTCATTTCGAGATTGGTGGTAGTCATGGCACTATTTGCGCCATGACTGCCACCAATAACGGGACTGAGTCTGGTGTGGTGCAATGGGGACTTACCGGTCTAGTCTGACCCTGGCGGGTCTGGTAAGTCCCCATTGCACCAACCATTCCCCATTCCCATTTGAGCCCCCGTAGGGCTCAACAGGAATGGTGAAGGCGCAATTTACGGGCCTGCTAATGGCAGGCCCGTAATTAGCGGCCTGGTCCCCTAATGGGACCCGTAAGGGACGTGTGGTCCGACCACGCGTCCCTTGCGGTTACCGTTAGGGGACCTCGGAATCAGGCGGTAGGGGATTACCGGCACCAGTCTCCTTACCGTTGCCCGGGATCCCCTAACATGCGACTCGTAATGATCCCCTATGTCCTTTTTCTTCGAAGTGACTTGCCACTGCTGAAGACATATTTCTGTTCCTGATACATGATTTGTGCTCATTCATTCTTACATTCTTAAGGTGTAGGCATTGTGTTCTTTCTAGATAATTGGCATAGTGCAACCAGTATCGACACACACACAGAATGCAGCCAGGCTATCTAGATGAATGAAAAATACAGTCAGGGTACTGATTATTGGTAATTGTGTAATGTAGCCATCACTTTATTCCAGGTCATTTTGGAATACAACCAACTGTATTAATTCCAGGTGAACGTAGAATGTAGCCATTGCATTGAATTTAGATGAATGCAGATTCATCTATGCATGAAATCTAGGAGGATTGAAGAATCTAGCCTAGATACCAAATGTAGACGAATTAAGAATTTTATCCACGGTTTGAACCTAGAAGAATGTTGATGGTAATTTTTTCACTGAATCTAGGATCATGTAGAATTTAGCCTCTGAATTAAAGCTAGGTAACAAGAGTTTAGCCGTTTTAATTCTGTGTCACTGTTAGAATGTACACAATGCATTGAACTTCTCACTCTCATGCATAGGGAAAGTAGATGAAGGCACAGCTGCAGACCCACACCCATCTGCCACCATACACAACTCAAAGACACTTCGCACAACACCTCTGCCATAGAATGCAGCTACCGCTCATGACAAAAATGTGATAGGGAGCTCCACACAAATCTTTCCCGCTCTTGCATATCCTCTCTAGACTACTTATCACCACCCGTCCACATGCCAGCGTGACATGGGTGGCTAGCAGGGATTTGGCTGGTCATCGTATTGGCCAATATGCACACACGCATACTAGCATCTCCTTGAATTTCTTCCCATACCTGTACTCAACCTACAGTGATTTGTGACCATACTAATGGTGAAAGGTGCTATACAAATGATGCATTACATTACATTACATAAAGCAAGCATGATAAGTGTTATTACTTTGCTAGGCTGGCATTTTGGTGCAGCCAGTTTGGACATGTTTTCTTATTTTGGCATGCCATTATTAACAGCAAAGCCAACAGGAGTATGCCCTTAGGTAGGGATACTGCAATATATTGAGAGAGCCATCTTGGGTAGGTATGTATTGGCACAGCTACAGTGAAAATGTTTTTACACTGGCATGCATTGTGGGCAATAGCATCATACGAACACACTGAGAAATGCTCCTGTGACCTCTTGGTGAATTACATCTATTGGAATTTTGGATTGAAGTTACCCTACTAAACCAATTGCAAACTGGATTTGTACCTGTTCTTTGCACAGAAAGTGTGCTGTAGAATGCACTATTTTAAATCATTATTAAAACATGTTTCCTGGGGTGGAACCCTGCCTGGCCCTCTGCAGAAAGCGGTTGCTGGGTGAATGGTAATGAATGTGTGCTTGCAAGGTGGGGCATAGGGAAGGGGCATTTGACATTACATTCAATGTTTTACTGTATTTTTGGGCAAAGCCAACCTGAAGAATGGTATTACATGGATGATGATTTCACAGGGTACAGTGGGTTATAGGCCAAATGGGCAGGAAGACTGAACCTTTTCTTTCTGTGGCATGGCATTTTTTACTCACCGAACGGAAAAAGCCAATATGGTGTGTGTTCTTACATGGGGACAGTGGTGGTTCTTGTGCAGTCAGCAAGTAAATGTTTTCTTACTGTGGCTTTGAATGTTTTACTGGTGTTAAGGGCATAGTCAACATGAAGAGTATTCTTACATGGTGGTGCAGGGTTGGGCAAGTATTTTTGCAGCATCAATAACATACTTTCTTCCTGTGGCAGGAGATTCTGGGCAATGCTGCCAGGGCAGCCCCAAATGAGGCCGGGTAACTGCTGCCTCATGGCAGCAGGCCCCAGAGAGGGGTAGAACCATCCCCCTCCCGACTCTGCTCCCCTCTCTCCCCCTACAAACAGGAAACACACAGTCTCCAACTCTGCAAGTGCAGGAAGGGTGAGGTGTGAAGTAACACCTCACCCTTCCCCAATAACAAATGGGTTCTAAGCACCTAAGGGAAGCAAGGTCAGCCAGGCAGTGGAACAGCAAAGAGGAGCCCCCCCGAGGGGCTCAGACAGTCGGCTACAAGCCGGCCTGGGGCTGGCTTCACAGCCCCACAGATACACTACAAAGACCCAGGGGCAGCCCTGGTGTTATAAGTATGTGACAGTATTCATTAAACATCAGAGCCATGCTCAATTGAACCGCTTTTTTTGATCATCTATACATAACTGACTCCTTGTGTTCCAAAACCTGGTCCCGTTCCACATTCTACACCAATGACATATTACAGTTCTATAACCTGATGACTCCTCACAATAACAACTCCCCCCTTACTTAACATTTAGCTTAACTCCCGATTTACTTAACATTTAGCTTACCCAGTACATATAATACTTAAAACTTAATTTACCATGTACCTACAAATATCTATAGTAATTTTTCCACAAACATGTATATTCTGTACTTACAGTTTTTTGACTTGAATAAACATCTATATTTGTTCAATAAACCTATCAGGCTTACGCACTGTTCTACAAGGACGATTCCTCCCTGCCGCAATTTGATCACCAGACCCCAGTTCACCAGGCTCCTGTTCTCCACCACCAAGTTCCAAGTCTCTACCCACAGAGCTACCACCATTACCCTGACCAGTTCTCACACATCCAGTCGGTTCCTCATCGCCCTGAGGATTCTCTGAGTGCACAGAAAATTCATCCCACATTGAATCATCAATCATTTCACCACATCTTGACTGGTTTGAGTCACTATCACCCTGGTCCTTCTGAAACAGTCTCCTAAAAAACAATGTGTTCCTTGTGATCTCATGATTGTCTTCATCAACGGCCATGATCATGGGCCCTTTTATCTTCTTTACTTTTCAAACTACTGGCTTATACTTCGAATCCAGCTTAGATCCTGATTTCTGCTGAACCAGCACCTTGTCTCCCACTTCAATATTGTTACTTGTTGCCTTTCTTTTATTATCAGTCCATTCTTTGACTTTCTTTCTTTTCATTTCATCTCGCCTTCTTATTTCATCATCCTCTTCCAGGATACAATCATTAATTTGTGGAATACGAGTCTGAGGTTTGTACCGAATCATTAACTCAGATGTGGAGCACCCCGTTATTTCATTAGGGGTATTTCTGTAACTTCGGAGCATTTGCGATACTGCTTGAGTCATTGCCACCTTGTCCACCATAGCTTTTTGTCTTGTTTTCTTCAAATTGAGCATACATTTCTCCACCATGCCATTTGCTTGGGGCCATAGCGGGGTAATTTTATGATGTTTAAATCCTAAATAGGCAGCAAACCTTTCAAACTGATGACCTTGAAAAGGAGGGCCATTGTCTGTTTTGACTATTTTGGGAATTCCCCACTCACAAAAGACTTCATCCAAAACTCCTACAACATGATGAAATGCTGTTACACTACATGTTTAACAAGTGGGAATCGAGAATATTCATCTATTATCACTAATAAATATCCTCCTTCCTTCAGTGGACTATAGAAATCCATAGCTATTCTGCTCCAGGGTGCATCAGGCAAGGGAACAATGTGAAGTGGACACACATTAGTATCGGGCGCAGTCACTTGACATGCAAAGCATTTCTTTACAAAGTTTTCAACCATTGTATCCATCCATGGCAACCACACATGATTTCTCAACATCTTCTTTGTGTTTGTTATTCCCCTATGTCCCTCATGTGCTAGCATTACAAGTGCCTTCCTCAAACTCCTAGGTGCCACCAGTCTGTTTCCTCTCAACAACATGCCATCACTTGTTGATGTCAATTCTCCACTTATCTTTGATATTCTCTGCAATTCGCCTATATCCACTTCTTTGCTGAATTCCTGATTTGAATCTACCTTCTTCCACTGACCAGTCTTTGTTAGTCTTATTGCTGTTTGGATCGTCGGATCACCTTTACTCTTTTCAATAAATATGTCTTTTGATATTGTTGGTGGCAAAGCATTAGTAGTCAAATATGACACATAATTTTCCTCATCCACTTGCATTTTATCCTCATTTCGTGCCTCTGGATGACGAGATAGGTAATCAGCCGGGTTTGCATCTTTGCCTGGCTTGTGTACAATAGTATAATCATACTCTTGTAGTCGTATGCCCCACCTTTCAATTCGTGGAGGCATCTTTACTCTAGGGTTTCCGAATCAAGATATCAAAGCCTGATGATCCGTTACGAGTACAAAAGGTTTTCCCACTATGAAATTATGACATTTTT
This sequence comes from Ambystoma mexicanum, assembly GCF_040938575.1. NCBI lineage: Eukaryota > Metazoa > Chordata > Amphibia > Caudata > Ambystomatidae > Ambystoma > Ambystoma mexicanum. The sequence goes on from NC_090926.1 coordinate 902,707,128, forward strand.
CACAAGCCCATACCGCAGCTAAACTTTCTTTTTCTGCTTGTGAGTATTTCTGTTCAATTTCATTCAAGGCTCGACTAGCATACATGATGACATGCCTTTCTGGGTTATTTGGTTCAACTTGTGCCAGTATTACTCCCAATCCCACAGGGTTTGCATCAACAATAACTTCTGTTTCCCACTCTGGGTCATAATAGGCCAATTGTCTGCCATCAGCAAGTTCCTTCTTTATCAATTCAAAGCTATCTTTGCACTTTTCATCCCACACAAATGCTGTCTCCTTCTTTAACAGTTGTCTTAATGGGTCTGTCAGTACGGCAAAGTTGGGCACAAAGCGGGCACAGTACCCTGTCATTCCAAGAAATTACCTTACCTCGTTTACATTCTTTGGTGGTTGTAAATCAAGAATGGTTTTTACTTTGCTTATATCCGCTCTTATTCCTGCCCCAGAAAATATATGTCCAAAAAAAGTAAACTTTTTTTGTTCACATTACATTTAGACTCATTCAGAGTCAGTCCGTTTTCTTGCAACGCCATGCACACTCCTTCCAATGCTTCATCATGTTCTTTTTGATTAGTACCATATACTAATATGTCGTCACTGTAATTAAATGTGTTTTTCACAGGAGCAATGACTTTCCGGATGGCTTCCTGAAATATTTCCGCTGCTGATGATATCCTGAAGCTTAATCTTTTGTATCTATATAAACCTTCATGGGTCACAAAAGTGGTTATATATCTGGATTCAGGAGCAATAACCAGTTGGTGATATCCCTGATTCAAATCGAGTTTCGTAAATCTCGTTGCTCGGTTCAGTCTTATGATCATATCCTCAATGCTAGGTCCTGGGTGTCTTTCTCTCTGTATTGCCTCATTGGGAATTCTCATGTCCACACATAAGCGGATACGCCAATCAGGTTTTGGTACCACTACTAATGGCGACACCCATGGCGTTGGACCACTTTCCACTTTTTCAATTATGTCATTGTTAATTAACTGCTTCAATACCTCTGACACTCTCTCTTGGAGGTGAAATCCTATCTTTCTTGGATGTTGTGGCGTTGGCTGAATTCGTGAGTCAATATGTAGATGTATTGCTTCTCCCTTTAGCTTTCCTACTCCCTCAAACAACTTCGGAAATCTCTTCTTGATCATTTCTATGTTTGTTTCACTCTTCATTACATTTTGTATCTCTTGTCTTGGAGGTACACATTTTATCATCTCATTTCTATTGTAGTTGACGTTAATAATTTTCAAACCAGTTGCAGTTTTGCAACTAATGAGACATCTCCCTTCTACAGGGCATTCAATGACAAATATCTCAGTCGGCCTGTGAGTGTCCTTATGTATTAAAACACACATGAATTTTCCTGTCAATGGCTGTGTAGCTCCCCACTGAAATATATTAGCTCTCGATGTCCGTAATGGATATAAATGTGCTATTCCTTCATATATCTTGTCGCTCATCACATTCACTGTGGCCCCTGTATCTACCAGGAAAGGTATATTTTGATTTCCTAAATTTATGGTCACCTTTATGGCCCTGCTTTCGTCAACCACTCCACAGATTAATCTCACATATTCCCTGCTATACATGTCATAATCTGTATATCCTTCATGAATGCCACCATCTATGTTTCTTCCTTCCTCTATTGATGGGTTTTCATAAGGATCATTGTATGAATCATTGATGTGATTTTGGCTTCTGTTTCTTTGTGCCAACGGTATATGTTCCAAGTTGATCTGTTTCGGTTGCTCAAAGTCACCCACCTCCAAGGCATCCATGGCCCTTACAAATCCTGGCCTGACATTTTTTTGTTTGATTTAACCGAAGGTTCGGTTGATTTATCCTTGGCTTGGCCTCTTCTCCTCCTTCTGTATTTGCCCGGGTATTGAATTGTCTTTTATTGATTTTCATACTTTCGGACTTGAATTATTTGTCCACTCACTCTCTGTGCCGGTATCCATGGTATCTTCTCTCTGCACATATTTTGAAAGTGATTTTCTTGTCCACAACGCAGACACATATGGCCCAGAGCTGGACATTGACCTTTGTGCGGAAATTTGAATCCCCACCTGTAACACTGCCTCTCTCCATAGCTTCTACGATTGCCATACCACTGAGGCTCACCTGAGATTTTCTTCTGCCATTGTGTGTTTTGCCTCTGACTCATGACAGCATCAGTGTCTATTCCTTTGGGATTTTCTATGTTGGCTGCCTATGTATCCACCCTTTCATATATCCATGCCAATTCAAGTACCTCTTTCAAAGGGAGTGACTTTTTCAATAACTGTTTCCTGAATTGTGAAGATAAGCAGCCCTCAATTATCCTCAGTCTGATTGCTTCATCATCATTGAAGTGTGAGAAATCATAGTATATAGCTTTTCTCTGCAAACACAATGCAAATTGTGCAATGGTCCTGCCTGGGCTCTGAGTGCATTGGTTGAAAATGTAACGTTCATAATGCCTGTTAGGAGGAACAATGACCTTTGCATTTATTGCTGTTATTAGTAGTTAATATGTTGATTTGTCTTCTGGTGGTATTGTTTTAATAACATTTTTCATTTCTCTGCCCACTAGATTTGTGAAGATGTCCAGTTTGTTGACGGAATCTTGATTCCCTACTGCTCTTAGAAACTCTTTAAAATCTTCAATCCACTCTTGCCAGCTTTGCCCCTGATTTTCTTGAGGTTCCAAGTCAAAGGGGTTAGGTTTTCTCAAAAGGTTTGTTGGATCTGTTGATATGATTGATGATCCAGCTGTTATCTGCGGGGTGGCACTTGTGGACGCAATATTTGTATCTCTAGAGGACATATTTCCTGTTTTAATGGTTTCGTTTTATGTTACTGTGTTTCTCTTGCTTTATTGTTTATCAATTGTGAATTGGATGTTTTGCCAATCACTATGTTACTGTGTTTCTCTTTCTTTATTGTTTATCAATTGTGAATTGGATGTTTTGCCAATTACTTTCCACTCCTCTCCTTTATTAACTTATTTGAGGTTTCATTGCATTATCACAGGCGTGATTCATTTAATCACCGCACTCAATTCGCCTGCATCAGGCACTTCGTGACTTTCCTTCTTTACAGTTCGCTGATTCGAGTTACGTTGCTATGACAACGTGAATTTGTGCAGTCTTTATTTCCTAATATGGCGGCACGTTTTGGCACGTCTTTGGGTGCCTTTCTTTAATGCGTTCTCAGCACGCCTACGTCATTCAGGAAAGACTCAGCTTACGTTTGCCATTCATGGACGATTAAGCTCGTGCTCGTCACGCTCGAGGTATGAACGTTTCTTCTATTTGAATCGCGCTCCGCCTTGTTATATTCTATTGCGCTAGCATCATTGCCACACAGTTATATGTTAATGATCATTCAAATATAGTTCAAGTTGCCTTTATGTAACGCAGCGAAATGTGCGGCTGTATTAGTCAATTTTCTTTCCGTATCCTACCGTATCCTTTCCCTTGTTTTCTTCAGCTGCCGGCACTTCTTTGCACGCCCTTTTCTCTTCAGTTGTACTCCGCAACCTGGTTCATCCTCGTCGCCAAGTTGTTATAAGTATGTGACAATATTCATTAGACATCAGAGCCATACTCAATTGAACCGCTTACTTTAATCATCTATACATAACTGACTCCTTGTGTTCCAAAACCTGGTCACGTTCCACATTCTACACCAATTACATATTACAGTCCTATAACCTGATGACTCCTCACAATACAACAACAGGGTACTATATAAGAAGCTGATTCAGCCCAGATAGATGCAAGTTTCTTTGTGGACCCTGCACGGGGACCTAAACAGCAAGAGAGTTCACAGTGTACTCTGTGTCTATCTCTCTTTTGTAGTTCACTGTGCTCTCAGTGTCTACCAATTTTTCATTTTTCATGCAAAGTTTGCCGTGTGCTCGCTGTCTGTTTTCACAGTGAACATAGTCCTGTTCAAACATCTTTTGCCCAAGGAAAGAGTTCCCAGATGGTGATCGGAAGCAACCCGTTTTAACAAACTCACCGGAGGCGGAAACAAAGCTCAGGAGAAGAACATTGCAGGAAGCGTGGGCGGACGAGTATCCAGCGCAGCGAGGAGAAAGGAAACCCAGCACAGGCAGCGGTTTTCCGACTACAAATTCGAAAGTAAGTCAGTCCTCCGTGTTACCACGGTTGCCCAGCAACGAGGCTCTGGTGAAAGCCGGTGGCCAGAAAAGTATCTCTTTCTCATAAAAAATTGGAAGCAAGCCAACGCAGAACAACAAAAACTGACCTCGGAAGCAAACCTTGTTAAGATGGATGAGACAATCATGAGGCTAGCTTAATGCAATGATAGACGCACACGCAGACAAGGGGCCTCATTACGAGTTTGGAAGCAGCCATGGAGCTAATAGCTCCATGGCTGCCTCCAAACAGAGCTCCATTACTGGGTTCCTTCAATGGGGACTTACCAGGTCATTCCGACATAGAAGGACCCGGTAAGTCCTCCTTGCAGGAACCATTCCCCATTCCCATTTGAGCCCCCATAGGGCTCAATGGGAATGGGGAGGGAGGTAACAACGGGCACATTACAAGTGTACCGTTGTTACCTCCCTCTTCTCCTCGCGGGACCCGGAAAAGACATCTGGTTTTACCAGACGTCTGATCCGGGTCCCACAAAGGGAACCTCATAATCAGCCCTGATGGAATGAAGGGGGACGGTCCTGTACCAGACCCCTTCATTCCGTCAGCGCAAGCCTCGTAATGAGGCCCAATGTTTTCAATAATCCTAGCTAATATTTGATAGCGCTTCAGGGTTTATAGATTAAAATGATTTTACAAAGGTAGCGGGCGCCCCTCTCTCGCAAGAACAGACATGATAACCTGTTCAGTGGTTATTAACCACTTGAGAGTTCGCAGCCACTGCTTTTACTCACTGTGCCTTTCACAGATGGGAAATATCCATTTGCATATCAGTCTTTGTCCTGCCCAGAGGCAGTCCAGCACCGAAATACAATGGCAATTCCAATCTGAACGAGAGTACCACCAGCAACCCCATACACGTGTTTCACCCTTGTTGGGGATCATCAGTGAGGTGAAGCTGATGCCTCTCTAAGCACAGTGAGAGGGAGACCACGTCTGGTTGCCCCCAGGAGACCTAGGGTTACCAATCCCAGGTTCCTTAAAAAATAGTTTTACAAAGGTAGCGGGCGCCCCTCTCTCGCAAGAACAGACATGATAACCTGTTCAGTGGTTATTAACCACTTGAGAGTTCGCAGCCACTGCTTTTACTCACTGTGCCTTTCACAGATGGGAAATATCCATTTGCATATCAGTCTTTGTCCTGCCCAGGGGCAGTCCAGCACCGAAATACAATGGCAATTCCAATCTGAACGAGAGTACCACCAGCAACCCCATACACGTGTTTCACCCTTGTTGGGGATCATCAGTGAGGTGAAGCTGATGCCTCTCTAAGCACAGTGAGAGGGAGACCACGTCTGGTTGCCCCCAGGAGACCTAGGGTTACCAATCCCAGGTTCCTTAAAAAATAGTTTTACAAAGGTAGCGGGCACCCCTCTCTCGCAAGAACAAACATGATAACCTGTTCAGTGGTTATTAACCACTTGAGAGTTCGCAGCCACTGCTTTTACTCACTGTGCCTTTCACAGATGGGAAATATCCATTTGCATATCAGTCTTTGTCCTGCCCGGGGGCAGTCCAGCACCGAAATACAATGGCAATTCCAATCTGAACGAGAGTACCACCAGCAACCCCATACACGTGTTTCACCCTTGTTGGGGATCATCAGTGAGGTGAAGCTGATGCCTCTCTAAGCACAGTGAGAGGGAGACCACGTCTGGTTGCCCCCAGGAGACCTAGGGTTACCAATCCCAGGTTCCTTAAAAAATAGTTTTACAAAGGTAGCGGGCGCCCCTCTCTCGCAAGAACAGACATGATAACCTGTTCAGTGGTTATTAACCACTTGAGAGTTCGCAGCCACTGCTTTTACTCACTGTGCCTTTCACAGATGGGAAATATCCATTTGCATATCAGTCTTTGTCCTGCCCTTTGTCTCGTTCAGATTGGAGTTGCCATTGTATTTCGGTGCTGGACTGCCCCTGGGCAGGACAAAGATTGATATGCAAATGGATATTTCCCATCTGTGAAAGGCACAGTGAGTAAAAGCAGTGGCTGCGAACTCTCAAGTGGTTAATAACCACTGAACAGGTTATCATGTCTGTTCTTGCGAGAGAGGGGCGCCCGCTACCTTTGTAAAATTATTTTTAAGGAACCTGGGATTGGTAACCCTAGGTCTCCTGGGGGCAACCAGACGTGGTCTCCCTCTCACTGTGCTTAGAGAGGCATCAGCTTCACCTCACTGATGATCCCCAACAAGGGTGAAACACGTGTATGGGGTTGCTGGTGGTACTCTCGTTCAGATTGGAGTTGCCATTGTATTTCGGTGCTGGACTGCCCCTGGGCAGGACAAAGACTGATATGCAAATGGATATTTCCCATCTGTGAAAGGCACAGTGAGTAAAAGCAGTGGCTGCGAACTCTCAAGTGGTTAATAACCACTGAACAGGTTATCATGTCTGTTCTTGCGAGAGAGGGGCGCCCGCTACCTTTGTAAAATTATTTTTAAGGAACCTGGGATTGGTAACCCTAGGTCTCCTGGGGGCAACCAGACGTGGTCTCCCTCTCACTGTGCTTAGAGAGGCATCAGCTTCACCTCACTGATGATCCCCAACAAGGGTGAAACACGTGTATGGGGTTGCTGGTGGTACTCTCGTTCAGATTGGAGTTGCCATTGTATTTCGGTGCTGGACTGCCCCTGGGCAGGACAAAGACTGATATGCAAATGGATATTTCCCATCTGTGAAAGGCACAGTGAGTAAAAGCAGTGGCTGCGAACTCTCAAGTGGTTAATAACCACTGAACAGGTTATCATGTCTGTTCTTGCGAGAGAGGGGCGCCCGCTACCTTTGTAAAATTATTTTTAAGGAACCTGGGATTGGTAACCCTAGGTCTCCTGGGGGCAACCAGACGTGGTCTCCCTCTCACTGTGCTTAGAGAGGCATCAGCTTCACCTCACTGATGATCCCCAACAAGGGTGAAACACGTGTATGGGGTTGCTGGTGGTACTCTCGTTCAGATTGGAGTTGCCATTGTATTTCGGTGCTGGACTGCCCCTGGGCAGGACAAAGACTGATATGCAAATGGATATTTCCCATCTGTGAAAGGCACAGTGAGTAAAAGCAGTGGCTGCGAACTCTCAAGTGGTTAATAACCACTGAACAGGTTATCATGTCTGTTCTTGCGAGAGAGGGGCGCCCGCTACCTTTGTAAAATTATTTTTAAGGAACCTGGGATTGGTAACCCTAGGTCTCCTGGGGGCAACCAGACGTGGTCTCCCTCTCACTGTGCTTAGAGAGGCATCAGCTTCACCTCACTGATGATCCCCAACAAGGGTGAAACACGTGTATGGGGTTGCTGGTGGTACTCTCGTTCAGATTGGAGTTGCCATTGTATTTCGGTGCTGGACTGCCCCTGGGCAGGACAAAGACTGATATGCAAATGGATATTTCCCATCTGTGAAAGGCACAGTGAGTAAAAGCAGTGGCTGCGAACTCTCAAGTGGTTAATAACCACTGAACAGGTTATCATGTCTGTTCTTGCGAGAGAGGGGCGCCCGCTACCTTTGTAAAATTATTTTTAAGGAACCTGGGATTGGTAACCCTAGGTCTCCTGGGGGCAACCAGACGTGGTCTCCCTCTCACTGTGCTTAGAGAGGCATCAGCTTCACCTCACTGATGATCCCCAACAAGGGTGAAACACGTGTATGGGGTTGCTGGTGGTACTCTCGTTCAGATTGGAGTTGCCATTGTATTTCGGTGCTGGACTGCCCCTGGGCAGGACAAAGACTGATATGCAAATGGATATTTCCCATCTGTGAAAGGCACAGTGAGTAAAAGCAGTGGCTGCGAACTCTCAAGTGGTTAATAACCACTGAACAGGTTATCATGTCTGTTCTTGCGAGAGAGGGGCGCCCGCTACCTTTGTAAAATTATTTTTAAGGAACCTGGGATTGGTAACCCTAGGTCTCCTGGGGGCAACCAGACGTGGTCTCCCTCTCACTGTGCTTAGAGAGGCATCAGCTTCACCTCACTGATGATCCCCAACAAGGGTGAAACACGTGTATGGGGTTGCTGGTGGTACTCTCGTTCAGATTGGAGTTGCCATTGTATTTCGGTGCTGGACTGCCCCTGGGCAGGACAAAGACTGATATGCAAATGGATATTTCCCATCTGTGAAAGGCACAGTGAGTAAAAGCAGTGGCTGCGAACTCTCAAGTGGTTAATAACCACTGAACAGGTTATCATGTCTGTTCTTGCGAGAGAGGGGCGCCCGCTACCTTTGTAAAATTATTTTTAAGGAACCTGGGATTGGTAACCCTAGGTCTCCTGGGGGCAACCAGACGTGGTCTCCCTCTCACTGTGCTTAGAGAGGCATCAGCTTCACCTCACTGATGATCCCCAACAAGGGTGAAACACGTGTATGGGGTTGCTGGTGGTACTCTCGTTCAGATTGGAGTTGCCATTGTATTTCGGTGCTGGACTGCCCCTGGGCAGGACAAAGACTGATATGCAAATGGATATTTCCCATCTGTGAAAGGCACAGTGAGTAAAAGCAGTGGCTGCGAACTCTCAAGTGGTTAATAACCACTGAACAGGTTATCATGTCTGTTCTTGCGAGAGAGGGGCGCCCGCTACCTTTGTAAAATTATTTTTAAGGAACCTGGGATTGGTAACCCTAGGTCTCCTGGGGGCAACCAGACGTGGTCTCCCTCTCACTGTGCTTAGAGAGGCATCAGCTTCACCTCACTGATGATCCCCAACAAGGGTGAAACACGTGTATGGGGTTGCTGGTGGTACTCTCGTTCAGATTGGAGTTGCCATTGTATTTCGGTGCTGGACTGCCCCTGGGCAGGACAAAGACTGATATGCAAATGGATATTTCCCATCTGTGAAAGGCACAGTGAGTAAAAGCAGTGGCTGCGAACTCTCAAGTGGTTAATAACCACTGAACAGGTTATCATGTCTGTTCTTGCGAGAGAGGGGCGCCCGCTACCTTTGTAAAATTATTTTTAAGGAACCTGGGATTGGTAACCCTAAGTCTCCTGGGGGCAACCAGACGTGGTCTCCCTCTCACTGTGCTTAGAGAGGCATCAGCTTCACCTCACTGATGATCCCCAACAAGGGTGAAACACGTGTATGGGGTTGCTGGTGGTACTCTCGTTCAGATTGGAGTTGCCATTGTATTTCGGTGCTGGACTGCCCCTGGGCAGGACAAAGACTGATATGCAAATGGATATTTCCCATCTGTGAAAGGCACAGTGAGTAAAAGCAGTGGCTGCGAACTCTCAAGTGGTTAATAACCACTGAACAGGTTATCATGTCTGTTCTTGCGAGAGAGGGGCGCCCGCTACCTTTGTAAAATTAGATTAAAATGATGTAAGAGGCATTTTTCCTTTAATTTAAATAACGGGATATATAGTCCTGGAAAAGAGGGGGTTTTCTTGTTGTTTTGGGACACAAAAGCCTGAACTATAAACAGTATTATGATCAACTAAAAGACAATACAGGCTTATGAATATTAGAAGGGAACCGGAAGAGGCAAAGGAACACTCTTAGGACTCCCCACCCCTTTGTTCATGGGCCACAAAGGCACACTGGTCTATTGTATGAAAACAACCGCTTTTTAGGACCACAGCACGGCAGTTACCTATTACAGTTAAGAGCAAAAAAATGCAGTACATTTCTTTGCACACCTATCACAAGGCCCCTATTTTTTGTAACAAAGACATTATTCACAGCCTAAAATCGGGGCTTTATGGGTGGAGGAACCCACACCAAGGGAATAACACTTTAGATAACAACATTTTTGTTTGTTTGTTTATTTTGAACGGGGGGGAAGCATGGCACCCAAAAGAAATCCCCAGGAGGCCAAAACAGTGACAAGAAAACCGAAATCACCAAACCTACAGGCAGCAATTGAGGCAGCCGAGCATTATGGATGGGCCTGGGTTAGAGAGTATTTATACGGGATAACAAAGGAAGGGGTGACACCGCCAACAGGGGAAGAAGACAGCCCTCCCCCTGCAAAGCAGAGCAAGAGAGACACTCTTGACAAAGGTAACAAAAACAGAAAACTGTCATTATTGTTTAAAAAAATGAAAGAGATGCAACAGATGATATTGAAAATCAGGGACAAACAACAGGCTCCCATGGAAGCTGAAGGGACACCAGGGCAAAATATATCCCTGGAACCCACAATAATTATAGATCCCATAACGCACATAGACCCTCGGGATCACAACCAACAGGTCCCCTAAAAGAATGGGCCACTCCCACCACAAACAACACAGGCCTGATAGACGCTAACAACAGCGCCACCACAGATATGATATTTAGCAGCGCACAGTTAGATCTAAAGCTTGAATCTTTTGAAACTGAAATACTTAATCGGTATAAAAATCCCTGGCTTGGAACATAGACATAACAATCAAAGAGGCCATTTGGGCTAAAGAATTTATTGAAATATTCTCGCTGGTTGAGGCACAGCGCAAAGGGAAAGATGCTTTTCGGGATCCCAAAAAGATCGAGGACAAGGCCATAGCCAGGAATGAACAACTAGAACAGAACTGGCACAATTGGTCAACATCATTCGCTATTTTAGCAAAACATTTTCAGGAAAAATTCCCAGGGTACGGAATAAAGTTACGGGCATATGCGGATAAAATCAGAGAAGTAAAAACCACCCACAAAGGGAAGGGGTGGCTAGCATATGACATAAGATTCAGAAGGAACATGTCCGAAAGACCAGCAAGAGAATGGGATGAGGATCAGAATGATCTACATATAATGAATTCCAAGCCTCCATCAGAGGAGGAAGTTGCCCAAGCAACCGGCAAGACAAACAAAAACCTACAAGGGGGAAACAAAAGTAATGAGAATGAAAAACATAGATAGGAAGGGCAGCCCTTTTGGAAAAATCAGCCATGGGGGGCCATGACAAAAACCTGTGGGCAGAATAAATTCCACCACCCCGCAAAATCCACCATCACATGCAGGTATAATGGAAAAAAATAATGCTCATGGGGCAAGGAGTGCTGGTATAAACATAGCTGCACCAACTGCAACGGAGACCACCCAGCAAGCCGCTGCACCAGATTACCCTAAAAAAATACCAAAAAAGAAGAGCAATGAAAACACAATCCTCACAATTTAGACAGCAGGCAGAACCCCCATCAACCCAGATCATGTTAGTGAAGCATTGGCAAGCTATCCTGACAAGTTAATCAGCTAAGCAATCAGGCAGGGTTTCAAAGAAGGTTTCACCATTCCGTTCAAAAGGAAAAGGGTCACAGAAAATCCCCAAAACCTGGTCTCAGCAAGGGACAACCCCAAGATAGTAAGAGAAAAAACTGAGAAAGAACTGCAGTTGGGGAGAATTGGAGGCCCCTGGGAAAGGATGCCATTCTCAGACTACCTAGTGTCCCCACTAGGGCTGTTACCCAAAAAAGAACCCGGTAAGATGAGGCTTATTCACCATTTATCATATCCCAGGGGACACTCCCTCAACGACAGCATCCCCCGCACCGAATCAGCAGTTACCTGGACACAGTTCCAGGAGGCCCTAAGGCTGATACAGGACTGCGGCAGGAAAGCCCTTATGGCAAAAATAGATATTGAATCCTCTTTCAGGCTACTACCAGTCCACCCCCACTCACAGCAGTGGCTAGGTTTCTCTTTTGATAAAATAATGTACGTGGATAAATGCCTCCCCATGGGCTGTGCAATATCCTGTGCACTATTCGAGCAATTTAGCTCATATTTTCAATGGGCCTTTCAAAAACAACTACCAGGGGACAGGGTAGTCCACTACTTGGACGATTTTATGGTGATAGGCGCATCAAATTTTGAAGAATGCAATAAGGCACTGAACAAACTGGAAACAAATGGCGGTGCAGTGGGGCATCCCATTGGCACCGGAAAAAACAACCAAGCCTTCCACAAACATTACCTTTTTAGGAATAGACATCGATACAATAGATGGGTTATGCAGAATCCCAAAAGCAAAAATAGTTCAACTATTAGGGAAAATACAAGAGCTAAGCGCAAAAAACAAGGGCACAGTAAGAGAATTACAATCACTGGCCGGCAGCCTCAATTTCGCAGCCAGGATCATCCCTCAGGGTAAGGTATTTTTCAGGAGCCTGGAGCTCAAAACCAAAACATGCACCAAACCACACCTACACATCAGGCTTGGCAGTGAAGTGAAGGAGGATCTAAAAATATGGGGGTATGTCCTCAGAAATGTCAACGGGACCACACTTTGGCGCACGCCGTTGAACACAGGGAACAAAAGAGTCCTTTTTACGGATGCAGCAGGGAGCAAAGGCTTCGGGGCCATACTGGACACCAAGTGGGTTGCTGGGCATTGGCCGGAGACTTGGCACACAACAGGATGGACAAAAAACATCACTCTGTCGGAAATATTCCCCATCTGGCTAACCATACATATATGGAGCAGGCAGCTAGCTAACACAGAACTTCTGGTTTGGTGCGACAACATGGCAGTGGTAGGGATTTTGAACAGAAGAACCACCAAATGTCATTTGGTACTCAAATTACTAAGAGCCATCACAACGGCCACACTGCATGAATATATTGTTGTCAAAGCCAAATACATCGCTGGGGCAGATAATAACATTGCCAATGATTTATCTTGCTTTCAGTGGACAAGTTTCCATGAGCTAGCACCTCACACCCAAGAAAAGATGACTTTGATCCCAGTGGAAGGCTGAGCGATAATGGGAAGCTAGAAAAAGCAGCATCAGCGCCTGCACCCTTGGTCCAAGGCCGGGATGCACACCAACAACCAAGCACCTTAAATCTGGGTGCGAGCAGCATGCTGCCCACAGAAAACACGAACCCTGCAATGGTGTTCCTAGAAAAGATGGCTGAGAAAGCCTTGGCAAGCAGCACTACAGCGCAATACATCATGGGGGTAATTCATAGAAATCGGCGCACAAGTGGTGCACGCGGCTGGCGCACAGTGTGCGCGTGTGGCAGTCTGCGCCAGCCATGTGCGCCAAAACCCATTTCAGCGCACAGCGTATTCATGGATTTTAACATCCGTAACCAGCCGTGGCGCAGAGTGGCGCAGCGACCCTGCAGCAGCGCCAGTTATGCCCCAACCCCGCCCCATGCGCCATGAACAGCGCACAAATCCAGTACATGGCGCAAAGACCAGTGGACCAGCATACAGCCCCTCAACCACGAAAACGCATGTAAAACTCCCCGCGCACCCCTCAGAATACACGTACCCCACTCGCGCTAGCGAAATCGCATGTAAAACTCCCTGTGCACCCCTCAGAATACACATACCCCTCTCGCGCCAGGTAAATTGCGTGGAAAAAGTCCCACTGTGGTGTGGGCTGTCTGTGGGGAATTGCCAGGGTGGATGGGCTGCCTGTGAGGCATGGAGAGGGTGGATGGGCAGCCTGTGCAAATTTTGGGGTGCGCGGGAAGTTTCACACGCGATAGCCCTTGGGCGAGCATGGTACGTGTATTTGTGGGGTACGTGCAAAGTTTCTCACGCGATAGGCCTTGGGCGAGCGTGGTACGTGTGTTTGTGGGGTACGCGGGAAGTTTCACATGCGATAAGCCTTGGGCGAGCGTGGTATGTGTATTTGTGGGGAACGCGGGAAGTTTCACATGCGATAGGCCTTGGGGAGGAGGTTATGTGTATTTTGGGGGTGCGTGGGAACTTTTATACGCATTTTTGCTAGCACGTGAGGGGTACTTGTATTCTGAGGGGTGCGCTGGGAGTTTCACATACGATAGGCCTTGGGGAGGGGGGTACGTGTATTTCGGGTGTGCACAGGAACTTTTACATGTGTTTTCACTAGCGCGTGAGGGGTACGTGTATTCTGAGGGGTCCGCGGGGAGTTTCACATGCGATAGCCCTTGGGCGAGCGTGGTACGTGTATTTGTGGGGTACGCGGGAAGTTTCACACGCGATAGGCCTTGGGTGAGCGTGGTACGTGCATTTGTGGGGTACGTGGGAAGTTTCACACACGGTATGCCTTTGGCAAGCGTGGTACGTGTATTTGTGGGGAATGCAGGAAGTTTCACACGCGATAGGCCTTGGGGAGAGGGGTACATGTATTTCGGGTGTACGCGGGAACTTTTACATGTGTTTTCGCTAGCCCGTGAGGGGTACGTGTATTCTGAGGGGTGCGCGGGGAGTTTCACACGCGATAGCCCTTGGGCGAGCGTGGTACGTGTATTTGTGGGGAACGTGGGAAGTTTCACATGCGATAGGCCTTGGGCGAGCGTGGTACGTGTATTTGTGGGGAACGTGGGAAGTTTCACACGCGATAAGCCTTGGGCGAGCGTGGTACATGTATTTGTGGGGAATGCGGGAAGTTTCACACGCGCTAGGCCTTGGGGAGGGGGGTACGTGTATTTTGGGGGTACGCGGGAACATTTACATGCGTTTTCGCTAGTGCGCGAGGGTTACGTGTATTCTGAGTGGTGCGCGGGGAGTTTTACATGCAATTTGACAGTGTGGGTCCTCCCAGGTGTGCCCCCTCCCCAGGCCCTGCAGGCAGCCCACACCACAGGGGACTACCCTACACCCCTGGCCATGCCCTGCAGGCAGCCCATCCAACCTGGCCATGCCCCGCAGTCAGCCCATCCACCCTGGGTATGCCCCTCAGGCAGCCCACATGGCACCATGCACTTGTGAGCCCCAACACATGTCCCGCCCAGCATTGACGGGCACCTGCCAGCAGGCCCCGACTCATGTACCCCTGCACCCCCAGCCACCCAGCATTGAAGGGCACCTGCCAGCAGGCCCGACTCATGTCCCCCTGCACCCCCAGCCACCCAGCATTTACGGGCACCTGCCAGCAGGCCCCGACTCATGTCCCCTTGCACCCCCAGCCACTAGGCATTGACGGGCACCTGCCAGCAGGCTCTGACTCATGACCCCCTGGCCCCCCCAGCCACCCAGAATTGTCAGGGACCTGCCAGCTGGCCCCGACTCATGTCCCCCTGCACCCCCAGCCACCCAGCATTGACGGGCACCTGCCAGCAGGCTCCGCCTCATGTCCCTCTGCACCCCCAGCCACCCAGCATTGACGGGCACCTGCCAGCAGGCCCCGACTCATGTCTGTTTTTGTTTGTTTGTTTTTTTGGTATTTATATAGCGCTACAAACCCTCAGGTATCTGAGCGCTGCTTATTATTACCCACGGTGTGTGGTGCTCATTTATCGACCTCGGAAGGATGAAAGGCTGAGTTTGGCCCCGCCGGGATTCGAACCTGCGTTAGCAGACTCTGCACCGATGTCAAAGCGAGCGCTCTACTCGCTGTGCCACTTGACCGGCATGTCCCCCCAACACGCCATCGCGATCCACAGTCATGGCCCTTATGGCCACCCAAAGCCCACCCCACGCCGCCCCTGTCCAAACACCCAACCAAGTATCCCATTCACCCCACATTGAAATCCCCATTACATGATACATCTCAAATGGCAATTATGCACATCAATACATGTCCGTCACACACACACAATGGGTGCAAGTGAATGAGAAAACCCACATCGTGACATGCATGAAACCAATGATAGAATACCACACAAATGAAGTATGAAACCAAAATGTATTAAATATAAAAGCAAGGGAATGAAAGAAAACCACACAATAATAGAAATAATAAACAAAAGGCTGCAAGTCCAAAATAATAGAAAAAAAGAATATGAATGCAGAATCCAAATAAATCCAAATGAAAATGGCTCCAAAGGGTTCGTCCATCAAAGCAAATCCAAAGGAAAAAAGAAAAATTAACATCCATTGCTCCATGGTAAAACATGGTAAATGGGAAAAACATTAAAAAAATGAAGTCTAATCCAGTCTTCAACTATATACAATGTACAAATCCAGGGTCCATGAGCCCAACAATCCAAATGAATCCTACAAAAACCCCTACCTAATAAACAACTATATACCAAAAGGTGGGGCATAGGGCATGCGCCCCAAATTAAAGAAAAATGGAAAGGAAACCTAAGACTAATTAACTATATACAATGGCGGCGGGCAAGTCCTACGGCTCACTCTGTGATGTTCCGGGCCAGGGCATCATCGAACTCCACGTCGATGTCCCGGAGGCGGACCTCTTCGATGTCCTCGAGGTCTCGCAGGGATGCAGTCATGGCCTGTTCCAACTCCCTGCGAGTTGTCTCGAGGCACTCAGCCCGACTCAATGCCCTGCGCATGGAGTTCTCCGCCCTGACCATAGTGAGCCGTGCCTCTTCCGCCCGCCGCCGCTCCGCATCTATCTGCTGGCCCAACCGCTGCCACAGAGAAGACACTCCCATTCCACAGTCCTCCTGCCCTCCGGCCGATGCCTGCCCCTCTGATTTTTATGGCCCGAGCCATGATGCCTCTCATGTTGAGTCTGCCGCTGCCTCCGACGCAACTGCCTCTGCCAGCACGACGGCATCCGGGCTGATGGTATCCACCGGCGCCGTCGTGCACATGCACTGCCCGATGATGCCGGCACATCCTCCATCTGCTGGGGTCCAGTTTCTGGGGTGTCCACCCCTGATGGACCTCCGACTCCCGACTGTGACAGGGATGGGATCTCCACCAAGCTGGCAGCGTTGGTCGGGGCAGGTCCACAGGGGTGCCCGGTGGCATCTGGGCCGGAAGACGGCATGGAGAATGACTGGCGCATAGTCTGCACAGAGGAGGAGAGGGCCACCAGAGTGCCTGACACATGTAGGGAATCCCCAACCATGGCCCCTCCCAATTGGGCCACGTTGGCACACAGCTCTTCATGATGACGTGCATGCTCCCCCCAGGAAGCAAGCACGTCATCACTAATGTCACGCGTGCACAACACAACACCAATCAGGACGGTCTCCATATGGTCACGGGTCCCCTCGTCCGCAGGTAGAGGAGTGCCAGATGATGTGGATCTCCCCCCTACCTGTGGACGGGCCTGGGACGGGGCATCCCTGCTGGTGCATGGTGGTGCAGTCACAGTGCCAGGGACAGTGACATGCACAGGGCCCTCCACGGCGACCTGTGCTGCCTCCTGCCCCTGCTCCTGGACTGCACCACTTGCACCAGTGGTACCACCCCCACCAGGCCCCATGTGCGGCTCAGTAGCGGCCTCCTCCACCTCTGTGCAAACCACCAACCTGGATGGCTTCACACCGTCTTCCGCCGTCGCAGGCCCCTGTGGGGGCTCACCCACCCCTTCCGCTGCAGCCGTAGTGGCAGACGCGGCACCAGTCCCCTCGCTCCCGGATGATGGTAATTCCTGGGAGGGTGACTGGGCCTTGCGTCGACGTCCGGTGGAGGCATCCCCGCCACTTCGCTCCACAGTGCCATCTCCGCCCTCTTTTTCACTGGCCGCTGTGTAGAGGGAGACATAGAACACAAGCATCAGGGTACTGTACAATAGTCCCTTAGACAGGAAGCAATAGCACATGAGTGGCACTCTCAAACGTCACTTCCATCATGTCCCTCCACAACACATGGGTCAGTGCAGGCAACACACATGCAGAAACAGGCATGGCGCATGCAAAGAACATTTGCATACTTGTCCCAGGAACTGTTCAAACATACAATGGTGGTTTAAAACTCACATGCATCATGGGTCATACTAATCACATGCACACACATCACCATAGTTTCATGCATCTGGCCTCGTACACCCCAGACACAGTGGATACAAGGATGACGAGGCTGCATCAGTGAATCAGAACATCGTCACGGACATGTGTCATGCATCCATGGCATTTACAAGTCACACACGCTACTCAGACACACAGACATGTACACCATACATGTCCATGACAGCAGCACCCATCTCTCACACCCCAACCATGTCCAAGAACAGAGACAGGCATGCATTCATGTGTACATTCCGCATGCTGCTCCACATGTTGCATTGTAACACATACACCATCCATGTGGTTCACGCCTGACTGCTCTCACATGCAGCACAATCATGTCCCTGCACACACACATCCATACATGGCCCATGTCACACATACAGGCAAATAGCTAACTACCAGCACACTGCAAAATGCCCTGTTTCACACAGCAATGCATGGCCACTTACCGCTCGACTCCAGACGGGCCTGCACCCTGAGGATCTGGTGGTGAAGCACTGGGCGAATGCGCTCCAGGACCATCATCTGCTGGTTGGTAAGCTAGCCCCGGTGCCCCACTGCATCCGCTGCGTCTAAGAGGCGCCGGGCCTTCTTGAGGGTCCTGGACTTGTAGTCCTCCCAGTGCTTCTGGACGTGGTTGATGTCACGGGTGCCACCCCCTCCACGTTGATGGCACCCACTATGTCCGTCCAGATCCTCATCCGTCCTTCCTTGTCGGCGCGCGATGGTGTGAAGAGGGCATCACAATGCCCCAGCACTTGCTCCACCAGGATGCCAACTTTATTGGAAGTGAAGCTGGCAGCCCTCTGCCTCTCAGCTGGGGGGTTGCCACTGGTGCCAGGTGGTGTTGTGTCGGACATGACAACCCCCAAGGCAGGTGTGGGTGGGCAACTGGGTCCTGGGGCTGGGCTGTGGAGCGATGGAATACCAGTCGGGAGTCCTCTGTTCCAGTAGGGGTGGTCACAGCAACTGGACCCCTGGAGATGGCAGATATGCAGGCACCAAATGGCAGGGCACGGTGGCAGCTGGCAGGCAGGCAGCAGCAGATGACTTGTGGGAGACTTCTCAGGGGTCTGGGGGGCAGTAATTCGGCCTTCTGGCAGGAGCATGTTCTTCCGTGTGTTGTCGCGTGGCCAGCTTGATACGGAGTGAATAGGCATGTTAAAAAACTGCACGTCAGCATGTAATTCGAGGAAAGGCCCTTAGCGTGTAAGCGCGTCTGTGACATTACGTGCGTGGGCGTTTCCCTCGTGACGGGTGCATAGTGATTCAGCACATGAAAATACACACGTGTAATCCAAGAGAAGGGCCTAAGCGCGTAAGTGACGTGATGCGCGCGGGTGTTTGCCTCAACACGGGTTAAAGGTGAGCGGGTCCCGGCAGTTCGCGGTACGTGCCTTTCGTGGAGATCGACGTGTGTGTTGCTATTTCGTGTTGTTTTGCGCGCCGTATCTCTTCTTTTGGCGGGGGTATTGGTTACACGTTTTTCATTATCACGCAAGTCTGACGGTGAGTCGCGCACGCTATTTTTCCCACTGCGAGTGCCCCTCTGTATCGGGTACCCGTTTTTGAGGTTATAATAGCCTGCGTGTCCCATGCGTATGTGTTTTTTGTGTCCCTGGGTGCCACCGCGTACTGCGGGAGGTTAATTCCACACATGTGGGCTACCCGGGGTTGCGTGCATGGTTTTACTGCAGTTTTGGGGTGCCTGAACATTGCGTGACCTGTCACTTTATCACCGGGGTCACATACAGCCTTGCAGGTGCAGGGGTGCTGTTAACATCTTGTATCCCACCCCCTTCGCCCCAATTGCCCAGGAAAATTGTCATGTACACCTTCCATTGGCACTACTACATCTGTGCCGGCACTGCTCCATCTGTGACATGGTTGGGAGGCCACGAAAGGTGAGGGCGCCTCAACTGGGTGTATTCCACATGGCGGGCGTGGTCAGGGATGTGGCCAGGGTGACCAGGGAGTAGGGGGACTCCAGGGTGTCCAGGGTGGCTGCAGAGGGGGAAGGGGCAGGGGTGCGCCAGCTCGGCACGATGTTGTGCCACATGTTAGTGCAGTCATGCCACCACCCCCTGCGGCTCCGGGAGATGCAGTTCTTGCATCTGGCACTGGCGCCCATGTGACCCGGCAGTCCGTTTCATCAACTGCCACGGGCCCAAGGGTAGTGGTAACTGCAGGTGCAGCTGTGGACACCACCACCTAGGCCCAGGGTCTGCCAGCGCAGGCTGCGTTGGCACTTGAAGAGTCCATGGAAGATTTCCAGGAGGTCAGGAGGCACACCGTAGGTGCATGCAGGGCTGCCCTGACCGAGACACGTGTCCCTGGGGCAGTAATGTCATCTGCTGCCCCGACCAGCCGGGTGTTGGCAAGTGCAGGGGCCGATGCAGCCGACACCACCCCGGTTGTGAGTCTACCAACCAGGACAGTCGCGGTCAATGACCCTGGCACAGCAGATGTTGCTGCGCAGGGTCCATTCCAGGGCGCCCAGCAGCCATTGACGCAAGTCAGGGCTTCACTCCATGTTCCACCTGCCACTCCCTCAGCTCATTCCCCCAGCGCCACTGCCCATGCTGATCAGGGCGGCATATGCCAGCCAGGGTCCGGACCAGCGTCCAAGAGGAGGAAGGTTGCACCTGCCCTACAGGCTGGGACCCCAGACACAGCTACGGCCTCCGGCACGTCGAGGAAGAAGCCTTTCTGCATGCAGAAACTGGACTTCCTCGTGGACTACGTGCGGGAACACAACCGTGACATGCTAGTGGGGCCGAATTGTCAAAATACGGCTGCCCATCGTACTACCCACTGGAAGCAAGTTGCAGATCATGTGAGTGCATTCGGCCATGAGGTGCGCACAGCGCAAGAGTGCAAAAAAGCATTAGGATGACCTCAAGCGCAGCACTAAGGCAAAGCGTGCCTCTAATTACAACATGACTCTGGTGACTGGCAGTGGGCCACCACCTGAGGAGGAAGACCTGACTCCGCACAAGTCACTCGTTGCAGAGTTCATACCAACAGGAATGGTCAAAGGAGTGGGAGAGATGCTGGACTTTGATGCCCCGTTCAGTGAGTGTTGTCACCTGTTTGTCGAGGACATGTGTGTTTTGCTTGTGTGTTGTGTTGCGCTTGACTGCTACTGCATGTCATGTGTACATGGTTTTCATGTGCAAGTCATGCAATGCTTAACTGATGCGTTCCTGCTGTGCAGGATAGTGGACATGTAGAGCAGACGGGGACTGTCCTCACCACCACACTTGCACCCTACTCACATGCCAGTCACCCGGCTGCCCCTCCAGTCCCTGTTCCAGCTCAATTGCACTTCTGCATGTAGCCTGGGGTGTGTTTCCTCTCAGCACTGAGACTATGTCATTGCATGACTGACGTGCATGTGTCCTCTGCATGCATTCGGGTACTCCACGTAGGCATGCTCCCTTGCCCCTCCACCACCCCTGCACCCCAATTTCAACATTGCACTGGTGTGCATCATGTTAGCGTACTGCAATGGCCTGTTCAAGACTCCTGTGTACATGCAAACTTCCACCAGCCAACCTGCCAGACACATGCAGTGAGGTACATCCTCTGCCCTTCATCCAGGGTTTCTCACTTGGACTGTGCAGATGGCAGATTCTCCGCAGGGACATGAGTGCCCATTCATGCCCCATGTGTATTCCATGCATGCCCCTATGTGTCCTTGACTGGATGATCATTGTAGTACGTGTCCAGGATGACCTACATTTCTTGGCGTTTGATCATCCATTCCATGCCCACTCTGGCTCTGTCCTGCGTCACACACATGTTTAGGGTGTCACAGTCTGTGTGGGGCACAAGCCTCCCCCCGTTTCAGGCCCACTGACTCTGTTCAACTGGTTTAGTGGCTTCTTCACACATGGCTGTACTACGGAGGGTTCATCATGTGTCCTGCTTTCTGTCCCATCATCATCTGCTGTGTTGTCAGTTGTCTCAGATGATACAATTGATACTAGCCAACACTTTCTGCCAATACACAGGTCTCTGTTCACCCTTCCCCTGCCATGCAATGCATTCCTGCATTTTCACCTGGGGGGGGTTTGCTTGTAGCCATGCAACACATTGCATGCACATTGCACGTGATGCCTGAACTTGCCCTTGCACTGCCTTCAAGTTTATTGATACACATCATGATGTACTTGTTCATGTAGATAGTGGATAACGTACACATGTTCTGCACTGCATCAACCCACTTCAGAGCCATGTTACACCGCTCTACATGCCTATTCCCTGATGCTATGTCAAAGTGACCTGGCATGCATGCCAGGTTCTCATTTGTGTGTGACATGTCTGCTTCATGTGTTGGCTGTCTGTGTGATGTCTATGTGTGTGTGTTATGTGCTTCTGACATGTACTAATGTAGTTTTTTCTCCACTTTTCAGATGATGACGCAATGGAGCCAGAGGATGGTGTTGTCATGCCAGACACAGGTTTGCTATCACACCAGCAACCCGGCACAAGTGGGGGTCGTAGGGTGGTAGACCACGAGAACCCACATGTGTTACAGACCATCTTGTCTGTGGCTGGCAATGAGTCAAGCCCGGATGATCACTCATGTCGAGTTGGATGTGCATTGGGTCCATTCGTCAGGGGTGAATGATTCTGATGTGGATTCCCCTCTGTACACGCCACCTGCACTGAGGGGCCAGACGGTGGTGGGACCTCTGCCTGTGGTGGATCGGGACGCAGGGTCACTCTCCACACCAGTTGCTGATGTGCCTGGGGCATCATGTCGACGGGGGAATGTAGTCATGCAGCCGCGGGCAGTGCCAACCCAACAAGGATGTCAGCGCCTTGGGCCCCGCAGGTGTCAAGCACAGCAACGCAGTGGCCGCGCGCCACTGGGGTATACTGAGTGGGACCAAGCCATGGTTGCCAATTTAGAACACCAGGGGGCAACTATTGATAACATTGCTGAGAGCATGGAGCGTGTGGCCCAATCCGTGCTACCCCCTGCTAGGCAGGTGGAACTCCAACAGCGGGCGGCACAGTCTGGGCATGGCGGCCTCAGACAGGGCACGCCGGGCTGAAAAGGTGTCTTTGCTTCAAGCAATTGCTGCTCACGCACAGGCACACATGGATGTCATGAGGGTTGAGTATGATTCCCTCAGATCTCCTCTGGGTGTGCTCTTGATGTCCCAGAGGAAGCAGTCAGAGGAGAGGTTGGAGCAGCTAGAGAGTACAATCTCGGCTGAGCTGCGTGCTTGCCGGGAGGTATACCAGTTGTCTAGCCAGGCCACACAGGAAGAACTCTGTGTTACACGTGCTACCTTGCAAGAGGAAGCACGCGTATCTCGCAAGGTTCTGCATGCTGACCTACGTGTCTTCACTGCACAGAACCAGGCTCACCCATCCCATAGACTTGATGCCGACGAGGGGAAAGCTGCGTCTAGGCATGGTCAGGGTACTGTGCCACGTCAACCTTTTCAGGAAGAGGGTGATGAGGGCGACGAGATATCTCTCACACAGGTCGAGCTGTGCAGGCGTTGAGCCCATGGAGGTTTTTTTTTGTCTCAACACCATTGCATGTGGGTGTAGCCTGTACCTCCCCCCTTCTGGGTGCCCCCCCCCCAGGTCGTATGTGGCCATTTTTGATTTTTCTTCTTAGTTTAGTTAGTTAATATGTTTTTTGATAGTTAGTTTAATTAGGTAATGTAGGTTTTTTTTATAGTTAGTTTAATTAGTTAATATAGTTCATAATTGCTTGTCTATTGTGCATTCATGTGACGGTGTGGTGCTTTGTGGCTTTTGAAAGTATCCACTGTCTGTTCCAGCTGGGCCCTTCAAGCTTGTCTCGTGTATGTGTTTGCAGCTTGGGGTCCTAACTCACATAGGCCACTCCTGCTTCCCTTATCCATGGGCTCGCAAGGATGGTTCGGTGTAACAGTCATTTACACAAGGGCTTTGGACTGTCATATTTGTGGCCTGTCTGCTGCTGTACTACTTGTGTTAACACCCCTAGTGGGGATTGTGGGGGTTTTATACACGGCATGTCTGGGATCAATTTGGGTGGGTTCATGATTGATGTGTCAATTAATTGATCTAGATTGTGATGTATGTTATTTTATTTCCAGTATATGTGCTTGATGCACTTCATGCTGTGGACAGTAGCCTGCACCCTTTGCCTGTCAAAGTCACACTGATGGTGGGAGGAATTCTGATGTAGGTCTCTAACATGGCCCAGTGACAACCAGCATGAAGACACACAAAGGGAAATTTCAAGCGTTATTTATATGTTTTTTGCCCTTTCTGCAGGACAAAGATCCTCCAGTCCACCTTTCCCAGCAGACACAGGGCGAAGTACTACAGAAACCTGGCTACGTTCGGTTGTGCAGACATGTGCATGTATGCGCAAGCAATAGCACAGGGCTTCTGCTCAGACGTCCAACAGAAGCAGACGTGTTTCCAGGAGCTCCAAGCAAGGTGAGCAGCACAAGGGGGCCACACCGCAGCCAACCTTCCACCAGGCCACTTGCACATGCATGCTAAGTAGCACCACTGATGGGGAGCTTGGCCAGATATTGTTGCAGAAGCGCACAGTACAGCTAAGATGCGTTGAGGGACAAATGGAAAGTAGCTTGACAAGTTGTCAGGGGCACACGCAGGAGCCGTCGCACATATCCTCCAGTCCACCCTTCTCCATAGAAGCTGAGTTATTCACACAGTAGCGTTCTGAGTCAGATACTTATACAGCACACAGGGAAACACAGCAAGGCACTGACTTGTGTGCAGTGCATGTCATTTGCATGTGCAAATTGCCACTTGCACTACCTTTTAATCCACGGCTGCCAGAACACGACTTGTACAGAAGTCGCAACTCACTATACACGTCTAGCAGGTCAGCCAGGGACCATTCTATCATGTGTGATTCTTGACACATTGGTCTTCCATTTGCCGCGCACCCATGTGCGCCTGCCTTACTGCATTGACAGTGTAGGAACCATCACAGGGGCAAGCTAATGTATACGTACATAGCAGCTGACAAGGGTGCTTGTTTGTGGAGAAATCACTTACTTTGGGGCAGGAATGTTGTTGTGTGTGTGTTGTAAACACACACAGATTAGTAACTCACGCTCTCTTTGCAGCATTGAACTGATCCTGTTACTGAACCTGAGAGTGCGCAGGCAGGAGGCCAGCACTCAGCCCAGAGATAAGTCTCTCTTTGTCTTGCATTTCACTCATTTCGTACTATGTGCATGTAGAACATGTTTTCTCTGATTGAGTATGTGTTATTGTCAATAGTTGTATTTTGTATTTGACTACTTTCCCTTGCAAATCCAATTCCCCTCTCCTGCCCCTCTTTCCGGTTATCCTGAATACCAATGCCTGTCCAACCAATGGATCCCTGACCCTCTTTCCCCGCTGCGGTCTCGGAGGCCTGTGTAAATTTTACCTTGCAGGTGCCCAGATCACAGAGGGGGTGGTTGGTTTGTGCCACTCCTGCGCCTGGAGACCGGAGCTGTGACACTACCCATCAGTTGTTGCATCCTCATTGTATGGTGTTTCCGGTAAAAGGTACCCTTCATGTTGATCCATTGGTGAACTGTGCTACCTTGATAGTTCGATCATTCTGCTTGTACATGTGCCAGGAGTTTTGTTTCTACTTCGAGTAATCTACTGGAGACTCTTCCAGGGTATTTTTGTGCCAAAAGGCGTTTTTCCTGGTTTGGGGGTTTGGCTCCTTGGAGTTGTCTGCGATTTGGTATTTTTAACAGTCAAGGAGGCCTCTGAGGGGGCTGGACCTTATTTACACGCAAGGTGGATCATGAAGACCAAGGGGTAGGGGGATCCTGTAGCCAGGTAGACTAAAAGGGAGAAGGCTACATACCCCAGACACACTTGTTCAGAAGGTCATGGTGATGTGGAAATGAGGGAGGGCCTTTTGTTGTTGGACAGTAAGCCTGGGCTACAGTGTTTGGGTACTTGCTGACAATGTCATTGTGGGGTACTATGTACATGATGTGTTCTGCTGGTCAATGGCAGTTCCTGTGTTGTATTTACTTTTCAGGTGCCAGGGGATTTTTGGGGTTTGACATGCTGTGGTGTACACATGGGCAATGTTCACATGTGATGTGTATAGGACACTGAGGGTCACTTGATTTGACATGCATATATTGAGTGCATGTCCCTACTGACACACACAGTTGCACAATGCTCCACCACACGTACAATCATCCTTCCATGCCCACAGGTGCACACATATTGCCTTCTCGGGCATGCTGTGTCCCTGCAGTGCATGATCAATTACCATTTGGGGATCCTGGACATGCGTCAATGGGAAAATTTGATAATTTGTCCTTTTGATGTGATGCTCAAGGTGTATCCCCAACACAATGGCAGCTCACTGTGCTCTGTGATGAGCAAGCAGTGTGTAGCAGGAGATGCACACAGCACACGGGTTTGGGAGTGGTGATTTTGCATTGCCCAATGTGCATGTGAACAGGCATTCAGTGCTGTGTTGAAGCTACCACTGGTGTACAGTATTTGTGTATGACTTGGTATGTGTGGGAGGTTGTTGTCAGTCATTTCATCTGAATTGTCTCGGGCCACTTTCCATTCATCACATGCCACTTCTTATATTATTGCTCATGTGTTGGCCTTTTGCTGTTGCATGCCATGTCATGGTGTGGCAGACAAGGGTGATGTGGTTTGGGAGGGTTTGGGTGACATAACAGGGATTGTCATGGCCTGTTTTGCCTGGGGGGGGTGATACACACCTTGCATGTGTTCCTTTTGGTCACACAGGATTGGTTATGTTTAAGTAGCTAGGGATGCACACAATGTGGCTCTCCCATGGCAACATCCTCAGGGTGGTAAGGTTGTGACAGTTGACTGTCTCTTTGTCATCATCGGTTGTCACCTGGTATGTGCCAGGCCTGTGTGCACTCCGCAGGGGTGGGAGTTTAGGTGAAGAATGTGGCCACAAGCTGGGTCCGGGCTGCCTCGCCAGTTGCCCTTTCCCCTCCCATGGGCAGCGCCTCTGCGTGTGGTTGGGGATGTGGGGGCACCACCATGTCCATCGGTATGCCCTGCCGTGTTGCAACATTGTGCAGGACACATGCTGCCACAATGATCCTGCACACTACTGGGGGTGCATATAGTAGATGGCCACCATAGCAGAAGCGTGACTTGAGCACTCCGAATGTTGTGCGCTCCACTATGGCCCTGGTTGCAATATGGGCAGCGTTGTATCTTACCTGGGGTGGTGTGGTGGGGTTCCGGATTGGCGTCATCATGTGGTTGCTCAGAGGGTAGGCACTGTCCCCTGGGGAGGTGGTAATGGTTGTGATTAGTTGGGTTTGTGTATTTGTCTGTGTGTGACATGCATGAATGTGCACAGGCATTTGTACTCACCTAGGAGCCATGTGTCGCCATGCTTCGAGCTTCCAGGGCCCGGCTCAGGGCGGACATTCTGTATATGAAACTGTCATGGGTTGTGCCAGGGTAGTTTGCACAGACGGAGGTGATGATTCCCTTTGCATCGCATACAACCTGCACGTTGATGGAATGCCAGTGCTTGCGGTTTCGATAGATGTGCTCAGTGGCCCTAGGTGGACGTAGGGCCACATGGGTGCAATCTATGGCACGGAGCACTTTGGGGAAGTGTGCCACCCTGTAGATGTCCTGGACCATGGCCTGCCTTTCTGCAGGTGTTCTGGGCATGTATATTTGCCTGCGGACTGAGGGGCGCGCAGCCATGATTGCCAATACCTGGTGTAGGCAGCGTGACTGCGTGACCTGTGAGACCCCCCAACTATGGCAGTTGTCAGCTGAAATGACCCAGTGGCTAAAAAATGCAGGACATTGAGCACCTTCTCCAGGGGGCTCAATGCTTGGGAGCACAGGGTGGGGGGTGTAAGGTCATCTTCCCACTCCCTGACAAGGTCTAGGATGATATGAGGTGGAAACCTATACCTGCCATAGACCTGGTCGTCAGGCATCCTAAAAAGGCTGGTCCGGGGCAAAAAAATGTGGGGCCTGGCTATTCTCCTCCTGCGGTGTCCCACGATCAGCGCTGCGACAAATGGGGCTTTCATCGTAGCTGTGTATATGTGTTTGTTGTTACATTGCGCAGGGACGCTTCTGCATGCCTTCGTGTGGCGGACGTGTTGATGCCTGTGCGCGTCTTTTAGCATGCGCGGGTTTCCCGTATTCGATTCCATGAATACGTGTTGTTTGCGTGTGGGCGTTCCGTGTATTTCCCTGCAGTACTTCCCCAGTTACGCCTTCTTTTTTACGCATTGTTCCCCATTCCGTGTGTTACGCCCCATGCCCCATGTCCCGCCCCCTTTTTGGTGTGTGCGCTGACATTGTGCGCTATCGCTGTGCACGTCGCGCTTGCTTTTTCACGCTTGCGCCAAGAATTTTTCAGTGCCCATTTGTTCCATAAATCGGCCCCTAAGTGTTTGCAAACGGTTCTTAGATCAACAGGGTTAAATCATGTAGTGGTAATTACAATAAAAGACATAGAAATCTTTTTAAAGTGGGCGCACAAACAGGGTTATAAGAAAGATTGGGCAAAAAGGCGCCTTGTAGCAATATACTACTTCTCAAAGATACGGGGTGACTCAGATCCCACCCAAAGCGCATTGATTTCATATGCAATGAAAGGTTGGGGCAAAATAGAGGGACCTCAGGTAGATACCCGTCCCCCATTAGATTTTGTTAAACTAGTAAAACTAGCAAATCTATTAGACAGCATATGCTCTCATCCATACGAAACATTATTATTTAAAACAGCATTTTTTCTCGCCTATTTCAGGGCTTTCCGGGTGGGGGAACTCATTGCTTCCAGCACAAAAGCCAACAATGGTTTAGGCATTATGGAAACAAGGGTTAGACAGGACAGCGTCAACATAGAAATCCAACGATCCAAAACCGGGGCAAAAAGAGTCATCAACATTTACTGCATTTACTGCATTGACGATGCACCAAATTGCCCGGTGTGCATCGCCAATTTATATTATGCACATCAGCCCAAAGTGGGGGGGAAATTACTAATAGACAGGGACACAGCAGCCCTTCGTCACTACCACTTGAAAGGGGTACTGATGAAAGCAATCACTAAAGCTGGGTGGAATCCAAAGGATTTCGACACCCACTCATTTAGGATTGGGGCAGCAACCTCAGCATGGCAAGGAGGCTTTGGCTCCCAACAAGTAAAAACATAGGGGGTTGGAAGTTGGATTGTTACAAAAGAACAACATCAGACCCGCACTGATATAGTTCCGCCCTGCCCCCCCCATCTCTTTTAATCTTACACACACCTTTTTTCTCCCCAGAAACAACATTTGAATGAGACACACCACTAAGATCAGCCTGGATAGTCAGACACTCGTTTGTATTCAGAACAGGGTGTTGGGTCGAGGAAACCAAAGACGGTCCAGCTTTCAGGAACTCTATTGCATCATGGTGGGGCTACAGAGGCCTCCACTTGCCAGACATCCATGACAAACTAGCTGATTTAGTTGCATACAGAGACTCGCCAGAATTTTTGATATTACATTTAGGGGGCAACGACCTGGGAAATATGGGCAGAAAAACTTTATACGAAGAAATATGTGCATCGCTTTCAGGCATTGCACACAATTGGAGGGACACAGAAATCTATTTTTCAGCAATCCTGCCTAGAAAAAGATGGCAAGGGGCCGCCTGTTATAAATCAGTCGACAACTCTAGGACAAAGGTAAATAGAGGGCTGGAAAAATGTTGTATAGCGAGAGGGTTGGGCTTTATAAAACACCCGGCCATAACACTGGGTGACCCTGATCTGTTTCACAAGGATGGCACGCACCTATTGGGGCACGGCATGGAACAATTTTATAGAGAAATCACCAGTACTTTAGCTACCAGAGGCTGCAAATAACTTTTGGGGGGACTCAAGCAGCCGATAACCTACCTGGGTGTGGCGGCACGGGCCTGAGGGGGTAACCTCAGGACCCAGTGCCCAAAAGTAATTTATGATTACTGATATGCAAATATTGTTTATTTCCATAACATATCTGTAACAATAACGACCTTTTTATTGCTAACACTTGATCAAATGTTGTGGTGTAATAATTCATGGTAAGGGAGGGAGTCGACCAGACACAAACCCACACCCAAGCACAACAAAGGAAAGGTTTGCCTGCATTTGGGTCCAGCAGTTCTTACTGGCACTAAGGGCAAAGCCAAGTAGAGAATGTTTGTACATGGGGATATTGGCATGGACGTGTTTTCTTATGCTATCATCACTGTGCATAATATTACTGGACACGCACAGAGTTGGCTGGTGCATTTGGGTAGATCACAGAAAAGACAGAGTAGCCCTGCCCTCGTAAAACCAAGGTCAGTATGGTAACTCAATTCCATGGGCGCTCACTGTTTACACACTACTCTGCACCAAGTACATTCTTCAAATCTCTCACAAACTATATATAAACACATCACATCATCAGTGTTATGCCACTGCTTTCCCCCAGCTTCTCCTAGCCTTTCACGTTTCCCCCCCACAGTCTGATTACCTTGGGCAGGGGCACAGTACGCTACTATTAGGTGGGGACGGCGCAGTATAAAAGCTTATTGGCATAACGCAGCATAACACCACAGTTCACCATTGCATATTGAAATTGAATTGTGTGTATCACTATTTTTCATTGGCTGATACTTATTCAACAGCACATTCCATTAATCTGTATAATTTTCTGTTTTCGGGAAAGCCAAGAGCGTGCGTGCTTCCACCTAGGCCGTAGACCCAGGTTCTGGCATGGCAGTCACAGGTTGCTAAGGAAACTGAATTTCCTACTGGAAAATGAAGGGAAACGCAACACGCACAAAACAGGGTAAAGAAAAACAGGGAGATACCCACAAGGGGCGGGTTTTGGCTTCAAGGTACAGAACATCAGCACCAGGGATTTTATTGGGCACCTTGGGTATAAATTACCGTAGTCAAATTGTGCACGCAAGCTGTATGTAAATCTCGATCATATCTCTGAGCCTTTGTGAAAGGAGAGGCTCCCGTTGTCAACCACCACATTTTCTACATGTGACTTCAACGCCTGCTGCAGCATGAGGAAATGGGCCCATGGCCTGTGACGCAGTTTCGAGCAACAAGAGCGTCCATGGGCACAGTTGATAAAATGCGCCTGCTAGGGCTGTGCTCTGCTCTCTTTTTCAATACTCGGTGTCGCATGTGCCTCCACACATTATGACGATCAATACGGTGACAGCAGAGGGTTGCTGGGGGCGAGGAAAGTAACAAAGGGTTGGATTATATATTTTTTCGTTCGGGGAGAGATGGGCAGAGAGATAAAAGGAACAGCTGGATATCAGTTAATATGTTAATGCGCTTTCCTGCCCCCATGTCATCAGCTGGAGGCGCGTGCAAAACAATGCTTATTGAAGAAGGCCCACTGTCGTTTCCTGACAGGAGCACGTGACGCAACACATTCATAGAGAAGAAAGCAGCCGTTTCGTTGCACCGCTGCGTGCACGTATTGAAAACTAGAGTGAATGGCATTTTACGAACAGATAACGCCTGCCCTGGTTGTATAATTTACAATGGTATTACTGCATTTATAGAATTGAAGCATCGCAATTCTATTGGCTAATTGGATAGCATCCACCACAAACGGAATTATGTACTGGCACTTCTCAGGGGCGCAACAAGACTACAATGTCTGGGATGGGGGAGCAGGAAAAAGCTAACATCACAGAATATGGCATAACAAGGCATCGAAGCTGGAGAAAGAAGGTTTGGCATGCATATAAACAAATAAATGCATCCAATGCTGATGTTTCCAAAGGGAAAAAAGTAATCCCTGGCTGTTATTGTGTGGCCTGTTGGGCAAGGTATGGTAACAATAACCATCTTAAAATCCTAACTGACACACATCTCCACACGCCACTCCAGCACCATAAAAACAAAGGTTACACAGTGCACCACCCTAAGAGATGGGCTTACACTAGATTCCCCTAAACACCTCCCTAACCAACCACAGATACACCAACACAACACTCCAAACTCCTTAAACATCACTCTGACAGACATAAACGAATAACCACACACACATTTACATTAGCTTGAGATTTTAGGAATTGACGAATATGGTAAAGGGACAAATATTATGAGTAATACCTGTATTATTGATGAAAAAACTTGGGCTGAATTTTAGGAGGCATTGTGTGCAAGAACAGAGGAAGGATTGCTCATACATTGCCAACGAGGTAACTTCAACCATATTCTGGCTTTCCAATGTTTACAGGATGACGTGTACTCAGTTATTGTCAAAGCTAAGGCCCCAAGAGCTGCTGGGCCTGATAGCCTTGCTCCCATTACCTACAAGAGCAATCCAGGATGGTGGTTGCGTATTTTGCTACATTTGTTTTCTGAAATACTGGCCACGTTAGAATTCCCCCCATCTTGGAGATCATTATCTATAATTCTGATCTTCAAGAAGGGAGAGCGTACTAATCCTACCAACGACAGACCGGTTGCTATACTAAATGCCTCAAGCAAGCTTTGCGCTTCACTGATTCTAAATGATCTCTCTGGGTGGGTTGAGCGGCTTGGTGCCTCCTTCACAGGTTGGTTTTAGGAAATCCTGAGGAACTTCCCTGAAGGGGGTTATTATCTCACATCTCTTGGCAGAAGTGGAAAAAGCAACAATAGGCAGTGTATATATTGCCTCTATGGACATGAGGAATGCATTTGACCATGTAAAGCTGGGCAAACAATGGTCTAAACTTTTCAATTGATAAATGTCACCTTCCTTAGTCTATATTTTATCATGTCTACACACAAATACATCTATACAAGTCAGATTGCCAAGAGAAGGCACATTGACACAACCGATAGAAACATTCACTAAACTCAAACAAGGTTGTGTCCTTGTTCCAATTCTTTTTAATCTCTGTATAGCAGGTATTGAAAATCTATGGTCAGCGGCTACTACTAATCCTATCAAATTAGGAGCAACACAATTGAACTGGTTGGCATTTGCGGTTGACGTTTGTTTTTTGATCAGACCCCTTTGGGGCTACAAAGAAAATTGAATGTATTCCATACTTATACCATCGAGAATAATCAAAAATTATGATGTATACTAATACATTTAAGCCTAAAGTGATGTATCAGGAAAATTCTCGCTTAGAAAGGGAATCATCTATACAGTGTTTCAATATCAGATTATAAAGAGAGATTAAGATTTGAGACTCAACCTCTGGTGGGTCAATTAAAGAGTTTTTGCTAAAAATGTGTTGTTTTTGACTAATGCCAATTCTACATTTCTCCCTCTCTTACATTGAACCTGCCATCCGATATGGCTTTGAAGTTTCTTTACTCGATTTGAGTTTGTATTTGAACACTGTTCAAGGTGTCATTTGGAAGAAAGTGTTGAGGCTATCACCTTTGAATCCTAATGCAGTGATTAGGCATGAGTTTGGGTTAATTCCACTAGAGTCAAAGGTTTTGTGCAAGCAGTTATGTATCTATTCAGGAATGGTTGCTTCACCACAAAATCCTTTGTATGTAAACTTAAATCTGATGCTATCCTCTCGATTAGTCATGTCTATTAATACATTCAAGGATGAGTAGAGTTTAGAATAAAATAGATTCTAATCTAGAGAAATTGATCTTTATCCCGAACACAATGAAAATAAACTATATGATTCTGACTGGAGGTTGACTATAGATCAGTTGGGCAAATTATAAGGAGTATTCGTCCCTAATAAGGAACTAAAGACAATTATGACCTTACATTTACTTATTTCCTTGCAGTCGGGTTTGTTCTGTTTATTTGAGATTTGAAATTAATCAGTTGCCTACTCTAGACTGCTAGGGGCCTAGATTAAGATTTGCCCACTCTGATTGTTATTGTCCACTATGAACTAAAGATGATGAATTGGAGACGTTGAAACATTAATCCTATACTGCTCTGCAACTACCAACCTAAGGCACTTGCACCTTGACTCTTATGTTTATGATGAATTTGAGAATTCAGACTTGACTCTTTGGTCATGTCTGATTGAGGGCAATAGTATTGCCTTGCTTTTAGCTTTGTATAGATTTCCGACTAAGCTCTTTGAGATGTTACATGAATTATTTGAATAATCTATATGAAATGTATCTTATAGAGGCATTTTAACGGGGGATTTTTTTTTAGAAATACTTTATGATTTAGTGATGATTGTTTCTAAGGTTTATCATTCATAATATTAGCTAATGCTCAAATGGATGCTTTAAATGTTTATATGAATTATTGTATGAATTGTTGTGAACGGTTTTAATTGATAAACCATACCACAATACAAAATAAATAAATAAATATGACATGGGTCTACACTAGATTGCCCTAAACACCTCACTAGTCCACCACAGATACACCAACACAACACTCCAAACTCCTTAAACATCACTCTGAAAGACAACGAATAACCACACACACATTTACATTAGCATATTGGAGCTCACATTAAACACTGCGCCAAGCAGCTTACAACATAACTGAAATGTACACATAACAGAGAGCTCCATCTTTTCATATATGAAAACATCAACATTCCAACAAAGTAAACTTGCCCTGCTCCTCCATTAGTCACCTACCAGACTTTTTGCATATCTGGAGCTCCAGGTCACTGTCAAAATGTACATGGGATGTGTGATATAAAGGACTCGATAAGAAAGCATCACAGGACCCAGTAAAGCATTTCACACATTCTACTGTGGGCCAGAACTCTGGAGTAACTTCAGACTTCAGTGACTGGCAGCAACAGGGAACTAAATTAATGTTGTTTCTACTGCAGTCAGTCTGCTATACTAGGATCTCTGGTGCACTGACTGGCTGGTGAGACTATATACCTGTCTGTCCAATCAATTGATAGAGGGGGGGAAGTGCAGCAATAACACAGTTTTAGGTGACGGCCACCGGGGCCCTAACAGGAGAGCACAAGGGGACACCATTTTCTCTCTAAAATCATTAACTCTGCCCCATCATAATGGAGCCCTTTTTATTTTTAATAGTGTGAGCTTAAGCACTTCTAAAGACTACACTTTCTCACAGTTAAGTAACACTGACATTACATTATTTGCACAGGAGCACACACTCTGGTTAGCATTGCATCTGGGATTTTAACTCAATCTGCAATTTGGTCACTTCACAACATACCTTTTGAGCTCTAAATCGTACAACTATTTGGGGTTTGGCTTTCAAGGACTACAATACACATATTGCACAGTAAAGCAACCTGACACTATGTAAATCCTTATAACAGCATGTTCATCCAAGACAATACATGGTAGATTTATTTTTCACATCCCCATCGGAAAACTACAAGAATTCCGATGGGGAAATTCATGCAAACTTGAAATATTGTTTGTTTTACTCCTCTCTACTTTCAGCAGTTTAAGAAGCCAACTAAAAGAAAGTGTGCAATAAAGTCCCCTAGGTATAGAGATTGTTTGTCACAAACGCCGAGCTTGCATGAGGTTAACAACATTTGAATATCCTCGGGGGGCGTGGCTAGCCGCCATGTAAGCAGGACTCTCTCCTTGTAGCTCCGTATGATGTGCCCTTGATTCTGCTGCCGAACTGCGGCTTTATCCCACCACTGCCGCTGCAATTCGCGACACCCGAAGCTAAGCACCCAGAGCACCTGCATGCCAAGTCTGGAGACGCTACGACCTTCGGGAGCAAAGATATCCGATCAGCACTGAACTACGCCGGCACCCGGAAAATGGCGCCCACCTAGCCGAGGACGTCGCACAGGAGACACGGCGCGCATGAACTGACTGCACCGCGGACCGGCGAAGCCTGCGACACCCGAGACGAAACTGCACACCCCCCGCGGCGACGGCCTGCACTCCGGAGTCCCCCCCGAGTCCCGCGGAGACTCTTGCGGGGCTCGACACAGAGTGACCAGCGACGGGCGAGGGGGAGCGGACGGCAACCAAGCCCCGAGCGGCCCGAGAAGAGACGGGTCGCAGGAGTCCCGGGGACCAGACCAACACCCGAGTGGGGGGCCGGCACCTGGGGGGAGGACTGTGCGCCCTCCGCGGCGGCGTCGTGTGCGCCGGCGCCCCCCCCCGAACCCCGGGGGGATTCTGGAGGACTCCGACGGAAACGGCCAGCGACGCGCTACGGGACCCCCTGGGAGTGAAAGACCCCATCGAGCCCGCCCACAGAGGAGGACCCGGAGTCCGGAGCTGCTGGCGAGGGCTGGGGAGACCAGACGGCAATCCGGCTCCGAGCGGCCCGACACGAGTCACCGGAGCCCCCACGGACCAGACCGGCTCCACACCCGGGGCGAAGCGAGCGCGGAGAGGACCGCCCAACACACGCGGTAAGGAGGGGAAAAAGGGGGACTCCAACCGCCACCACTAGCACCCCAAGAAGAATAAGTGGCCCCCCCCCTACATAGGCGCCCCAGCTCGCTACACCACATCAGCCGCAGAGACAATTGAGACCCGTGGGACGCCGGCCGGGAGCCTGCCCCGGGGTTGCCGCACTGGGGGGCCGGCCCTCGACCTGGCTGGTCGCTGACCTACGACTGCGGCCGCCGCCCGGGGCACGTACGCCAGGCCTGGAGGCGCGCCCCTCCTTCACTGGACCAAGAGGCACAGCACACATAGACTGAGGGAGTTACAGCCAAAACACCCCACTGGCCCCACAGTACACACCGGCCTGCCCGGCCCAGCAGATCAAAATGTCAGTAAGAGGCAACAAAAACAAACAGCGGCAGACAACCATGGAAACATATGCGGCCTGCGGCCCAGCCAACCAGGACACTGACACCACCAGTATAACATCTCCTCCGGAAAAGACCCAGGAGCCGGCAAACTCACAGCTACTGGAAGCCATTAAAGCCTTACAGAAGACGATGGAGACCAAAATTGACGCCGTGGCAATCGACCTAAACCTGCTACGACAGGATGTCCGCGCCATAGCTAATCGCACCGAAGCACTAGAGACCCAAGTCCGCGAAAACACGGAGGCGAAAACCCAATTGCTTAACGACATGGACGCCTTGACGCAAAAGGTGCAAAATTTAGAAAACAGGGCAGAGGAGGCTGAAGGGCGGGCGCGCCGCAACAACGTTAGACTCCTCGGACTCCCTGAAGGTATTGAGGGGAATGACCCCACGAACTATATCGAAAACCTCTTATTGCAAGAAATCGGAGCCGGCAAGCTGTCGCAGGGCTTCGCCATTGAACGGGCGCACCGGTCCCTCACCAAACGACCACCCCCCGGGGCCCCGCCCAGGCCTGTAATAGCCAAAGTACTCAATTACAGAGACAGGGAGGCGATCCTCGCATTCTCAAGAGCGGGTGGCCGCATACAACGAGACTCAGCCAAAGTGGCCATATACCCGGACTACACATTCCAAGTCCAAATGGCGAGAGCCCAATTCATCAACACCAAGGCACGACTGAAAAATGCAGACCTACGCTATATGCTACTCTACCCGGCCAGGTTGAAAGTGCTACACAACAGCAAAATACTACTGTTCGACACAACAAGGGAAGCCTGTGAATGGATGGACAGGGAGCAAATCCCAGACATTGAACCCAGAGAGCACAAGCCGCGGAAGCAACGCCCCAGATGACACAGGCCACTCAACCCTGGAGCTCGTCCGACATGTGAATCAGGACGCATCGCAGCAGCATCGATACCCACAGGAGCGATATGGGAGTTTGTTAACTCCCCACAAGGCAACAACCGGAGAGCTCCTGCTGAAGGACCCCCAGAATTTTGGGTGCATTAACCCGCCCGTAGGGCGCCTGTAGACCTAGGTCAATGGTGCGGAAACGGGAGAGTCAGAACGAGG
Source organism: Ambystoma mexicanum (assembly GCF_040938575.1). Lineage (NCBI taxonomy): Eukaryota > Metazoa > Chordata > Amphibia > Caudata > Ambystomatidae > Ambystoma > Ambystoma mexicanum. The sequence continues at coordinate 902,744,693 of NC_090926.1, forward strand.
GGGACCTCGCTAGACGTGTTCTGTTAAAGGGAAGTTTAAGTTTGTTGGGAAGGGAATCCCAGTTTAGAGGACCCAGTTGGAAAGTAACGAACGTTAAGTTAGTGGTTATTGTTCGCTTAGATGGGTACCCCAATAGAGGTACCCAGTTACGGTTACAAGGGTTACAGACCAGGCCCAACCGCTGCAGGCCCGCCTCGGGGTTAGCTGAAACCACCCGCAATCAAGGCATAGACCATGGCTGACAAAATTAGAATAATGTCCTGGAATGTCCGGGGTCTAAATAGTTATGTCAAGCAGCATCGCATCCTCTCCTTCATGAAGCGACACAAAACTAGTATCGCCCTCCTCCAAGAGACACACCTTAACGCACCCAAACTCGCCGCACTGGCCAAAGCCTGGAGGGGAACCTGTGTTGGCACCACGTTCTCCTCATACGCAAGAGGAGTCTTGATTTGGATTGCGCCATCCGTCCCCATTGTCCTAACGCACACCAAAACGGATAACGAAGGCAGAATGGCCCTGATACAAGGCACCATAGAGGGAAAAGACCTGTGCCTAATCTGCACTTACGCCCCCAATCATAACGCCACCGTCTTTTTCCATTCACTATATGCTCGCCTGAGCCCTTACAGGGAAGGCCTAATACTATGGGGAGGTGACCACAATTGCACCCTAGACCCGCGCATAGATAGAGCAGATAGCAAACACTCCCACCCCTCCCCCCCAGCCAAAGTACTCAACGCCCTAACACAGCAATTCGCCCTGAAAGATTTGTGGAGAACACAACACCCTGACGCCAGAGCTTACTCCTTTTACTCCCCACCGCACAACGTGCACACTAGAATCGACACCCTTTTTGTCAGCGAGGAACACCTGCCCCACTTCGAGCACACCCAATACTTAGCTAGGGTGCTTTCTGATCACTCACCGCTGATCACCACAGGGTCCCTGACAACCCCTAGACCCCCTACCCCAACATGGAGGCTCAGAAGTGAGGCGCTCCTCGACAAACCCTTTAATGAACAAATACGACAGGGTACAACGAGCTACTGGCAAACTAACACCGATAGTGTCCAACATATAAGCACAGCGTGGGAGGCATACAAAGTGGTAATAAGGGGTGAAATGATAGCTGCCACAGGAGGAGCCCAAAAGCACATCACATCCCTACTTGAGCGCACCGAAACTGAGTTGAAGGACCTGGAATCTGCACCATCCCCTGACCCCTCCCACTTACATAAAGTGATCGAACTCAAACAGGCGTGTCTAAAACACTGGGAGACACTAGGGAAGCTAAGTCACGCGAAATACACCGAAAGAAACCACGCTCTAGGTGACAAACCCGGCAAACTACTAGCGTGGCTATATAAACGTGAGACCCCTAAAACACCCATCTGCCTACTCCGAGACGAGGAAGGCCTGAACATCCACACGCAAGCCGAGATTAATCTAGCGTTCCAAAAGTATTATCAGGCCCTATATTCCGACCCCACCCCCCCCACGGACATGGACATAGAGGACGCCCTCGACTGTATCAGGCTACCACACCTGGACGAGCATGTAACCGAGGCCCTAGACAACCCCATCACACCTGAAGAGGTCATGGCCACCATTAGATCAATACCCACGGGGAAAACACCAGGACCCGACGGGCTCCCCGGGGAGTTTTATAAGAACTACGAAGATATATTGGCCCCCTTGCTATCCCAGGTATACAATGAGGCATACAAATTAGGCCACCTCCCCGACACCATGAACGAAGCGGTCATCATCCCCCTGCTGAAGCCTGGCAAAGATAGCCTGGACTGCGGTGCATACAGGCCCTTATCCATGCTCAATGTTGACTATAAGATACTAACGGCATTACTAGCAAAGAGACTACAGGCGGCCATCCCACATTTGATACACAGAGACCAAACCGGGTATGTGCATGGACGGTCCATCACTGAGAACTTACGGAAACTACACCACGTCATACACAGCACGGACAACAAGCCTGATAGGAGTGCAGTGGTGTCCCTTGACGCCACTAAAGCGTTTGACTCGGTCAGGTGGAAATGGCTCTATGCCACCATGACCAAGATGGGAATCGGGCCCACCTTCTTAAACTGGGTCAAGCTCACCTATGCACACCCCACCGCCAGAGTCCGAACCAACAACACCTTCTCAGATAAATGGTGCCTCTCCAGAGGAACCAGGCAAGGGTGCCCCCTATCCCCCTTACTCTACATTCTGGCCATTGAACCAGTGGCAGCATACCTTAGGCTCGAATACGGAGACGGGGGAATAACAATAAACGGAGTGTCCCACTTGGTGTCCATGTACGCGGACGATATGCTTCTCTACCTGAAAGACCCCGAGCACATATTACCATACATACTTGAGACCCTAGAAGGATTCTCTAGATGCACGGGGATCCTAATTAATCAGGATAAATCCTGCCTATACCCCTTGGCAGCCCTAAGCAATACCAGGGTAGAAAACCTCCCCCCATTGGCACTCCGGTGGGAACCCACCACATTCAAATACCTGGGCATCAACATCCACCGCGACCCCAAAACAGAGCACATGATAAACACAGAACGGGCTAAGGAGGGCCTAGCTAAATCAATCGACTTCTGGAGCAAGCTGCCCCTTTCGGTGGCCGGTAGAGCGGGGCTACTCAAAATGGTGGCACTACCGCGACTGCTGTACTACTTCACCAATGTCCCGTTCTACATCCCACCACAATTCTTTAAAGAACTTAACAAACTCTGTCGAAAATTCCTATGGCACGGGGGGCGATGCAGAGTAGCCCTAGAAACTACACAAAGACCGTACGACAAAGGAGGCCTCAAAATCCCCAACTTTGAGCTCTATTACCTGGCGGCCCAACTGAAACATGTAATACAATGGATGGCGGATGATGCCACCACAGACACCCACCTACTACAACCCAGAAACTCCCCATGGCTGCTTAGAGACTTACTCTGGACTGAGCCGGAAAGGAGTCATCGAGACACATACCTGATTCACCTGGGCATCCGTACCTGGAAGAGGGCCTGCAGAATCGCCAATCTGGCAGACCCCTACTCCCCACAAATTCCAATAGTCGCAATGATGTCACACAGACCAGAAGACCAGAAAGTGATCCGGAACATATGGGAACCCCTGGGCATAGCCACCCTGGGAGACCTGGTAGACGACCGAGGCATTCTCAGTTTCACCGAACTGCAAGAGGCTACGGGAATGCCGCCCGGTCAATTCCTCCTACACGGGGCAGTAGCGAACAAACTCACAAAACGATGGCCAGAGATAGAGACCCTTGACACCGGACATGAACCCATCGAGAACCTGTTAAGCGCGGCGGAGGGAGGCCACGAAACCTCGAGGCTCTACGAAACCCTACTAAACTGTGCCACGCAACAAAGTCTCAAGAGTAGAGATAAGTGGGAACTCGAACTCGGCGAGAGATTCGAGGACAAAGAGTGGGATGCAGTGATGCGCTACCACAAGAAAGTTTCCCGGAACGCGCGGTTCCAGCTTATACAATTTTACATTATTCATAGGGCTTACCTCACCCCACGAGTCATCTCCAGATTCAACGACACAAGCGCCGCAACTTGCCCCAAATGCCGGGATCCCTCTGCGGGAATGACCCACATGTTCTGGGGATGCCCGGCAATCCAAACATTCTGGTCACAGATCCAAACCAGGGCAGCAAATGCGGATATAACGCTGGACGTGCAATCCCCCAAAGCCTGCATCCTGGGCCGATACCCCAGGAACAAAAAAAACAGGGCACTGAACAGACTCAAAGACCTCATGTACATTTTAGCAAAAAGAAGAATTGCTATGGCCTGGAAAAGCCCCAGGGCACCCGGGGTGGCGTTGTGGTGGGAGGACCTACACAGATGGACCACAGCTGAGACAGGAGCATGGGAACTGGCGCAAAGACACCAGAAAATCGACACCTCAGACGATCTACTGCAGTGGGTGGCTCTTACGGTATCCCTGTTCCACCCCAAGGAGGACAGCTCCACTGAGGGAGATATAGACAGCGCAAACTGACCTGGAGGCGCAAGACTGCAGCGTGGGGTTATGGGCTTGGTCAGGGGGGAGGGGGGAAGGGAATGAATCAATCCTCCATGGGTTAAGAGGATACCATGTTTGTATGTTCTTATTGTTAAGAAAATAATAAAAAGAAATTTAACATTTGAATATCCTCACAAAGCAACCTTTTTTCCATGTGAAGCTAGTAGACATAAAAGATATACCCACATTTTAAAATTGACTTTTATTTTTTGACTCACTTTCATTGTTTTGAAAGCAGACACATGTTTGGTAGCTAACTGGGCCTCTGTGTGGTCTTTCAGTCGGAAATTTCCAACCACAGAGCCAATTACCTAAACCTTCACCTGTAAGAAAGGAGCTGTTGATAACAGAAGAAATGTGTTAAGTGCAAGGCCTTTGTTAAGGTGCTGGCCAGCAACCCCGGGCACTGTTTAGCATCTGCGTTTTGTCCTGCTTATGACAGCTCAGAAACTAGTTGGGTCCCTTCAGCAATGGCCTAGAAGATTGGTGTTGGGGGAGGGGACTAAAGCCCCATTACACGAAAGGTATTGCACGACTGACGTTATTCTATTTGGTATTCGTAAAGTGATAAACTGCCAGGATGGGCCTTCCAGCACTTACTTTGTTTACCTTGAAGCATGAAAGCCTGACTGAACCTCTGACGTGGCAATTACCCACAGATCACTGCAGTGAGCATTCCGTCCATTGAGTTAGTCCACCGGCATACAATGAGGGTTCAGGAAATCAAAGATATGCAACATGTGCCTCATCATTGACCAAGACATGATGGGTCCAATCGAGCAAGACTGGCAATAATGGCTATGCATCAATATTACTTTGAAAACGAACATGGACAAAGGGAGCTAATGGGAAAGAAATATCCACAGTAATTGCACACCAAGCCATGTTCCGCAAACGAATAAAGGGGCAAAGAAACAATGCCCGCAATAGTGAAATAAGACCCCAAAGCACAGGAGAGCAACCCTTATTCCTTGGTGCTGTACCCTAGCAACAACACACGTACTATTGGCATTTTAAGATGGCTGCTGTCAATATCAGACATAGACATAGTACGCATCCCTCCTGGGCCTTCTTGAGCTAACGTCCCTGTGAAATTCAGCCCGCATAAAACATGCACTCTACTGTACTAAATTTTAAGAGAAATTATCTATTGCTCACGGAAAGAATAATCCTCACTACTAAAGGGCTGACGTCACAGTTGCAAATGCCTGGAGACCATGCAAATGTCAGCTGCACACGGTATAAATCCCATTAACGTAGCATAAAATACCATTGCAAATACTGGGGTAGAGGGTCCACAGTGCTTGTAGAGGTGCCAGTAAAAACCTCTTAAGTGCAGGCTATTATGCAAGTCTATGCAAAAAAGACGAGCGTACTCGTGCTTGGCACTTAAAACCTGAGGACACTTAACAGTGGAACCACAGAAGGCACACATGTCTGATACACCACATGGAACCGGCACCAACAAATCTAACTTGCACCATTATCTTTCAGGACCATCAACTCTGTACTGCAGAGAGACGAGCCTAACATTTGGGACGTTCCACTTTTAACTGGTCAAGGCCAACAATGCACCTACATTTAAAAGAGATACATTATTTAAAAACGACTCATTTGTGAGGGTATTCTATTAGGCAAAGAGATAACTATGTTATCCTTTACCTCTTCGGCTTTGCTCCTACTGTGATAAAATGAACTGAGTTCCAAAGGTAGTACGCAGGTCACGGGACCGACATTTCCATCGGCCGATTGTAATTCTTCCCACTCTGGCTAGGGCAAGTAAAGCAGGTTGTCACTATGTCACTGTACAGTGCTGGAAAAAATTGGGAGAGGAGGAAAATTACTGCCAATGTGGAAATAACAGACATTAGCACCAGGGTTGGGGGAGCCAACCAGTCAGGTTGCTTAAAACGGGGGCTGAAACCGCTAATCTCAGCCCAATTTCTGAGCAGCCTACTGGTTGCTTCTCCCGCCCGCAGTGCCATCTTAGCCCCGACCCTCCCTTATTTTATTTTATTTTTTTCCTTCCAGCCCCCCCAGCCCTACCTACCTATTGGAGAGAGAGGTGATGCAGCGAAATGACGCAAGGTGGACTTGGGAATATCTGTCCAGGAGAAAGGAGGTCAACCACTCCAGGGCCTGATCCGTGATTCCCAGGTTCTCACAGAGTTGATTGATCAGGATGAAGTGATTGGCTGTCTCAAAAGCAGAGGAAAGTTCAAGGAAGATGAGGGCAAAAGGGAGACTTGAATCGAGATTGGTGAGCAGATCTTCACGGGTGTTCAGGAGAGCAGTTTACGTGCCTCTGGCTGCTCTGAAGCCAGACTGATGCTCATGGAGACAACTAACAGATTCAGTATAGAAAGTAAGCTGGGAGATGGCCAGCTTTACCAGGAGTTTGCCCAGGAAAGGAGTAATAGAGATTGGGCGATAGTTTTCCAGACAGGTAGGATCGGCAGAAGTCTTTTTAGTGAGGGAGCTTGAAGAGAGAGGGGAAAGTTACAGTGGCACAAAAGTGATTGCAGACTTATCCCTTCATCATTTAAGGTCAGTAAATTAAGTGTCATTAAATCAGGTCTTTATATTTGGGTTTTATATATGTTGAACCTATCTATGAAGCATCAGAGTGCTGTACATGTCATCGAGCAAAACATTGCTGACAAGAATCACACGGTACCAAGTAAACATTAATAATAATGATCACAGTAGAATATAAAGACGGTGGTGTGCTCAAGATAGCCCGAATCTACGTTACATGAAAGTGATGTGGAACAAGCCATGTCTCAGTTCTTTCTGTAACTGAAAGCGACTTGGTGAAGTCGGGATTGCCACCAGGATGGCGTTCCAGCTGACTGGAGCGGTTGAGTATGTTTATACATTTTTATATTGACTCATGCAGATGTGACATGCTAATTTAATGCCCACTACAATATGGTATATATAAAATAATACAAAACAAAATTGTACTTGCCTTTATATTCAGCTGGACTCTCCTTCAATTTCCTAAGGTCTTTCTTCCTCAGGTTTGGCATTTCAGATTGGTGCAGAGTGCCAATGCCATCTGTCTGCCAGGATCCTCGCTGGCTCAGAGAGGCTCGTTCTTTTCATTCTCATTACTGAGCGGAGTCGCTTATGCAAAGGTTCATCTGGGCTCTAATTTGGCCCTGCAAGACCTCATTAGCCCGCTCTTGCTTGCAGCCTATCATGATTGCTCCGGTCTGCCTGCTGTGGAGTCTCTCTCCTGTACGGTATTTTCTCTCTCTCACCAATCACACTGCTTTCTTCAGGGTTGCCGCTATTACATTTTGTTTGGCTTGCGAGAACTCATCTGTGATTGATTGGTTGTGGTACAATCTTCCAGGGGGCTTGCTCCATTGTTTTTCCTCCGTCTTAACAGTAGGTTGGGCCAAGACAAAATTAGAAGTCAAGTCAGCCATTGCAAAAGGGTGTGTATGGTTATTGAAAACCCTAGCCCCTAGTTATCCTACAAAGGTGTTTCTAGGTGTTGCGGGAGGGGTGGTGACGTATACACTTCTCAGGCTCCCTGTAACCTAAGGAGTAGTCATCCCCAAAGGTATCCCACTTACCCTGTCCCCGAAGGGATGTTAATCATAGCGGCTCATCTCCCTAGTTTGAAAGGGGGTGGTTCTCCCTTGGGGAGAGGTTACAATCTCCCTAGAAACGTTCCAGACAGCTGAGTGGGTGTTAACCAACATTGAAGAGCATGTACGATGTTAGAGGGAAGGATGGGCAGTGATGAGGGGGATTTGGAGAAGGGTGGCTGGGTTAGGACAAGTGTGTTTACCCCGGCTGCAAATCTGCAAAAGGAGAGTGTTACGATGAGCTGGGTTTGTGAGAGACTCATGGAAAGCCTTACTAGTGACGAGGTGCAGTGTTCCAACCTCTGACCCAGCAAGGGCTGCACAGGCACACACATCTTTGGACGTCCTTTGCTGTGGATGCCCGGCAACAGTAGGATTATCATATTATTAATATAACATTGGCATGACAATGATTAATGCAGGGCAACTGGCCAAGACATTGCTTCATTGTAAATTGATTTTTCAGACTCATCGTTTCAGAGCAGTGCACAATCTTATGGCAAACAGGTTTAAAACCAGAAGTGTAAATTGCATAGGGTTTGGTGAAATTGATGTAATATGATTATTGTAATCAGGCACATATTACAGGTGGCTCTGTATCCATTAAGGAGTGTACCATGCATCCTGATTCGCACCCTATCCCTGAAGCAATTTACCAATGCAGATCAGATTACCCCTGCGTCCTTCGCTTAAAGAAATTACGCTTGAAAGAACATGATTGAGTGGGTCGATGATTACTCCACTCATCCCAACTTTTCTTCACCCAGCCCTTCTTCTCCTACCTATCCCAGCAACCTCTCCTACCTCTACCCGTAAACCCACGGCGCTTCCCCCAATGTGCAGCGCTCTGTTGCTTCCCAGATAGATCTGCACATTACAAAGCCCAAGCATACACACATACAGCTCATGAGAAATTGACCACGAGGAGGAACCTAAACATTTCCCCCGTGGAACAATGCTTATTGATGTCTCCCTTTACATAGGTATTAAGAATTTTTGTATGAATGAATGAGTGTACATTCAAATACTGTGAAAGGTAAATGACTTAGCAACACATCTAAAAATAAACAGGTTCATTTTTGTGATTTTAAAATGGCTACTGTGTATGACAATGACGTTGTCTTGGCAATTTGTAATACCATTTTGTGCCTGTCATTCTTTGACCACGTTTGCAGAGAAGAGTGGATCTGTACATTGAAATATCATGCAATTCGGTTCTACGTTGTTGGACAAAGTATAGTTTGCAATTTAGGTGACTAACTTTGGTCGGCCTTAATTGAAACCTTTTTCTGTTATGCAGGTCCCCCAGGTCCGACTCTCTACCCCACACCCCACCCCGTACCCACCTCTTTACTCTGCTATCCAATACAAACATATACATTCATGTGTATGTATATAGAAACCACAAACACGAGTGTGCCATTACGCTCAGCAGGTGGACACTGCTAGGCAAGAACAATGCAAGGAAACGGGTATGTATATGTTTGTATTTGTTTGACTTGACCAAATGTAACTAAATTGCACACTATTGAAAGATAGTCCATCAAACAACAGCACACCATGCTATTCTCCTAGGTAACATTGCCTTTTGTGCTGTTGATCACTATGTAACAGCCTACATCCTTCCTGTTTGCCCAATGTGATAATCCCATTGCTTTGTGGTTTACACTTTGACTTTGTGAATATTTCATACCTGCAAATAGTAGGGATAGTGGAATTTGTTTTTGGCGAGTCAGTTTATCATCCCTGTCTCTGCTCAGTGGTCCTTACTGACTAGCATGCTGCACGCTTCGGATACTTCTTCATACTGGATGCAACGACCATGCAGCAGGCACACCTATCTGAGCCTGTCTGCACCATTGCAAGGCCTAGGGACAAACATGTTTTCTCAGCAATGACTGATAACAAAAGAGCAGCCATGCAGGACTTCAATTAGTGTACCATGGGTACACCTGTATTAGAAAATTGTCATGTTTATTTTAATGTACCCTGAAGTTAGAAACATGCCCGACCATGGCCTCCAGACAGAATAAATACCAAGAAGAGCTGAGATTGTACTTGACTTAGAGCTTCCATTGTCTTACGGCATAACAGAAGCAGTGCTGCTTTTCTCCTTCAGAGACATAACACGTTTTATTTTGACTAAAAATATAGTTTATATTATGAACCCACTTTTTAACCTTAAAATATATATTTTTAAGTGCAATGCATTCACTCACAGATACCTCTTTTCACGAGTTTGACAGATATATTTTGTCAAATAAATTTAGCATTTACTTCAAAACATTAATGCTACAGGCAAACTATCTCCTGGAGTAGTAGAAGGAGCCCCCTTTGTCTCATACTAAATTTTGATGGGTGGACATGCCCCCTGATTCCAGTCTTAGTCCTGCGCCATGTTGATGTGTTTTGATATAAACTTTATATAAATTTGACATAAAACTGATATAAAAAAAGTTTGATTTCGATTTTATATCAAATGTATATTTTATAGGAAGTGTTTTCTAATTTATATCAGTGTTGATATAGGTGAATATACATTTTATATAAAATCTATATAAAGATGGAAGTAGCGCTTGACAATGTTGCTCAGTCGAGTGCTGAGAGTGAAGTGAGTGTTGAAGGTGGGCTGTGAATCTAGGGTTTTGCAGAGTGACGTGTTGCTGATGTCACAAATGGATTCCACCCGGGGAGAAAGGAAGCAGATATACATTTTATATCAAACTGATAAGCCCCCCCAAAGTTTTTGATAGCAATTTTATTGAACCCCAGTAATGTGTTTATGATGTTTTTATATAAACTTCATAAGAAGTGGAAATTATCAAACAATGTTGATATCTTTTTGATATACAATTTTGTATACAGAGCTAAAAAATATGTTTGATGTATAAATGTATATAAAAATCAATATAAGAAATCATATTTTTGGATAAAAAATGTTTATAAAAATATTAAAAATCATATTTTTTGTCATATACATGTGCATAAAATTAACATTAAAAATCATATTTTTATATAGAAACATATATTAAAAAGTCTACTTTTTAGGTATAAAATATTCATTTACATTTTTCGTATTAACTCCCTGGAAAATGTTGATATAAAAAATGTTTGATATCAATCTTGACACAAAAATGTATACCAATCTTATATGAACTGACTTTGTACAGAGTGTAAATGATGAAAAGCATTTTACTTTAAGTAAAGGGTTCTTCCCAGAGTCTGTACTAAAGTCAAACTATTGTTTGTAAGTGGTCTACAGCATCTTGTGCGCGGCATACATGTGTCCCTCTGTGACCCACCAAAGAGCTGTGAATCAACACTGCAGGGGGTTTTATATCTATGACATGGCCTGGGGAATCTTAGGAATGTGCTGGCACACAGAGCAGCATTCTATCCACCCATGTAAATACATATTTACCAACTAAAACCAATGGTAGTTAGCAGGGCTATTTTTACCTTATGACTGAAGGCCAGCACAGGAAACATCTGCAGGCTGAACTTCATTTTAGATGCTGCTATAAGGATACAGGAAACTAAATGTTTACAAGCTATAGTGACACTCGCTAATTCTTGCAGATTATGCAGAAAATAGAATGCTGTGCTTCTGTTTTTAAGAAAAATGGCATTGCCCCCACGGTCATTTTTAGATGTTGCTATAGTACATAGGTGTAACGTTCACCTGGTCTCTGCGGAGGTGTTGGGGCACGATTGCAGTCCTCCCAGGGGTGAGGTCGTCCGGGTCCGACTTGCCCTCTGTGCTTATCTGGTGAATTGTGGTAATAGGTGATGTTGCTCGGGACTGCACCTGCATGGAGAATAAGAGGCATGAGTATGCCAGCTTGTGCGCCTGATCCCCTTCCAGACCCCTACTCCCAAACCAAGGTACCCGTGGGATGCGCTGTCCCTGGAAAGCACACCTGTTGATTAGTTTTTGCGAGCACTCCGTCCTGCTGCTTCTGGCAGGGGCGCTTGTATGATCTGGACCGAGTTCCTTCACTGGTCCCTTGCATGTGGTAGTCCAGTCCTGCTGCGACTAAGCCACTATTCTTCAGGTAAGTGTTCCTGTTTGCCTTTGTCTTTTCTCGTCTGTTTTTGTTGTGTTGTAAAGTTTGTTGTCTTATATTGCTGTCCGTTCCACTTTTGATGTTTGCTCTTTTGCTTTCTTCCCTTGCAGGTGATGGTGCCGGCCCGGCAGAAGCTGCAGAGCCTGAGGCGGCAGCCGGAGGGAATGAGGAACGAAGCTGCTGTGGTACAGTAGCTGGTAAACTGCTAACTAGGGGGCGCGCGGGGTTCAAATGCGGTGCGGCCCTAGGACGGATGTTCTAACCTTGTCTTTCTTCTTCTTCACAGGGTCTGAGTTTGTGGATGCGGAGTGTGGTGCTGCGACGTCAGGATCAAGATCACTGGATGTCAGGAGATGAGTCTGCAGATGAAGCGATGATGCACCGGTTTCCTGGAGGTGAGTATGCAGGAGAATGCCTGGTTTCAAAGGTAAGTAAACTGGTCCAAGCGCCGGTGAGCGTCACGTTGCACATTAGTGCACAGTAACATGAAGCACTGGCCATAAGGATGGAACAGCTTATATAGCTGAGCTTCTGAAGCCACACCCACCAGGTTCAGCCTGCCTGCCACACCCTGCCACACCCAAGAGTCAGCACATGAAGACCAGGCCTAGGGAGCCACACCGGATGAGTCAGCACATGAGAATGTTCTTTGGATTAAAGGCTTTCAGCTCCTGGAAAGTTCTTGTAAAATAAAAGCACTCCTGCACTGAAATAAATGAAAAGCACTCCTGCATTGAAATAAAGTGTTCCTGCTCACATCTCTATATGAGCCTGGCGCCAAAGGCGCCAGGACTGAGTCCAACCAGGGGCCCTGGGTTTAAGGGTCCCAAAGGGACACAAGTGAGTCAAGTGACCCATTGCCCCATCACTAGATGGTGTGTTTTTTGTGTTCTGGGGCCAGTGGACATGACTGTAGGAAGCTGTATACATGAAATAGAATGCTGCATTTTATTGATAAGAAACCCAATTCTGCAAACTAAACAGAAATACATACATCTGTGCATTATTGATATTGAAACAACATTGAGCTTTCACCCCTTAAAAGGACCCTTCTGACCTCAGTCGGGCTACTGTCAACCACAGTGTCAGAACCCTGGATTGATGCACCCCTTCAGATACCAGCACATTTACATTGGACACTTGATTGCAACTCTGCAAGGTGCCTTGCTTCTTGGCTTGATTTGAACGTTGGTGGGTGGAAACTGGGGGAACCCCTGCAGAGCCTTTTAATTGGAAGCTGGGCCTGATGTTTATTCAGAGTTTTATTTCAACAATAGCAAAAAGGTGAGTTTGGGGGGTATTTCAATACTTTAATATATTGTTTTTGTATTTTTATAACCTTTCTGGCTCGTGCCATTAGACAGGCCCTTTCTGAGACAGGCTGTGCATTTTTAACTAAGCCATTGTCCAAAGAGGTGCATCAATCCAGGGTTCTGACACTATGGCCAACAGCAGCCCTACTGGAGTCAGAAGGGTCCTTTTAAGGGGTGAAATCTCAAAGTTGTTTCATCATCAACAATGCACAGATGTATGTATTTCTGTTTAGTTTGAAGACATGGGTTTCTTATCAACAAAATGCAGCATTCTATTTCATGCATACTGCTTTCTATGTTTTATAGCAACATCTAAAATAACTGAAGCCCTGCAGATGCTTCCTGTGGCCAATGCCATTTTTCTTATCAACAGAAGCACAACATTCTATTTTCTGCATACTCTGCAAGAGTTAGCGAGTGTCACCATAGCTTGTAAATAATTAGCTTCCTGTATCCTTTTAGCAACATCTAAAAATGAAGTCAAGCCTGCAGATTCTTCCTGTGCCAGCCTTGATTCATAAGTTAAAATAGCCTTGCTAACCACCGTTGGTTTTAGTTGGTAAACATGTATTTGTATTCCGGCAAGATAAATGTAAAGCCCATCTGTGCTTTCTGCTGATGAGGATATAATGCTGCTCTCTGTGTCAGCACATTCTTAGGATTCTCCTTTCCTTTTCATAGATATAGTAAACTGCTTTTCATTATTTAGACTCTATCTCAATGTCTGTTCATATAAGATTGGTATACATTTTTATGTCGGAATTTATATCAATATTTTTTATATCAACATTGTTGGGGATGTTTATATATTATAATATTTGTTGTAGAAATGTTTATATACATTTCTACCTAAAAAATATGATTTTTAATATTCATTTTTATATGCATTTCTATAGCAACAAATATTATTTTTAACATTATTGTTTATATACATTTTTATATCCAAAACTATGATTTATTATCCTGATTTTTTATATAAATGTATATATCAAAAAATATTTTTTATATTTGATATACAATTGTATATCAAAAATATATCAACATTGTTTGATATAATTTTCTGCTTCTTGTAAAGTTGATATAAAAATAATTGGTGTTCAATGAAACTGCTATCAAAAACTTTGGGTGGCTTCTCAAGTTTATATAAAATATATCTGCTTCCTAACACCCCGGGGTGGAACTGCCCTGTGACATCAGCAACGCGTCACTCTGCAAAACCCTAGATTCACAGTCCCCATCTTCAGAGCTCACTTACCTCTCAGTGCTCAACCAAGCAACATCACCAAGTGCTGCTCCCGTCTTTATATGGATTTTATGTAAAATGTATATTCACTTATATCAAAACTAATATAAATTAGAAAACACTTCCCATAAAAATATACATTTGATACAAAATCGATATCAAATATTGTTTATATCAAATTTATATTAAGTTTATATCAAAGCACATCAAAGGGGGTGGGACTAAGACTGGAAACAGGGGGCGTGTCCAACCATCAAAATTTAACATGACACAAAAGGGGGCTCCTTCTACTACTTCCCTGTAATATTTATTGCATTGAAAACATAACAAAGTATTTCTTAAAAATGGGTATGCATGTTTTTGTGAGAGTGAGTTTTTAAATGTTGTCACTGGTTCTCTTACAGTGTTTTGTTGTTTCATTTAGCAGGCCTCTGCTAGTGGTCTTCATGTCGGTGATGCATGATATTTCTCATCTCCCACACTCCTAATCATTCTTCAGTGCAAACCTGCAAGATTTGATTTTTTGCTTGATTCCTTTATACAAAGAAAGCATGTAGAACTCAACTTTAAATTGGAAATAATTATATAAAAAAGACATATAAAAAGAAATCCACAAACAATCACTTCTATTGCATGCTTTTCTTAGCTTGAATTTTTGAAAAACCATTTATAAACATAAGGAAAAAAGTTATCTATTCATGCATTCCCTCTGCATTTTTATTCTTTTCTGCAGTGTATATCTTCCACCTTTTCTTTCTGCATGATTGTCTCCACGTCCTTCCTCCATTATCATCTTCAAGCTTCCCAGAGACTGATTGATATATCTGTCTAAATATGTGTTTATTTATTTATTGGGTTTTTATAATGCACCTATGCACAATGTGCTTCAAGGCACAGCATGGCAAGGGTGGTGAGGGGGTGGATAGGGATGGCAAGTACAAAATGGCCCTAGAAGGCCCTGTGACATTTGGATTGTGCAAGTGCAGTACCAGAAGAGCAGAGGAGTGGGGAGTGACGGAGGTTTAAGCGAGTGCCAGGGGAGGTCAGGTGGACAGAGCCCAGGGAGAAGAGGCAGAGGGCCCAAGTGCTAAGTGCAAGGAACGGGGCTGCTGGAAGGGCTCAGAGGGTACAGGCCCAGCCAGGATAGTGCCAGGGGAAGGAACCCAGAGGGGCAAGTGCCGGTTGGGAGGGCAGAGGAGACCAAATGCAGGGGTAGACTGGTAGGGGAGGGCCTGGTGCCCTGTAAGAAGCTGAAGGGACCAAGCAGCCAGTTAAGAGGCAGAGGAGGAACATTACCATGGGAGGGGGAGAGGGAAGGAAGAGGAGAAAAGATGGGTCTTGAGAAGCTTGCAGAACTTTAGGAGAGCCAGCTCAAGTCTGAGAGAGGCAGAGAGGCCATTCCAGTGGGAGACACCTGTGGAGGACAGAGATCTACCCCCAGTCTCTGCTTGGAAAAGCGTCTGATCTGCAGGGAGTTGGAGTTAGAAGACCAAAGGGCTCTAGCAGGGAGGTATTTAGGGGGAGAGAGCTGGATGTAGCAGGGTCTCAGGCACCAGAAGGCCTTGTGCATGATGCAGAGGATTTTTGGAACTGATCATCACAGCAACCGGGAGCCAGTGGAGAGATTACAGGGCTAAAGGGATGCAGTCCCTGGACTTGCAGCCAAGGATAAGTCTTGCAGTGTTATTCTGGATAGTTGGAGGGGGCAAAGGGAGGAGTTAGGTAGATTGAGGAAGGGGCTGTTACAGTAGTCCAGCCTGGGGATGACCCCTAAGTTAACATGGTCATTTTCAAGTTTTGATAGATTTCTGTGTGAGGTGGGAAAAAAAAGAAACAAGTCAATCTGAAAGATCGCATAGCCTTCTTTTTTAGCCAAAGCCTCATGCATAATTTGCTCCATTCCCTTTTAATTGCCACTCCTGAATACCTATGTCTAAATCTAAAGTTAATATACCACTGTGAGAATACCACATGATTAATCACTGCTCTGCATTGAAATACATGATGTGTGCAAGATGAATTCTCAAAATGGAACACGCCTAATATAATATGTAAATTAGCAAGTTGAAAATGGATAGTGCATAATGTACAAGCAGCACATTTAAAACATGTTCAATGCATGTATCTATTTAAACGAAGCATGCTTCATTTGCTTGCTACATGTTTCAATCAGAAAATGAAATCCATATTTATTTAAACATTTGAAAGGCAGGAAGGTTCTCCCACTTGTTTTTTCAGTACTGCAACAAATGAAGGCGTGTCCAATTTTCTGAACTTCTATACGGATACCAATGTCAGCTATTGTAGATGAAAGGAAGAAGAGCCCATATTTGGACTAGTGGCCAAGAGCATAATCCAAGTAGTTGCATCTGCTTCTAGAATTTCCATGACCACTGTAGTGACTTTGATCTATAATAAATATCTCAGTTTTCAAAGTTTGTCTTATGAAAAAAAGTCCACTGATCTAACACCCCCCATCCACGACAATTACACCACAACATTCTTGGACAAGTTACAAGCTGTTCTGAATCTTAATGTTCCCCTTTATTTAAAATAATGAATACAAATAATTAAACATAGTCCCCTAACCTTGAATGTTCAACTACAACACTGCATGCAAATACACGGAAGTGGTCTACCAAAAAAACACAATCTGCCTTTTATTATCTTACTGATAATTACATACACAATGCACAAGCTCCTGATTAATTTAATGGGTCATGCAAACATGAGAGTACACATTTGAGATGCAAAGGGAACCAACTTTTAATTGTAATTGGCATTAGGAGTACGCTTATGGCTAATCCGTACTTTTCTATGTAATGTTGTTCAGAAAATTGACATTGGTTGTTTAGATTGACATTATTTTCTTGGCAATAAAGAGGATAAAGTAATCTTCCAATTCCATTTAAAAGGGTATACGACTCACTTGATGATTTATCTTTTTATGTAAACTTTGTGTTTCACCGGTCAAGAAGTCTATCAATTGCTGTAAAACTGTGAAGAACATTGGCCATCATGTCAGATATAATTTGCCCCAATGAAAACTCTAGGACATTTTATTTGGCTACTGGCATAAAAAATAAAAATGTCCTACGCATTAGTTACTTCTGGGGCATATTATTTTAAATATACCTCTGCAGAGTTTCCCATACATCCGAGTCCCATTCAATGGCAAAACGTGTAAAGGGCTCCTCTAAATAAAATTCTTTCATTTTCTATCAGGGTATAACTAGTTGTTGGAGCATATACCTAAATGTGCAGTGGTTATTGCACTCACTTTTGGTATGTCTTTTAGAGGCACAGGACAGGTAGGAACATCAACAACTCCAGGCAGCTCTGCCAAGTAATCACTGCTCCCAGCCTTTTGCCTGCTTTAACAGTCCCTCTCAGGAAATCTGGTTCAGTCATGGACAGCTTAAGGGGGATTTCCATCAGCTACATCAAATTGGTACACCAATCAGCACTTCTGTTGGACAAGCTCCCTTCATTTGCAGATTTCCCATTAACCTCGTCCAAATTCCTGTGCCTTTGGTCTTAAATACTTGATAAACACCACCCATGCAGCATCATTTGATGCAGCATTTTCTTATTGGATGGGGGCTATGATAGGTTCTCCTCTGATACTGACACTCCCAATTACCCTACACTTTTGATTGGTCCAATGTATTTTGCCATATAACGAAGGCAAGGTTTCCCCTTTTCTCATCCAGAGCTGTGATCAAATTGGACTGAAATCTATTTTTCTGTCATAATCTCTGTTATGGGCCTGTACCTTTATTGAGGCCTATATATTTAAAATCTCTAGAAGATTCTGAATTATGTGAACATTTGTCATGTTCCAATAACCAGTAATAGGAAACAGTTATTGAATTATGTAACTGTATTAATCATTCTCACATATCAATATGTTGTAGTTAAAAGTGTGTGATTGGAAGAGCCTGGCTGAATTCAAATCCATCTTGAATCAAGCAAAGTGGTCCAAAGTTACAGCCTATAATATGATTAGATTTTGGTGCCCTTAAATATCCATTTACTACATTTTCAAAAACAGTGCATTGCTTGTTTAAGGGGGTTTATCATTAACAGACACCTGAACTGAAGCCTCTGGAATCCCAGGCAAAAAGTAGACATAGAACAGCTAATGGACTATTGCTCTGCCTCAGGTCAACATGACTGTATGGATATTTTATCTTTTGAAGCATTGTCTTTCCATGTGATGAGGGGTGGTTTTCTTCTCCTCCCATCCGGCATCATTATCACATTGGACTAAAATCCATTGTCCTCTTTTAATTTATGGTATGCACCAGTACAATTTAGAGACATATATATTCGAAATTGCAAGGAAATTCTGAATCCATGGACATCCCTAATGTTCCAATAACTGGCAATATGAGAGAGGTATTGGATTATGTAAATATATTAATAAATCATACCTATTAATATATCTTTTAAGGGTTAGGGCTGCTTGGAAATGTGCTCTTTTGAAGCCTTGTTTCACTAAAGGACAGACCCAATAAACATTTGACCTGGCATCACTCATAAACTATGAAGTGCCACAAAATGGAGGTTTCTGGAATGTAAGGGACCTCTTTTTGTGTATTTATCCAATGTATGCCATATGTTCATATGATACACATAGCTGTATATGTTTAGGTGAGCCACTGGAAAAATTACTGATTAATGGTGACTTTTATTGTACCCGAGAACTGGCCTCTTAACCTTTTGTTTTGGTAACTGAGCTGAATCACCACAGGGCAGATTTCCAAGACTCCAGCTGCATTTGACACTTTTTGCAAGGCATGCAAAGAGAAAGCAATGCTATGGTGTAATTTTACTTAATCAAACTTATAATCATGTATGTCTTATCAACACGTTTACCTCAATGCGTATAACGCATAGTATATATTAACTAACATTCCTCACAGAATATTAAAATACACTTTCTGGGTCATTTATGTAACATGGCTGCATACAGGGAAACTGTTTTACATTGAATATTTGCTTTAAACAAATTTGTTGTGCAATGTTAACCTTTTGGGGATAAAAAACCATATACAATGCACCTTATTTAGTATTTAGTAGGCATGATATTAGTATAAAATAAATGTCACATCCTCAAAATTTAGATCAATTACTCCACAGGAAGCCTATGTGAGAAGGGTGAGCTCTTCTTTTGATAATAGATGGTTGAAGGGCCAGGAGACAAATCCACCTGGTGAGCAGGAAGGTGAGACATCTTAAATGGTAAAGGGTGTCAGTTGCCCATCACCTGGTTTAGCGTGTGAGACACCTGAAGGTGTCTCACTTACTAATCCCCGGGGATCTGTCATCCAGGTGGTCAGTACACGGCCATCGGTGTTGGATCCAGTTCCTGGGGTGGACCAGTGAGGTAGGATCTCCTGGATGGGGGGTCCTCAAGGAGTGGAAGTGGGACATAGACAGGTGAGACGTGGTATCCCCCTTCTTCTAACACCTTTTCCCCATTCTGCTATCTAAGATATTCAGAAGCTCTACTCCCCTTTCTGACACAAACATTTCCGCACAATACAAAAGACAACAGACTAAAACCAGCGCCGTTTCCATGACATGTCCCAATACAAGGGTCAGGCAAAGTCAGGCAATTGACCAGAATGCAACATTTAGCTTTTCTGTCTACAATTAGTGAGGATGTATTCTGCAATTTTGCAGGTGGCTCCCTGGCACTGGAGCCAGCAATGTTCTGCTCATCTCTGACCTTGGCTGCAAGCACCAGCCCTGGACAGTGTGCTGCAAAATCTGTTTTCGTTCATCCCTTAGTATGAGGCCGGTGGCTTCATATAATTCAACTATAGTTATGCTATGATTTAGATATTTCTATATTATTTTATTTTCCTTATGGGTTAGTCAGTCTTGGTTCCTCCAGGTTCCTTGTATGACCCTCTAGTTCCATATGATTAGTTGCAATTAGCAGCTGCAAGCTTGCTCTGCATCTCTTGCTTTCTTTTGTTTATGTGTTTTGCTAATGAAAAGGAAAGTCTTTTGACAGTATGTATATGTATCTGTCCTCTACCGATCTGTATAAGCATGTTCTTCGCGTGTGCATGTGTGCGTTTGTATAACTTTGTGAAGGGATGTGAGTTTGCTTCGTGGCTAATGTTACTATGTCGTGGTGTCTCTAATGACGTCAGCCCAGCTGAACATTTATCATTAGTCAGCCAGGTCCAGTGTGCCACCTGTATCCATGAGGACGTCAGCTGGATAAGGTTTGAATGGTTGTCTGAAAGAATATCTGTTTGCATATGTAGAAGTCACTGGCCCTCCTCGGGGCTGGCCAAACAGTGACTGGTATCTTGTATTTCTGACTCTTCAGGCTGTCATGCTTCTAGGGGTCCAGAGGGGCATTACAGGGACACTCTCTTCAGTCCCCCCACAGGTTGACTTGTCAACCACACAACCGAACTTAGTCACTGTTGCTTTCAGGAGCCATATCTTTGTTATTCCTCCAAGATCCCCATTTTAATTTGTATGGTCATCCATACTCCATGCCATGTAACTGTATTCTCCTTCCCTGGGTGCACCTTACCTATTTTGCCCAGTATTTGCTGTTCTCCATGGGATCACTGAATGTTATCATTTCGGTCAGGACCAATGAGCACTCTTTTATCTGTGTCATTATTTTTTCCCTCTACTATCTTTTCTTCTTCACCATTTGTATCCACTAACACTTTCATTCCTATTGTCTTCTCTGCCATCTTGTGGCATTGTGCAATGCAGATCTTAATCACACATAGTGCTTCTAGTACCAATATCAGTGCTCCTAGTAATACTTTTAGTCCATCGTCCATCCATGTTGGCATCCATGAAATTATGTGTGACAGCCAGCTTTGATCTTTTCCTGTACCTTCGGCTTCCTCCTTTATCTTGGTGTGCATTTTTGATCATCTGGTAGCTACTTCTGACAGTGTGCCATTTGCTTCATCCTTTGCAGGCACGAATGAACAGCAAGAAGACCTGATCTTGGTGCAAACTCCTCCTTCTATTGCTGTGAGAAGGTCTAGAACATATCTGCTTGGAGCTCTTCTTTTATCGCATTGAAGCCATTTACAGTTGAGTTTATTCCCTGCATCAGCTCCCATCTTGTGATCTGGAGCCATTTTGCGTTTGTATACGTCTGTACAGCTGGAACTACTGATGCAAAAAACATTTCCGTCCTACTGAACAATTCGAGCTTGGGTGGTGTGTCATCCAGAGATGCTTCGATGCTGACGAGAAGTAGTTCTCTCTCTTCACTCTACTCACTTCCACTGATCTCTTCTTTCTTCTTGCATTGTCCATCTATGGGAAGTCTTCTCTGATGATGCCTTTTTGCGGCACCACTAGTGCTGGCGTATTTATGTGCACCAGCGAACATACTCCTCCCCAGTTGGGTGGCAGCTTCTGATACGGCTTAGATCTGCACGCCCAATAATGTTGCATTAATACTGCCACCCCAATCGTCATGCTTGCATGCTTTTCTGTGTGCTTGCACTGTTTGTTTTCTCCAACCTTTACTACACCATCATTCTAGAAACATAATGCTGCTTTTTCCAGTGGTATTATGGGCATTTGTCTAGCTTCATTCTATACCCAGGTCATTAACTTTGCATTTGTGTTCCATTTTGTCAGACATTTATAATTGTCTTCTTGTACTGTGTTTACTGGAACCTGTAGGAGCATGTGTGCTTTGCTACCTACTACTCCATCAGCTGTGGACACCTGGCCATACACAAGCATCTGTGGTCGTTCCCAGCATCCTGGTTCTCCTATTTCCTTGGGTCCCTTCTTAGAACATGGTCATTCTTTCAGTGTTATAGTTTTTGTCTCCCCTTTCTGTGGGCCATCAGTTATGTATTGTATAGCCTGGTCTTGTTTCCAATAGTTGTCCATCATATCAAGTGTTTTTATAAAGCTATCTTCATAGCGTAATATTGCTTTGGACATCAATCGGAATGTTGATGTTCTCCCTTAGAATCTTCTTCGGGTTGTAAACATTGACAAGTACACAAGGCATTGTGCTCTTGCTGCTGGTGTTTCAGTTACAACAAACATTCTGGAGGCACTTGTTGGGATGGAAATGAGTCTATCCCATCCCCTTAGGCACTTTAAGGTGAGGCGAATCCCATATGAAATTGTGTAGTATACAAGGGGGAGAGGAGCGTGCTATGAAACTCGGTGCAGATATAATATAGTGCAAATGAGAGATGTATAACGCTAGCATGCACATAGAAAGAAACACCATTTTGTAATTATGGCAGATACATAGTCTGGCAGGGCCACGAGGCACAACTCTTAGCTTCATGGAAGAACTCAACCAGCCCAATATCATTAAGACGGGATGGGTCTGCATAACTAGTTGTCACAGAAGGGGCCTCTTGTCCCTCCTTGTTGCAATTACTTAGTATCACTGGGGGAATGCGCACTGCAATGCTGTGAGACACCAGGGTCCTTGCAGTGTCCATTCATCACGGCCAAGCTGCCAGTAGATCTCTAACCCCCACCTAACCTAACCAAAGTCATGGCCCACACAACTGACCTGATCCCCACAACCCTGCATTCTCAGATATTGAATGACCCCAGCCCAAATCGTAAACCAACTGGTCATGAAAGATCTAGGAATGTGCAACTGCTTCACCTCATTGCATAAATACATCCTTTGTAACATGAGGTACAGGGAAGGATACATAATAGATCAAAACGAGGGTGAAAACCTTGGGTGCAAGAGGAGCGGTATCAACAAAGAACATAATGTCTGGGTCAGTATGACTGTATTTCTTCCTCCCTTCCCTCCGGCACCAGTCCCTGAGCCTCCCAGGTGCAGGCCGCAGTGGTGTATCAGCAGGCTTAATGCATCTTAGTGGTTTTTGATAATGACCTTCACTCTGCAGAGAGGTGAGCCCAGCTGACGCACGAGGTGACTGACAGACAGCGGAGAAGCAAACAAATTGTAGCCTGGCATCCCCTAAGGAGCAGGCCCATGTATATGGACTCACCAATTATTGATGCCAGTTTTTACTGTATACAAATGACGTGTTTCCCCTTTTTAAACCACTGATTGTACTGAGTGAGGCCAGAACGTTCTTGAGCAGCAGAGTCTGTGGCTAATACCTTTGTATTCTATACAATTAAATCTTGTTATCCTTGCAAGCTATCTCTTGGCTTCTTTCCATAGAGGGTTGTGTTCATTCTGGTGTGAGCATAAACAGGGACTTCATTTGGTGACCCCGATGTGATCCCATCAACCCCATACCTGCAGAGGTATTCAGGCAGCCTTTCTGGAAGGGCAGCAGCCACCTACAGAGACCGGTCCCAAAACGTGTACTCGAGTGGCCTTGTGGGAGCCGTCTTTGCAGAATCCCGCCTGCTCTTTGGAGCAGCGTGCAGCCGCAAAGGAGAGTTGCAGGTCGGTTGTGGAACCCCTGAACTGAGGTCTTTGGGAGAATGCACGCACATGAGTATGGCCTGCAAGGGATAACAAAGTGTGAACAGTGTGAACACACTGTGACAGAAATTGGGAGTGTGGCATATTTGTGGAGTGTGTCAATTTTTTGGTTTTCCATACATTTATTAAGGATATTAAGGAAGAGGAACACAAACAGAGGGTGCCCCTCCCGAGTGAGGGGGGAAGGTGGGGCCACATGCACTGTCCCAACCAGTGTGGGAAAAATATAAGGATAAATATAGGAGCTCTACATAATTAGAGAGCTCGCAAAAAGTATTGGTTTTTTAGCTTGTTTTTTCAGTTTGTTTTGTTGGTGTATTTTAAAGTGCAAGGAGGAGGCCCAAGAGGGCCTGTGTGTGGTGTGTGTGTGTGGACGTATCAGGAAAGTGTGAGGTTTATGGGTAGGAAGCTCTATTGGGGATAGTGGGATGAGGAAAGTGAATTGATGATTTTTGCTCTGTGAACTTGTTGATGGTATAACGATGTATTAGAGACGAAACTGAGCTGTACATCTATTGAACGGAACAAATGACTGTTTAACTGTGGTGCAGGTGCATAGGCACAGCCACAAAGACAAGACACATGGGAGGCACAACTATGGGGGAAGAAACACCTCTAGACCACATAGGCAAGGCCCTGTCCCTGTATTGCGAAAAGATTAAGAAATATCACAACCAATGGGTGACCAAGACTAGAGCGGGTGCCCACTCCTGGCCAGATCAGGGCTCTTTTGACAGACGTGTGTTGGAACATATGTCCACATATCAGACAGCAAAATACAAGCGGAGACCATTGTAGAATAGAAGGGAAGTATTGAACCTCTGGAAAATGTTTGAGGACACAAAGGATATTAAGCGGGAAAGGGAAACACACGACGGTGGTAAGGAGAGAGACAATGAGGAAAATGTAAACATAGAAGGGAAGAAAGGAATATATCCCCTAGCAACTCGCCCAGCAGAAGAGTATACCAAACTAACATATGTATCGGCGGGCACGATGGTAGAAACACCAGGCACAGCCCCACCCCTCCCATATGTCTCACCCCCAGAAGTTACTGCCCATACTGGGATGAGTGCAAGAGACCCAGAAGTAGCACTAACATCAACACGGACAGAACTAGCCCAGCTGAGGGCTGTATGCATGGAGCTGTGCCGTCTATAGAGACACCAATTTCCTATTCAGAATAGACAGAGCACTCATAAGAACCATTAACATAGAGCGTGATGGAGAAACAGACCACTTGGGCTATATGAGAATGTGGGATCCCGAAGAGGAGACAAGGAATATTGGAGTAATTTTGATGAGAAAGAGGACAATGGGGAAGGGGACGTAGAGCAAGAACCCCAGCCCACCCCGAAAGTTAGGAAGTATGTAGGACGGAAGACCGAGGGAGAGATTTGGCAGGATAGCCTTAGCAAGGAAAAAGGGAAGTGTGACTAAAGGTGGAAAAGGCAAGATGAAAATGCAAATTCCCCTGATACACAAGGGTGCAGGGAGGCCTCACTATGGACCCTGGGCGCAAATAGATAAAAATAATCTCCCTACGGTGCTCCCACAACTCACGGCAGGGACTGGATAATTGATTTGTGGATTTGAAAAGAATACAGCATGGGTACCCATAGCAATAGGGGATATTAAATGCCTATTGTTAGCTGCGGTTGGGGACCAAACAGAAAACGTGTGGGTCAAAGCAGGGTACCCAGGAGTAACGTTGAGCAATGATGCCCAGGATGGAGCGTCATTTAACAAGATTAGAGCAAGAGTATGGGATGCATTGGGGCGAACGTTCCCTGATACTCCAGACTTACAAGCGATCATGCAGTGTACAATGGGGGGTGATGAAGACACAGGTCAGTACATTCTCAGGGTTTAAGAGATGCAGAGAGGAGAAACAAGCAGCGCCTGAGACCAATAAAAAAGGGCCTAGCTAAAAAAGTACAGAAAACATTTGACTAAATAGGGGGGTAGAAGCCAAAGGATGGCCCGAAATGCAAAGTATTATAGTGCACCATTGTAGAAGAATAAAAGAGCGTGAGAGGAAACGATTCAGAGGCGATAGGCTTTCGAAGCGAAACTGGTCTAAAATAACTTAGTGAAAGTAGCTGTGTTAGCGACAGGGCCAGTGCCGGCACTGGCAGAGGAAGAGGGAGGGTACTCCCCTAAAGTGGCAAATGCCAGAATAGTGGCAGTGCGGGCTGAAGGAGAAGAGTAGGGAGGCAACCCACAATTCTCAGGGAACCAGTGGCAAGGAGGACAGCAGCGAGGATGAGGTGGGTTCAGAAATTCAAGGGGCGGATTTGGGGGACCAAGCCAAGAGGAAGGGGCCCAGGAGAGTGCCGGAGTAGGCAGGCAAGGGGTTACAACCACAATCAGCCATAATATGGCCCTCCAAATTAGGGGAAACCCCAAGGTTTACCTCCTAGAATGACTTCGATACCATATGAGATTCACCAGGCTTACACACAGCTACCCCAACAGATCCACGGCCCCTGTCATCCACAACACCAACAGCAGGCAGTTCAACAGTATCAACACAGCCCTAACTCCCAGCCAGCAGAGAGTAGAAACTTTTTGGCATTGGACCTAATGGCACAGTGGCCCCATTTCAAGGTGATACAGTGGTAGGGGGAATCACTTTTTTGTTCCCAGGCACACACACATACCGCAACTAGGACAACCCACAGAGAGCACTTGCATGTCCAGTCCTGTCAATGACCCTAAATCCAGAAGAGGAATCATTGGTGGGGGCAGAGATAGGGAACAAACAATTCATCTTTATAGTGTACTCGAGAGCGGAGAAGTCGTGATATGATATGATATGGTATTTGTAACGCGCCTATACACGAGTGTTTCAAGGCGCGACGAGGCAGGGAGGGGGGGAAACAAGGTGAAGACAGACAAACGATCCTACTAGGCCAGGTGTCATTCAGATCGCGCAAGTGCAGAGGTAAGGGGAAAAGGAGAAGTGCAGGGGGAGGAGGTGGGGGGGAAAGTGCAATACAAGGTAAGTAGCGTAATAAAATAATAAATAATAAATAAAAGGGCCAGCTGGTGGCAAGTGCGAGGTAAGTGCAGAGCAAGTGCTGGGAAGGGGGCTGTAGGGATGCAGTGACAGTCCCGCAGTGCAGGGGGAGCCAGGGAGGCAGTGCAAGAGGAGAGTGGCTGGGCCCTGGGCCGAGGTCACAGAGTGGCCCAGATGCAGGTTAAGTGCAGACTCAAGTGCATCAGTGAAGGTGACTTCCCACTATCAGAAAAGACTCTCGACAAGCAAGGATTCTCTGGTGCTGTTTTGACAGTTCCATATACAAAATACTTAGATGTAAAGGGAGAGGGAAGGTTGTAATGGCACCCCTCGTATACTGTGAGAGTTCTGTAAACTTGCTTGGTAGGGATCTGCTAAGTAAACTGAACATGATGATCTCATTCACAGATAGTGGTATCATCTGCGCCATGCCTGGCATGTGTTCACAAAGGGTAATGCTCGTGATTCATGCCATGGCACATGATGTAGCGGTACAAGGCATCCCTGTAAACCATGACATGTTCATTTACGGCATCACAGTGCTCACAAATTCCGTTCCCCGGATCACCAGAACTTGCTGGAGATTACCCACTGATTTCATCTTTCAGCCAGTGGTGCCCCCAGAGTTAGTTGCAGGAACAATACTCTCCCTGGACCTATACGGACTACTAGTGTCATCAAGAAGAATTGTAATTTTAAGTGCTGACCCCCACGGATGCCAGTGGCTCACTGTGTTATGCATCGATCCTACTGTACCCCTTAAAGAATTGACTGATGCAGAACTTTTCGAGGATGACAACAATGACGGGGGAAATCATCCTTAAAATTTGCATACCCTGTGAGATAATGGTGCAATACCGACGAGTTCTGAGACCCCTCATTGCTGTTGTCACACCACCCCCATTCAGCCAGGCAGACTTGCAACATATTCCCACACACCTATGGACAACCAACCCACATGATTTAGGGATGTTAAGAGAAGTGACCCCTGTAAGAATCACACTTAAGGCAGGGGCAGTACTCCCCCTGGTTAAACAATATCCATTGTGCAGGGAAGCGGAGGAGGGGATCATGGAAATAATACAGGCCCTGCTACACCAAGGGGTCAAAGTACCCTCCACCTCACCATGCAAAATGGCCATATACCCCATTAAAAAGGCAAGGGGGCAGTTGGAGGATGATCCAGGATCTCTGCCCCCGCCCACAATGATATAGTGCAAACGGATTTTCCACTTGTCGCCAACCCAGCATACATTTAGTGCAGCATCCCCAAGATAGCAACCCATTTTACAGTTATAGATTTAAAGAAAGTCCCTCACTGCATTTAGCCTGGGTGGAAAGCTCTACAAACACACGTGATTGCCTCAGGAGTACTGCAAAAGCACCAGCATATTCAATAGGATACTGTACGAAGATTTAGGTAACATCCAGGTACCCAGAACGATAATTCAATATGTAGATGAATTACTGGTACACAGTGACAGTGAACACAACTCCCGAAGAGACTCCATGGCCCTATTGGAATTGTTAGTGCGTAAGGGGTACAAGGTAGACAAGGCCAACTGGAAGAACTCTATCTAGGACAGTGTATCTCTGCAGACAGAAAAAGAATCATCCCTGACAAGGCAGCAACAGTGCATGCCACTCCCAAACCACTTACAGTGAAAAACATGCAGAAGTTTTTAGGAGTGTGCAATTACTGCAGGGCATGGATTCTTGACTATGCAGCATACACGAGGGACTCTTACACGGCCTCAAGGAAGCACAAAAAGAGAACAGCAAGATAGACTGGAACATAGATATGATCAAGAGTTTCAATGATTTAAAGGAAGTGATTTCAACAGCCCCGTCCTTCCCACCCTAGGCTACACGCAGGAGTTTTACATCTTCTTGCACTTCAATGGCACCATCATGACAGCGCTACTCACACAAAAGAGTACAATGGGTCACACACCACTGACCTACTACAACACTAGACTCAGTGATGCAGGGACAGTTTGTGTGTGAATAAGCTCTCGCTGCTGTGACCATTGCAATCGAGAAAAGCGCTACGATTGTGATGGGGTGCTCAGTAACTCTGTATGTGGAGTACTTAGTATTTGCCATCCTAGAATGCTTAAAATCCACCTTTACCACCCAGAGGGCATCAGCCTATGAGATCATTCTCTTAAGCCCACACATCCACATTGTGAGGTGTAAAAGAGTGAACCCTGCCACGTTCCTCACAGAGCCGTGCACTGGCGAGGATTTATAACTGCATGACTGTGCAACATATAAGGGTGAGGAAGATGATATCCCTAAAGCCAAAGACAGCCCTTTAGAGGAAGGGGAAGTACTTTGAGTTGATGAGTCAGTGACAGTTGACCATGAAACAGGGCAGTGACATGTTGGGGAAGGATTGGTGCGATTAGAGGGTTTTGACTATGAAACAGTGATCATGAAAAGGTTTCCCATGCACTAATCAGGCCAGGCAGCAGAACTCGTAGCACTTATTGAGGCCCTTTGGGCGTCCAAGGGGTGTTATGCAACCATCTACTCAGAGTCTGCATATTTCACCACCACGGTGCATGCAAGTCTTTCATGCTGGAGAAGGAGGGGCATCAGGCGGGCGAACGGCTCACCAGTGCATCATGCCACCCTGCTCAATACACTGATTTCCGCCCTTGCAGAACCCTCTGTAGGTCATTAAATGTGCAGCACACACCAACAACACTGATGAAATATCATTGGGCAACACAGCCACTGATGCAGCAGCTAAAGCAGCAGCATACCTCCCGGTGACCATGCCTGCTGAATATGCAATTGCGGCAGTGGCTGCAAGACCTGAGACAGATCCATACTGAACTATGCCCATAACCCAAGCGATAGAGCTGCAACGTAAGGCACCCTAGAAAGAGCAAGAAATATGGCTTAAACGTGGATGAACACAGTCTCCAAATAACCTCTTATGGAGACAGCAATGCCCTGGGAAAGTGGTGATGGCCGTAGAACTGCTACGCATGGCATTTGAGCAGTTGCACTATCCTTATCACAGCTCCAAGCAACATATCGCAGCAGACATCCAAGAGGACTGGTTCATACCTAACCTCCAAGAACACCTCTCAACGATGGTAGTCCAATCCACCACCTGCCAAGGGTTTAGTACAGGGATGACACTTAGAACATTGTGAGGTACTCTGCCCAAGCCCATTGGACCATTTTGTGAGCTGCATATTGACTATGCAGACATGGGGGAAAGATGCAATGGAGTTCGATACCTGATGGTGGTGGTGTGTCCATTCTCGAGGTGGGTTGGAGCTGGTCCATGCGCCCTCCCAGATGCCAAGTGTGCTGCAAAATTCCTCCTACGTGAGGTTTTCCCCTGATGGGGGACGTGTAACATTTTGAGGTCCGACAATGCCACCCATTTTTTCAGTGAACTCTTCAAAGATTGCAACACTATTAGGCATAAAGCACTCCATATGTCCAATTTACTAGCCACAAGCAAATGGGGTGGCGGAGCATATCAGTGGCTTCCTCAAAAGCAGGCTCTCCGAATTATGCAACTCTTTGAAAAAGAATTGGGTATACTGCTTGCCTCTGGCCCTGTTTCATTTGCGCTCTCAGCCCAGCAAGGACCACCACCTTTCTCCCCATGAAATAGTGACTGGCAGACGTATGCAAACACCCATATCCCCTGTGAGGAGGGCAAAAGAGGCCCATAGGGCAGTAGCAGTGCTGGGAGAACAATTCAAGCAATACTTGACACACCTAACACGTGCGATCAGGTGCTTGTCATGACAGATGGCACCGCCGCACCCGGGGGATGCACCAAATGTGTGAGAGTCACAAAATGACCCAACACCTACCCAACCATTGTTGTCGGGGGTGATGGTATATGCCAGAAGCTTTGTAGGAAAATGGAACAATCCCAGGTTCCATGAGCCCTACGAGGTTGTGTTTTCCACCCCTCTCGCCATTAAGGTGAAAGGGCTCTGACATTGGATCTACCTTTCGTACATTTGCAGAGCCCCACCCAATTCCACACCAGCAACCCATTAACAATGCAACAAGTCTACCTCAGTTAATGTAGCTTAATGCTGACTATATAAGTGCATGTACAAGAGATAACCAAAAATGCATCTCTGCCAAAAGCATCAGCTACCGAAGAGTTAAAATGTTCTCTCTCTCTCTCTCTCTCTCTGTCTCTCTGTCTCTCTCTCTGTCGCTCTCTCTCTGTCTCTCTCTGTCACTCGCAGTCGCGGTCATCACCACGACTGGCGATTTCTTTCGCGTTGGAGTTTGAGAGGACGTAGAGGAGGATTACTTTAGTCCTTTTTCTGTGTTTCGCTCCGCAGCTCCGAACGCGGGACGCGACGCTGCCGGGAGTATTTAAATCCCCGCCTCCCGGCAGGTCGTTGCGTTGCAACCCTCCTCTGTTGTTTACTTTTCAACTCTGGGTCCTTCGCTCTTCCTCTGCACCTCGCTTTGGAATTTCTCAGGGGATTTTTCCCCTTGGATACTTTACTCCGGGGTTCCGGCTTTTCAGAACACCGTTCTTGTTTCCTTTTCCTCTTCGCCGCCGTCCCTGGGCGGCACTAGCTGTGCTTTTTCTCCGTCGGGCTCTCGTGCTCTCTCTCTCTCTCTCTCTCTCTCTCCCTCCCTCTCTCTCTCTTTCTCTCTCTCTCTCTTTCTCCTGTTCCCCCACCTTGTCAGCGTGGGGTTCCTTCCGTGCTCCTCCGCAGTGCCTTTCTGGAACATTATCGACCTCCACTGCAGCCTCCTCAGCCGCTGCCTTCTCCGCCTGTGCTTCAGGCCTACAGCGATTGTTGGACTTGGACATTCATTGCCCCCGTCAGTTGTTGGAGATCCTTCGCTTCCTTCCTTTCATCTGGGAACAACTGGCCTTCATCGACAAGTCTTGGCACCTCTTATCAGGGTTTTTTCCCCTTTGCGGGTTTTTCCCTGCATTTTCTGGCTTGGTCCCGGAAAGGAGGTCACTGTGCCGCTGTTCTCACCCAGCGGTCACAGTGGCTTCTCCCCGTGACAAGCACACGCACCAGAGGAAGGAGAGAGACTACCTGGCACATCGAGGATTGCAAGGAACCATTGACTCGGAAAGCTCAGGTGAGGAGAACGTGGGTACAGGGGAAACTCAGCCAAGGGTACTTGTCAAGTCACAGATTGCAACGCCAAAGAGTATCACGATGTCAGCTGAGGAACAGGTCCAAGAGTTGTGGAAGGCTTTTCAAGCTATGTCCCAGGAGCTACAAGGGGTCAAGACTGAAAACGCTTTGCTTAAACAAATGGTTACGGCTAGGGAACCGACTCCCTCGGAATTGCCACCCATGGCGCTGTCCTCGGGGAAGTTTGATGGCTCCCCCAAGAAGGTGAAGGAGTTTCTTGAAGCAAGCCTGGTTCATTTCACGTTCAGACCTCGTACCTTTGCTACGGATCAGGCCCGGGTAGGTTTCCTGATATCCAACATGACTGGAAACGCTCTGTCTTGGGCCACCCCATTGGTGACTAGTGGAAACGCCATTTTGCAAGACTATTCGGGGTTTCAGAATCTTCTTAAACAGGCCTTTGAACGACCCGAGCTCTCCTTCACAGCCTGCGAAGATCTGTTGGATGTCCGGCAAGGCTCGCTAGACGTTTTATCATATATTTCCTCTTTCAAGACGTTAGCAGCCGGAGCAGGATGGCCCGAGACAGCACAATATGCCATTTTTAGAAGAGGACTGAAGGAGGAAATTAAAGACGAACTGGCCAGATCTCCTCGTTCCCCTACTTTCTCAGATCTACTTTCTGCTGCGCTTCATATAGAGTATCGCCTTCAAGAGAGAAGAGTTGAACGTCGGAAGCAAAGGATTCCTGGCCATATCACAGACCCCTCTGTACCCGTTCTCCCTAGTCGCTCTACTAACATCGTTACTGAAGAACCCATGCAGATCGGTGCCACAAGGGCGCCCTTGTCCGCAGCTGAAAGACGCCGCAGAAGAGAGAAAGGACTGTGTGCCTACTGCGGATCAGATCAACATTTTCTCAGAGACTGTTCAGAGCTGTCCAATAAGAGGTCGGGAAACGACTACCCTCGGCGTCAGTAGGGACCAGCGACCGAGGGTCTTTGAGCAATCTTCATCGTCCCTATGTCTCTCTGTCAGTGACCTCCTCTGAAACTAAGGAGGACTCCAGGCTGATGGTCATTCCAGTACAGCTCAACCTCGGAAAACATCAGGTGGAGACACTGGCCCTATTAGATTGTGGCGCGGCAGGAAACTTCGTTGACACCCTGTGGGCAGACAAGGTTGGTCTCCATAGGATTCCCCGGGCAGAAGGTCAGAAGGTGGAAGGCGTGGACGGTTCACCTTTGTCCTCAGGTCCCATCACCCATACCACCGAAGATCTCTCCTTGACGATTAACCAACATAAGGAAGTCATGAAGTTTGATATTATCAGGGCCGCTCATTTCCCCATCATATTGGGCATTACTTGGCTCCGTCGACACAATCCTCTGATCAACTGGACGGAAAACCAAATAAGTTTCAGTTCCCCGTATTGCGCAACCAACTGTTTTTTACTGGAAGGTCGAGCTGATCTGCAGCCAGTCAAGGTGTTTTCCAACAACCATGTTGGTATCCATGCTTTACCCAATTTCTGCTCTGGCTTCTCCGAGGTATTTCAGGAGTGCCTCCATGCCAGACTTCCACCCCATCGGCCAGAGGACTGCACTATTGATCTGGAGCCCAATGCCTTGGTTCCGTTTGGACGGATGTTCGCTCTCACCCAAACTGAGAGACAAGTCCTACGGAGATACTTGGATACCAACATGGAAAATGGTCTCATTCAACCTTCAAAGTCTCCAGCAGGAGCCCCTTTGTTTTTCATTAAAAAGAGAGATTCCACCGATCTTAGACCCTGCATTGACTACAGGGGCCTGAATACAGTGACGGTCCGTGACCGGTATCCGATGCCCCTTATTACTGACATTATTGAGGCGGTGCAAGGTGCTCGAGTATATACCAAACTGGATCTTCGGAACGCCTACCATCTGTTGCGGATTGCCAAGGGTGACGAATGGAAAACCGCGTTTCGTACTCCCCTGGGCCTATTTGAATATAAGGTTATGCCGTTCGGTTTGGTGAACGCCCCAGCAGTGTTTCAGAGGTTTATGGATCGGATGTTCTCTGACATGCTTTCTATCTCGGTTATCATCTATTTAGATGATATCTTGGTTTTTTCCCCTAATATGAGAGAACACATCACACAAGTACGGCGAGTTTTGGAGCGTCTTAAGGTGAACAATCTACTGGTCAAAGAGGAGAAATGCAGATTCGCTGTACCATCGGTACATTATCTGGGATATGCTCTATCAGAAGGAGGGATAGCCATGGATCCTGACAAGGTACATGTTATTCTTGACTGGCCAGCCCCGACCTCCGTCCGGGAGATCCAGAGGTTCCTGGGTCTTTCGAATTACTACAGGAGATTCATTCCTAACTTTTCAGAGGTGGTATACCCCATCACCCGCCTACTCAAGAAGACGGCCTATCCTTTTTCCTGGTCTACTGAGGCGGAAAAGAGTTTCTGTTATCTAAAAACCCTCTTCTGCTCTGCCCCGATTCTGCAACATCCCAACCAAACTCTTCCATTTATTCTGGAGACAGACGCCTCTGCCATAGCTGTCGGAGCAGTGTTGCTTCAGTCCTTTAACAATGTGGAGCATCAGGTCGCCTATCTCTCCAAGACTCTTTCCCCCAGCCAACTCAACTACTCGGTTCTGGAGAAAGAATTGTTAGCAATGAAACTGGCTTGTGAGGAATGGAGGCACCTTCTCATGGGTGCCCGCCATCGGTTGCTCATTCGCACCGATCACAAGAACCTAAAGGCTTTACAGGATATGGAATGTTCAAACTCCAGACAAGCCAGATGGGCCTACCTGTTTTCGCAGTACGACTTCCAGATCACGTACATCCCTGGGTCTCTCAACCGTCTGGCGGACGCTTTGTCTCGCAAGGATTCCCACTTGGAAACGGTAGCTATCAAGTCGGAGCCAATGTTCCACAGAAATCGGATCCTAGCCATGGTGAGTTCTTTTCTTCAGGAGGTCAAGGCAGCTGTTGCGCAAGAGGCTCCTCATATCTCTTTTTCTGCTGATTCCCCTTTCCAAATCAAGGACGGTTGGGTCTTCTACAAGAAGAGGTGGTATATCCCTGAAGGGTCATTGCGCCAGAAGATCCTTAAGTGGTGTCACGACTCTCGTCTAGGCGGACACAGAAGCGGAAATGGTACGATGGAACTTATCTCAAGGTCATTCCTTTGGCCCAACATCAGGAGAGACGTGTTCAACTACGTAAAGACCTGCCCCACTTGTGCCAGAATCAAATATGCCTCGGGGAAGCCCCTAGGACTTCTCACCCAAGTGGAGATACCAACTCGCCCATGGGGACTCATCTCCACCGACTTCATAGTGGAGCTTCCTGAGTCTGAGTCATGCAAATGTATCATGGTTACGGTGGACTCTCTAAGCAAGTTAGCCCATTTTTCTCCTCTTCCTGGACTTCCCTCTGCCACCAAGATGGCAGAGACGTTTGCCCGAGATATCTTCAAACATCATGGCCTCCCCGACAAAATAATATCCGATCGAGGAAGCCAGTACATTTCAAAATTTTGGACAGCTTTGTGTTCTCGTTTGGGAGTGGAAAGGGGCCTTTCCTCTGGGTTTCACCCACAGACGAACGGCCAAACGGAGCGACTCAACGCCACCTTAGAGCAGTACTTGCGATGCTTTATATCCCAGCGTCAAGATAATTGGGTTTCTCTACTCCCTACTGCAGAATTCGTCTACAACAACTCCAGGCACACTGCCACAGGCCTATCCCCTTTTTTTTGTACCTACGGTGTTCACCCGCGTTATCTAATGCCCGAGGTGCCCAGGTTCTCTAACTCTCCGACTGCAGAAGAGGTGCTAAGAGATATCAAGGAGGCCAGGGACAGTGCATTGCTAAGCTTGAAGGTTTGTAGACAGCGGAATAAGACTGAAGCTGACAGACACCGCAGGGAAGCACCTTCATGGAAACCCGGGGACAAGGTGTGGTTGTCTACCAGATTCCTTCCCAGATGGACAAGACCTTCTAAATTGTCTCCGCGGTTCTTGGTACCTTTCCCCATCCTCTCCAAGGTCAATCCTGTTGCCTACCGTCTAATACTCTCTCCATCTCTCAGACGCATACACCCTGTCTTTCACACCTCTCTTCTTAAGCCCTACTACTCTGATCCCCATCACCGTCCTCTCAACCGGAATCTTCCTGTCACTACTGCCAACCAGGAGGAATACGAAGTTTCTGCCATCCGCGATTCTAGATTTCTTCACGGCCGGTTGGAATACCTCCTGTCATGGAAGGGCTACCCGGCATCGGAGGATTCCTGGGAGCCTGCTTCTCAAGTCCATGCCCCTCAGCTGTTGGCTAGGTTCCATCGCCTGCAACCGGGTAAGCCCGGGTGGTTGCACTCTAAGGGGGGGCATTCTGTCACTCGCAGTCGCGGTCATCACCCCGACTGGCGATTTCTTTCGCGTTGGAGTTTGAGAGGACGTAGAGGAGGATTACTTTAGTCCTTTTTCTGTGTTTCGCTCCGCAGCTCCGAATGCGGGACGCGACGCTGCCGGGAGTATTTAAATCCCCGCCTCCCGGCAGGTCGTTGCGTTGCAACCCTCCTCTGTTGTTTACTTTTCAACTCTGGGTCCTTCGCTCTTCCTCTGCACCTCACTTTGGAATTTCTCAGGGGATTTTTCCCCTTGGATACTTTTCAGAACACCGTTCTTGTTTCCTTTTCCTCTTCGCCGCCGTCCCTGGGCGGCACTAGCTGTGCTTTTTCTCTGTCGGGCTCTCGTGCTCTCTCTCTCTCTCTCTCTCTCTCTCTCTCTCTCTCCCTCTCTCTCTCTCTCTCTCTCCCTCCCTCTCTCTCTCTTTCTCTCTCTCTCTCTCTCTCTCTCTTTCTCCTGTTCCCTCACCTTGTCAGCGTGGGGTTCCTTCCGTGCTCCTCCGCAGTGCCTTTCTGGAACATTATCGACCTCCACTGCAGCCTCCTCAGCCGCTGCCTTCTCCGCCTGTGCTTCAGGCCTACAGCGATTGTTGGACTTGGACATTCATTGCCCCCGTCAGTTGTTGGAGATCCTTCGCTTCCTTCCTTTCATCTGGGAACAACTGGCCTTCATCGACAATTCTTGGCACCTCTTATCAGGGTTTTTTCCCCTTTGCAGGTTTTTCCCTGCATTTTCTGGCTTGGTCCCGGAAAGGAGGTCACTGTGCCGCTGTTCTCACCCAGCGGTCACAGTGGCTTCTCCCCGTGACAAGCACACGCACCAGAGGAAGGAGAGAGACTACCTGGCACATCGAGGATTGCAAGGAACCATTGACTCGGAAAGCTCAGGTGAGGAGAACGTGGGTACAGGGGAAACTCAGCCAAGGGTACTTGTCAAGTCACACTCTCTCTCTCTCTCTTTCTCTCTCTCTCTCTCCCTTCTTCCTCCCTACCTCCTCCCAGTTTTGACCCATTCTTACCCTAAATCCCCATTCCCTCCCATGCCTTCATCTTACATCTTACCCGGTTTTTCCACTATAGGTGTTGCAAAGATGAAGACATCAACAACAAATTGTTCACTGTCTAGAAATAGAAATGTAGTTAGTAGCACCAGAATGTATTCATATGAGTGTGACCTGCATTTTACAGCCATTTTGTTTACCTCGCTAATGTTCCTATTGTGTATATATTTAGGGGCATCTTTTATCTGGGCAGGCCATCTAAAAGAAGGGGGTGGAGCACAGGGAACTGGAAGTGAAATGAAAGTACATTCTTTAATGCAACTGAATTGACCTCCAAGCCTGAATTTGAATGAAAGAATGAATGAAAGTACACCGTTTCATTTAACTCAACAAGAAAAGATGACCAGAGCTATGTATGATATGGCACCCTCAAATAACAGTAACGCCCCCACAACTGTGTGCACAAGCAAAATGTTTGAAATATTACTCCCAAATGTCAAATACCTTTTGTATAATATGAACAATGACGTAAATTCGACAAACAGTAGAAGCAGGATAGCAAAAAGACACTTATCACGCCATACCAGAGTGAAAATACAAGTATGTAAACCCAAATAGGAGACATACCATGGTCTAGGCCTGGATGCGGTGGAAGATATCTGTCATCCCGAGCACTCCAACTGTTGGTATTTTGACTTGAGTGCAGTGGGAAGGCGAACAACTAATAGCAGTTGATATGTGTGCTCCTTAATACTGCACACATCTGGGGCACCCAAGGTTTTAGTACCACAAGACATACCAATTATAGAGGCACAATGCTTAATTCATCTTGTGCTATGTAGGATTAGAGGCACTTACCAGGCATTCAACGTCCATTTGGAACTGGTCAATTTGAACACCCAGAAATGTAAAATGAGTGAGAACAACACCAACTGTTTAAAACAACCCTACCTGGTGATCGATGGAGCGAAATACGTTAACAACAAAATGGCAAGAAACAACAATCGTGTGTAAAGCTGAAGGCATTTTAGGCTTTCCAGAAAAAACAGTTGCACTTGTGGAGCAGACTTGTGCACAAACATGGGCAGAGCATGTCACAAAACTGACTTGGATTGCAGCCATAGAGAAACCAGTAAAAGTGCACCAGGAAAAACTGCTTTTTCAGTGAAGGAACTATTTTGGTCAGCTCAAATGAACAATGTAACCAAATTGTGCTGATTGCAGACCTCAAGAAGGGGACTGTAGCAGTGATGGATTACTACTGGGTGATCTGCCAACAAGCGTACTTGCACCTCCCAACATTATGGAGGGGCTATTGTTCGCTAGCTATGCTACACTCAGACCTGTTAGTAGTCCCAGAAGAAGACCTGAAACGGGGGCCACTGTTTGACAAAGCACCCAGAATGCCCCCAACAATTGAAGCACAACACACGTTGCCATCACCAGACGTTCGCCTCCTTCCCGAGAAATAGCCGAATGAACAACTGAGAAGGAAAAGAGCATCAAATTACATATCATGAGACTCATTCAAACCGCTCGCACAAATACCTGAAAAATACAAGTTATACACATCTGGAGAGACATTTTTTGCATCCTTAATACCCAGTATACAGACGCAAGCGAATGCCAAATGGCTACAGATCGTTTGTTGGGAGCTGGTCCAATTGGCTAACGATACCGAGCAAGGTTTCAACATCATAAGAGTGGAGTTGCCTGCCCTCAGGTTGATGACGATGCAGAACCGTTATGCGCTAGATCTGCTGACAGCAAAGGAAAGTGGTGTTTGCAGAAAGATTGGGAGTTCATGTTGCACATTCGTACCTTCCGAAGATGCTAAAAATAGGACATTATCGCACGTATTTGCTGTAGTACATGATCTCGGGCGAAGATGAAAATGGAAGCTGGTGTCCAGGAAGAAGATTGGTTCTCACTTGCATTTATTTGGTCCCCATATGGATTGCAACATTGGTAAAAATGATGGTGCCCATCATTGGGCCTCATTCCGAGTATGGCGGTAAGGGATAGCAGCCACCGCTAACGAGAGCGGTGGCAGTAATCCCTTACCGCCATACTTCGAGTTCCCTTTGCGCCATGGAGGTTTTAACACCTGCTTTTAGCAGGTGTTAAAAACCATGGCGCTAATGGACCTTGATGTTAATTACGCCACTGTAATTTACGGTGGCGTAATTAACGCCTTCCCCACTCCCATTATGCCCTATGGGGCAAGAATGGGAATGGGGAAGGGTAAATGGGGATTGGGGAATTACCGCCCCGCCAACCTTGGAATGGGGCGGTAATTCCACCATCCACCAAGGCGCTGCCGGTCCGGGTACGGCGTCAACCAAGGCGTTAATAGCGCCATTGGTTAGCACCGTACTCGGAATGAGGCCCATTGTGTTTGTCCTGGTGATCTTCTGCACGTGCCAATTGGGTCTCTGCTGTTGTGCCAAAGCAGTGCCTAATAGCGCAATGATGATGGTTTCTGTTGGTGGGCCAAAAGTACCTTGTAATACAAAGGAAGTAGAATCACCCCATTCCTCACATGGTCCAGATCCCCGTGGGAGATGTAGTTGACCAATTGTATCACACAACCAGTGTTCCTACCCCTGACTCCAAAAATAACAAAGAAGTATGGGTTGACTTGGCCAGGGATGGGGGTTGCATTTATATGTACACCTGAGGAGTATGCGCGAGCAGGAGAAAACTTGAGACCTGTGTGTAGAACTTGGATGCTGGTAAAAATAACTCCCCCGTATGAGGCTGCAGTGAGGAGGGAAAATGATTGCAAATATGGGGAAGAATTCTTTACTGTAGGAGTAAGGGAAGTGTGGAATGTTGAGATGGAAATGAGTCTATCCCACCCCCCTAGGCACTTTAAGGTGAGGTGAATCCCATATGAAATTGTGTAGTGTACAAGGGGGGAGAGGACCATGCTATGATATGATATGATATGATATAATGTGGCATTTATAAAGCACCTGTACAAAAGTGTTTCTTGGCGCGGATATAATATAGCATGAATGAGAGATGTATAACCCTAGCGTGCGCATAGAAAGAAATGCCATTGCTTTTATTATGGAGGATGCACAGTATGACAGGGCTGCATGGCACAACTCTTAGCTCCATGGAAGGATGCAACCAAGCCCAGATCATGAAGATGAGATGGGTCTGCATAACCAGTTCTCACAGAAGTAGCCTCTTGTCCCTCCATTCTTGTAATTATTTAGTATCTCTGGGAGGAATGCGCCTTGCAAGGCTGTGAGAAAACACCAGGCTCCTCGCAGTGCCCATTCATCACAGCCAAGCTGCCAGCAGATCTCTAACCCCCACCCAACCTACCCAGTGCCATGGCCCACACCACTGACCTGCTACCTACACCCCTTGTAACATGAGTTACAGGGAGGGATACATTATAGATCAAAACGAGGGTGAAAACCTTGGGTGCGAGAGGAGCAGCATCAACAAAAAACATAATGTGTGGGTCAGTATGACTGTATTTTTTCCTCCCTTCCCCTTAGCACCAGCCCCCAAGCCTCCGAGCTGCATGCCACAGTGATGTAGTAATAGACCTAGTATATCCTAGCAGTTTTTGATAATGTAACTTATGAGAGCTCTGACCTTCAATCTGCAGAGAGACGAGCCCAGTTGACCCACGTGGGGACTGACAGATGGCAGAGAAGCAAACCGATTGTAGTCTGGCATCCCCTATGGAACAGGCCCATGTATATGGACTCGCCAATCATTGATGCCAGTTTTTACTCTGTACAAAAGATATGTTTCCCCTTTTAAACCACTGATTGGACTGAGTGAGGCCAGAATGTTGGCGGGAAGCAGTGTCCTTTGCTGATACCTTTGTATTCTGTACAATTAAACCTTGTTATCCTTGCAAGCTATCTCTTGGCTTCTTTCCTTAGAGGTTTGTATTCATTCTGGCAAGAGCGTAAATAGGGACTTGCCTTCACACTCATGACATAGGAGATTAGTGAGCAGACATAGCAGCTCTCCCTTGGGGTTTGCTTACCTACTTTAGTCATGTTCTTGTATCACATGTTATTAGATACTTGAGCAGTATAAGTGAGATAGAGATCCACCCCCTCCATGCCTGCATCAGAACTGCATCTACCTCTCTGTACTGTACTCACAGTGCTTACCTATCCACCTAACATGGTCATTCCACCTGCTGGAGTTGGGGTTGTGTTAGTAGAGGTAACAGCGGTATTACTTGCATCATATGCCATTCACCAAAAGATGGTGGCAACAATACCACATGAAAATAAGACACAGGACACAATAAGCATTCTTTTAATAATGCCCTCCTTCACTTACTCTTCTTTGCACTCTTGCGTAGTTTTGAAGATGTTTGTTGACCACCTGCAATGCGCTAGAAAGGCGTTAGTGTGTTAGTACTTTATTAATTCAAGCTCCTTGAACGTGGTGTTGGGTCATTGCAAGAAGGAATAATTGTTCCCAAACTGTGCATACTTGTTACGTCACCTGGTCTCTGCAGGGACGTTGGGGCACGGTTGCAGCCCTCCATGGAACTGGCTCCCCTTGGTCAGGCTTCTTCCCCTGCTCCTGTGTTGTGGACTGCGTGGGTTGCTGGTACTGCCCCTGCGAGAATACAAGAGGCTGTGAGAATGCTGTGATATGACTGTGGTCTCCCTTGAACCCTTCTTCCCAGAATGTGGTGAGCATGCACCTACCCATATAGTCTCACCTGTTTAATTATGATGGTGAGCTTTCCGTCCTGCTTCTCACTGCAGGGGTGCTTTAGATAGACTGAGTTCCTTCACTGGTTCATGTGTGTGGCAACCCAGACTGGCTGTGGCTGAACCACTTCAAAGGTTTGTATCCTTTCGATAATGATTATTGTCTGTATCCTTTTGTAATGTCTTTTTCTTGATTATTGTCCGTATCTCTTGTAATGTCTTTCCTTTTCCCCAATAGGTGATATGAGGCCCAACAGTAGTTGCCACTCAAGAAGCGATCCCCAATGGAGGAAAAGGGCGTTCACAATGTCCAAATGGGTGGTAAGTTTGGTTTTTAGGTCAGGCGTGAGGATTGGTTCGAGCGTGACCTTAGCGTAATGTTTTTAAAGTTTTTCTAACCGTATTTTGTCCTTTTCTCTTGCAGGGAAAAGTCAGACTGGGATGTTGTTATCCAAAGATCTGCCGGCGGATGAAGGATGCCTGGATCTGTGATGAAGCTGGCCGAAAGTGGACTCCTGAGTAAGTGTTGTGGCTGGGAGCCGGAATCAGCTAAGGATTTGCTTCAACTGCGGTTGCTGCTGGAATCAGGTAAGGATGGGCTCCGACTGTGGTTGTTGCTGGAATCAGGTAAGGATGCACTGTGACTGCGGTTGCTACTCGGATCAGGTAAGGAGGTGCTCCAACTGCGGTTGCTGCTGGAATCAGGTAAGGTGCTGGAATCAGGTAAGCTGCTGGGATCAGGTAAGGATGCCCTTCAGGCGGCAGTGAGCATTATGCTGCTGTAAGCATACTAAGGCGAAGCGCCTGCATCTGGGCGGGGCAGACTTAAATAGCCTGGTCCCGGCCATGCCCATTTGTTC
The DNA here is from genome assembly GCF_040938575.1 of Ambystoma mexicanum. Lineage (NCBI taxonomy): Eukaryota > Metazoa > Chordata > Amphibia > Caudata > Ambystomatidae > Ambystoma > Ambystoma mexicanum. Next base: position 902,787,566 of record NC_090926.1, read on the forward strand.
CAACTCATGACCCCACCCTGCCACTCCTAGAGGATGCTGCACGTGCAGCTCAATTAACTTGCATGGCCACGCCCAGCCTGGAGACACGTGGAGGCCCTGCAGGGAAAAAAAGGCACGTGCACGAGAATAAAGTATGCAAAGCACACTTACTCATGAGCCTGGCATCAAAGGCAACAGGACTGGGTCCAACTGGACCCTTTATGTAGTGGAGCTTGTGGTCCTTGACCAGTGGCCATGACAATACTATAATTATGCTATGATTTCTCGATTGCTATATTGTATTATTTTCCTTATGGGTTAGTGGTACTTGGTTCTTCCAGGTTCCTTATATGACCCAATAGTTCCATATGGTTAGTTGCAATGAGTGGCTGCAAGCTTACTCTGCATCTCTTGATTTCTTGCATTTGCACGTTTTGCTAATGAAAAGGAAAGGCTTTTGACAGTATGTATATGTATCTGTCCTCTATCTACAGAACTTAGTAAGCATGTTCTAGGTGTGTGCATGTGTGTGTCTATGTAACTTTGTTCAGGGATGTGATTTTGCTTCGTGGCTAACATTACTATGTTGTGGTGTCTCTAATGATGTCAGCCAATCTGGATATTTATCAATAGTCAACCAGGTCCAGTGTGACATCTGTATCCATGAGGACGTCAGTTGGATAAGGTTTGAATGGTTGTCTGGGAGAATATCTGTTTGCATATGTAGAAGTCACTGGCCCTCCTGGGGGCTGGCCAAACAGTGACTGGCATCTTGTATTTCTGACTCTTCAGCTGTCATGCTTATAGTGGTCCAGAGTGGCATTCCAGGGACCTTCTCTTCAGTGCCCCCTCTAGTTGACTTGTTGACCACATTACCAAACTTAGTCATCATTGCTTTCGGGAGCCATATTTTCGTTATTCCTCCAAGATGTCCATAGTAATTTGCATGGTCATCCATACTCCATGTCATGTAATTGCATTCTCCTTCCGGGTTGCACCATTACCATTTGGCCCAGTATTTACTGTTGTCCATGGGATCATCAAATGTTATCATCTCTGTCGGGAACAATGGTTTATCTGTGTCCTTATATTATTTATTTCCTCTACTATCTTTTCTTCTTCACCATTTGTATCCGCTAACAATTTCATTCACATTGTCTTCTCTGTCATCTTGCAGCATTGCGTGATGCAGATATTTTTCAACCAGTACCAATATTAGTGCCCCAAGTAATAATTTTAGTCTGTCTTCCATCCATGTTGGCATCCATGAAAATATGTACGACAGGCAGCTTTGATCTTTTCTTGTACCTTTGGCTTCTTCCTCCAGCTTGATACGCTTTTTCGATAATCTGGTAACTACTTCTGTGAGTGTGCCAATTGCTTCATTGTTTGCAGGCACAAATCTACAGCAAGAAGACCCGATCTTGGCACAAACTCCTCCTTCCATTGCTGTAAGAAGGTCTAGAACATATCTTTTCTGGAGGGCCATCAACCTTACTGTTCGGAGCTCTTATTTTATTGTGCTGAACATATTTACAGTTGAGTTTATTGTCTGCATCAGCTCCCATCTCATGATTTGGAGATATTATGTTTGAGTACACCTGTACAGCTGGAACATTTCCGTCCTACTGAACAATCTGCGTTCGGTGTGGTATGTCGTCCAGAGATGCTTCCGATGCTGCTGAGAAGTAGCTCTCTCTTTTTACTCTAACTCTGTTCCACTGACCTCTTCTTTCTTCTTGCATTGTCAATTTTAGGGAAGTCTTCAGTTTTTTTGTCTTTTTGTGGCACTACTAGTGCTGGCGTATTGATGTGCATCAATGAACATACTTCTCCCCAGTTGGGTGGCAGCTTTTCATATGGCTTACATGTCCACGCCCAATAATGACCCATTAATACTGCCATTCCAACCTTCATGTTTGGATGCTTTTCTGTGTGCTTGCACTCTTTGTTTTCTCCATCCTTTACTGCACCATCATTCTGGAAACATAATGCTGCTTTTTTCAGCATTATGGGCATTGGTCCAACTTCATTCTCCACCCAGGTCAGTAACTTTGCACTACTGTCTCATTTTTTCAGGCATTTATCATTTTATTCTTGCACTGTGTTTACTGGAACTTGTAGGAGCATGTTTGATTTACTACCTACTACTCCCTCCTTCCATCCTTCAGCTGTGTACACTTGGCCATACACAAGCAACTGTGGTCGTTTCCCAGCATTTTGGTTCTCCTCCTATTTCCTTGGGCCCTTCTTAGGCCATGGTAATTGTTTCAGTGTTATTGGTTTTGTCTCCCCTTTCTGTGGGCCATCAGTTATGTATTGTATAGCCTGGTCTTGTTTCCAATAGTTGTCCATCATGTCAAGTGTTTTTATATAGCTAGCTTCATAGGGGAATGTTGCCTTGGACATCCATTGCACTGTTACCTTTCTCCCTTGAAATCTTCTTTGGGTTGTAAACATTGACAGTTGCATAAGGCATTGAGCTCTTGCTGCTGCTATTTCAGTTGCAACAAATGTTCTGGACTCGCTCATGGCATAGGTGATTAGTGAGTAGACGTAGCATCTCTCCCCTTTGGGTTGTTTAACTACTTTAGTCATGTGCTTGAACCACATTTTATTAGATACTCAAGCAGTATCAGTGAGATAGAGATTAACCCCCACATGTCTGCATCAGCACTGCATATACCTCTCCTTAATGTACTTACAGTGCTTACCTTTCCACCTGACAATGGTCATCCCTCCTGCTGGAGTTGGGATTGTGTTAGTAGAGGTCATAGCGGTATTACTTGCAACATATGACATTCGCCAAAAGATGAGGGTGAAAATACTGCATGAAAATGAGACACAGGACACAATAAGCATTCTTTAAATAATGCCCTCATCACCTATTCTTTTTTACACTCTTGTGTAGTTTTGAAGATGTTTGTTGACCGCCTGCAATACACTAGAAAGGAGTTAGTGTGTTAGTGCTTTATTAATTCAAGCTCTGCGAACGTGGTGTTGGGTCATTGCAAGAAGGAATTATTGTTTCCAAACTATGCGTATTCTAGGATCACCAAGTACTGCGAACACAGAAGGGTTTCCTATCTCTAGGTGTGGGTATGTTTGGGCCATAAAAGGTAAAAGAAACACGGAAAAACACGTTAGTTTGGCGCCTTTTTACGCTATTTGATTTCCTGACAAATTGAACAAATTGGCGTTGAAAGGTTTTGGGATGAGGATCAAGGGGAAGCATGGGACAATGCAATAATAACAGTCACACTTTTACAATGAATGCTGTCAGTGTGCAGAAAGAAAAATAATAAACAGACATTTTGCCCTCACTCAGTTTGTGTTGGAAGTCCTTTCCCTATCTGTCTTGCTCTGGAGCGAATGATCATAGGTTGGCCTCTCTTGGGTTATGATGCTTTGAGGAAATTGTTCTTTTCTTCTGCTTGTGGCTCATTGGCCCTTTCATTGTTGGTGTTAGGAGAGGGCACTGCTTTGCAGTGCTTGATGTCCCCAGATAATTCCAGGCTTTCCTTTCTAGTAATTTAAATGCATGCTCAGTGACCTGCTCCACTGTATATGGTCCTGTAAAATGCGGTTTATACCACCACCTGGTAAAGTCTCTCAACAGCACCTGATCTCCAGGATACAGCTGTGGTTGCTTCAAAAGTTCCTTGTTTGCTTCCGGGTCAGTGTTCTCTTCTCTTGCTTCAGGCCTCTCCTGTTGTCCCTGCAGTTGACCAGAAATAAAAGAGGCACTAGCCATCAAGGAAGCAAGATTTCCAGATCCAATACATCAGACATGTTTTCTGCATCCTTCAAAGCCCTAGTGGGAGGAACCAGTGGAAGTCTCATGCACCGTCCTGTCACCTCCCCATGCGGAGCTAAATGGAGTTAGGACCCTGGTTTATTACACAATGTGAATAATGCTAATGGACGACATTGCAGCCAGCTCTTGTTAAGGGTCTTTTTAATTTTGGTGATGCCTTGATTGAGCAGCCCTTTGAATCGCTTTCACACCCTGTTTGCTTGCTGGTGATAGGCACAAGAGAATTTGGGTCATATTCCGGACAAGTTTGTGATGTGATGGAACATCTCATTGGCGAAGAGAGGACCATTGTCAGATCAGAGGACCTCACACGTGCCTCATCATGGGAAGATTTCTCAGACCAGGTATTTTGCCTCTCTAATGGCATCAGGATGGGAACAGGTACTGGCTTCAAACCATCGGGAAAATGGGCACACAACCACTATGATGTAGCGGTAGCCCTGTCATATTTGAAGCATGTAGACATGGTCAATGTGCTGGAATGGGACCATTGGGCGAGGTATGGCTACTGTCAGTACCCTTAGTCTATGACCTGCTGTAAATTGCTTACAAACTAGACAATTAGTCATGAATTCTGCCAGGTGTTCTGCCAAATTAGGACAGAACCAATCTTCTCCAATATGAGCAGCAAGCACCTCCTTCCCATTTGGGTCGGATGGTGGAACTGTGTCAGTGCAGTGTGCAATAATGAGAATAACATAACCACTTTTCCTGTGCTGTTTTGCCACCATAAGGAGTCTGTCTGAGACACTGTACATCCCCTCTTTATCCATAACTTCCTTGGGTGCAGCTCCCTGCAATTCCATAATCTGTGTCACTGGTACAATGTTACATCCGTCTTTTAATATCATTGTTCGCACATAGTTACGTGCTGGGGACGAAGCATCTATTTCTAAAATGTCCCATAAAATAGGCGGTGCATTTGCTCGTGTGGGCTTGGCACTTCGCCACTGCCATGAGCAGTGGGTACTGGAGTGCCTGTATCAGGCTGCCCAACAGTAGTGCATGCTGCACCAGTGACCAATCAGCACGTCTGATGCCCCTCCTCAGCCAACGTGACAGCCGAGAATGCACTGTGGATGTCACATAGGCTGAATTTGAATACACTGTTGCTTCCATGCCTTTGCTGCTCTCCAGTGCCAATATTAAAGCTACTTATTCTGCTGCTTGTGCTGAAAAATGTGATGGTAGATGTGCGTTTGTCACCACCTCACTCATCTCGTCCTCTTTTAATCTTACTACTGCTGTCCCAGTATGTCTTTCCCCAGTCGTTTTTCGTCAATATAAAGCATGTCTCCCCCCTGCAGTGTGTTCTCCTGTACCTTTGGTATGTCACTAAATTGTTCTATGTTGGCTGTGCAGTTGTGCACATAGTCACCCTCCTCTATGGGTTTGCTGATGAAAGTCACCAGGTTGACAAGTCGGCATCTCACTATCTTGAGAGCTGGGTTTGACAGTAACACCTCTTACCCTGAGGATCTATATGTTGTCAATGGACTTTTGGGTCTTTCCAGTATTGCGAAGAGAGCATGCTCCTCAAAAAGCATGGTGCTGCATCCCATGGTAATGCTTGATGATTTCTCTACTGCGAATGCGGCAGCAGCCAGTGCCTGTTCCCATGCGTAGTGCCCTCTTATCACTGGGTCTAACTTCCCACTGTAATATGCTAGAGGTTTGAGCCCCATGCTTGTCCTTTGTGTCAGTACTGCAGTCATAATGGTATGAAAAACGGAGTGGAGACCACCCCATAGCACCCAGTGCTCACTGCTTGCCTCCTGCCTGGAGGCTAAATTCGGTACTTCAAGTTATATTCAATTGTTAGTTGAGTTAGATAATTCTTGAACTTCAGCATAATCATTAGTCTTGGTTCTTTTAGAAAAAATGGATTTCAGCCACTTCATTTATCAAAGTTTTTACTCGGGTACTTGTGTTCAAATCACACAATACATTAGGTGCTTTCCCAATTCCTCTACCAAAAATCACAGCCCTTGCCAATGCATTTCGGTGATTAGCACCATCTTCAGGGCTAAATTGCAACATAAATTTCATCACGTAACACATGTGTATAAATTATGAATCATAAATGTTAAATGTACATACCAGCAAGGAGGTTTCATCACATAAAAGAAATACAAAAGAGAAAAAGTGCAATGTGAACGTTAGTGTCATTCTACATGCAGACGTCGTTACCATTTATCTTTAGTAAACGTGTGAATTCAGCCATGTGTGAATTCCATTACCTTAGCTGTTTCGTAAATGTGTAAACGCCTCATAAAAGTTGATGCATCAATGCAGTGTCTCTGGTAAGAGAGGGAGAAAGACTATGAGCTCTCTAGCTTATTCAGTGACCTTAACTGCTTGCGTGGAATGCCGTGACTCGGCAGACCTCTTACATTGACTCTGCTCGCGAGTAAACTGCTCGTAGAATGGGCTGCAGCTGCGTGTGCCCATGCGTGGCCTAGTAACAACGTAACCAAGGAACTGGCGGCACCACCCGTCTTCCGGGATAGGACAGGACAGGCGTGCCTCCTGTCCCACCTCCTCGCGTGAGCGTGGGGGTGGGACTATCTCCTTGGTAACCCTTCGTGACACCTTCACATGAGGAAATTAGTCTAAGTTCTCTCCCTGCTTTAAGTCTTTCTTCTGCTTCCTCAATTTCTGATCTATCGTATCCTCGTGTCAAAAATGTATTTCCCATCATGTTGATTGCTTCTTCATAGTCCTCCGGGTCACTTACTATCCTTTTAACTCTCAGCATCTGACTGTAGGGTAAATTCTTAATCAAACTTGGCTGGTGGAAACTCAATTTGTGTAAAATGTTATTCCTATCTGTCGGTTTCTGATATATGTTAGTTCTGTAACCCGTCTGTTCCTTGGTCACCTTGACATCCAGGAAGTGTATTGTTTCAATTGAGCTTTCAGATGTAAACTGGATCCGTTTATCTATATTGTTGAAATACTCAAAAAATCTTTTCAATTCTTCCTCTGTATCGTGCCATATCCCAAAAATGTTGTCTATGTATCTGACCCATAAACCGATCTTGTTTCTCCATCTCTCATTTTCTAGTACATTATCTACCTCGAATTTGTGCATAAAAACATTGGCATACGACGGTGCCATTGTGGCACCCCTGGAGGTTCCAGCTGTTTGTAGGAAGAACATTCCTTCATATTGGAAATACAAATTTTCACTAATGAACTCCAACAAAGCCATGACAAATTCTTTCTGAGCTGGGATGTCCCCTTCTTGTAACAGTAGCCATTCCACAGCCGCTCTTCCTTGGTCATGTGGAATCGAGGTATACAGACTTTTCACATCTATTGTGAATAGTATATCTGTTTCTGTATAGATTGCTTCTTTCAGATATTTCAAGAAATGTGTTGTGTCTTTGACATATGTACTAGCTTTTTGTATCAGTGGTTGTAGGAAGTAGTCAATGTACACTTCTAAGGGTTGTAGAATACTGTTGGTGCCTGCCACAATGGGTCTGCCAGGCGGGTTGACCAAACTCTTGTGCACTTTGGGTAGTGTATAGAAATGTGGTATCTTCGGGTAATTGTTCGTCAAAAATCTTTTTGTATGATGGTTGATCCAGCTTAATTCTTCTACTTTGGTAAGTTATTCTTTTAAGTTCTGCTAACAATTGAATATAATTTGAAGTACCGAATTTAGCATCCAGGCAGGAGGCAAGCAGTGAGCACTGGGTGCTATGGGGTGGGACTCCACTCCGTTTTTCATACCATTATAGTTGTTAAGGTCCGGATGTCATTGGACCTTTTTTTGACCCAGTAAGCTCCATTGAAAAACAAATACCTATTGGAACAATACTAATAATTGAGATTTATTTGAAAAGAGAAATACTCATAAGTGGTGCCCACCTGACCTCCATTGCACAGTACTGCAGTCATAACCATTCACTTTGACAGTCAGGGATCCTTAAAACACGGGAGCTGTGCATATTGCTTCCTTCAGCTCGCCAAATGTCTCAGTCATTTCCTTGGTCCATTGTAATGTACCCTCCCCTCTTTGTGCTTCCTTCAGTGCAGTCAATAAGGGACTAGTGTAAGTGTGGTAGTCAAATACCCATGCTTGACAATAATTACATAGTCATAGAAACTGCTGCATTTGTTTTATGGTTGTGTGTTTTGCTGTCTTGCGTATCGCCTCTGCTCTTTCTGGTGTCACTTTTTGCTTATCTTGTGATATAAGTTGTCCAATATACAACACATCTTTCCGGCAATATTCTAATTTAGCCTTGTCTACCTTGTACCCCTTTTCTGCTAGTACAGTCAACATATGCACAGCCATGTACTGTATAACAACGCTCTCTAACTTTACATTTCCTAAATCCATTTGAAGGACACTGTTGAATATGGAAGGTGATTCGCAGTACCCTTGAGGCAATCTTGTATGTTTCCACTTCTTATCTCTATATAGAAACAAAGTTAAGTCTTGTGAGTCTGGGTGTAGTGGTATAGAGAAGAAAGCATTTTTAAAATATGTGATCGTGTAGTGGGTAGCTTCAATGGGAATGCTATACAATATTGTCGCAGGATTCATAACTAAATGAAATTCTGCTTCAGCAATATGGTTCAGTGGATGCAAGTCCTGTATAAAAAGCCATGCCCATGTTGCCTTTTTGACAGGGGACTCCGCTGTGTTGCACAGTGATTCTGATGGCATTATTAGGATGCCTTGCTTTACAAGTGCTGCAATTGTCTCATAAATACCCTTGTCTGCCTCCCTCGAAAGGGGATATTGCCTAGCTCGTGGTAAAGTGGCTCCTGGCTTCAGTTTTATTTGTACTGCTTCTATCCCTTTCAGAAGCCCCACATCATACGGTCTTGTGGTGCATAGGATGCTGGGGACCTTTGCCAAGTCTTCCTCAAAAAATCTTGGTGGTGTTTGTAGCATCATTGCCATTCTCTGTGGTACCTCTCTGTAATGTATTTTCACCCATTATGTGATGCTAATTTCAAACACTAACACGTGATATGATCTATTGTCTTTGAACAGTTCTTCATCTGTAACGGTAGTCAATCTGCACCCTTCGGCCACGGCAACCACTGATCGCCAGGCTTGCCCTGTATCATCTGTCCCTTGTACTGTTATCCAGTTGTCCCCCACTATTACTGTTTCTAATTCTAGTGGTAACATGATCCCTTCCTTCTCGTCTAATAGTAGTTTTGGCCTGAACATATACTCATTGGAAAGGCACCATATTTTTCCCTGAACCCCTGGGAGGCATGCTATTATTATTTCAGTCCCATACCAAAACAGTTCCACATCTGCCAGTACACCCCTCTGTACCTTGTGTCCACAATAAGCTTGAATAATTTCCCCTCCATTTGGAAGGTGTATCACAGGTGTGGACCACACCATCCCCTTGTCAGTTTGTTTGTTTGTTTGCTTATTTTATTTGTATTGCGCTCCCAACCCGAAGGTAACTGGGCACAGTTTACAAGTACAAGGATATGTGTTTTCTTGGTTACACAAATGTTAGTACAGTAAAGCATTACAGAAAATCTGATTTACAGAAGCAAACAGTGAATGAGATGGTCATGTTTAGTTGGCTCATGATGTCCTTCCCAATTATGTTTACCAGTGTCTGTCGGAAATACAGTAAGGGTAGAGTTAGGTCGTGCTCCCCTAAAGAAAGTGCAATATCATCTGTAAATGGAACAAATTCAAATGACCAAGAAAATCCCAGAACATTCATGGCATCGCCTGACATTCTATACTTCCCTTCCCAGATGCAGGATTTAGTCCCCCGTGTCTACAAGAAAGGAGAAAGTTTTGTCACCTATTGTCACCCCTATGTGTGGTTCCTCCACCGAGTGGTTCCTCCGCCGGGTTGGCTGTAATCGATAGGATGGAACACATCAGGTCTGTTTGTGGGCTGTCCTATTGAGGGCATAATGACATCCTGTTTCCTACAAATGGGTTGCCTCTCACCACAGTAACCCCCCTAGTTTCCTAATGGGAGTCGCTGCCATGGTGTCTGTCAGTGCCAATGTCCTGTCGTTCGGCTTTGCATGTAAGAAGGCTTTGCATTATTCTGTGTCTGTGGTGCCTGGGATGTCTGTGGATAATGCTGCACTGGTGCCTGCATTTGTGGTGTCTGTGTCATGGGTTGGAGTGTCTACGGGTATGCCTTTGGTGCTTGTCCTTGTTGTTGTGTCTGGTCCTAGACATAATACTCATTCTGTTCCCCTGGATATGTTGGATGGTATTACATTCCCCCATTCGGTGGCATCCCCTTCTGCTTCTACATACCCTAGACATATGTCCTATCTGTCCACACACCCAGCACTGGGGTGGTTCTCTTATTTGACTCTGACACCCTCCAGAGAAACCTTCTGGACCCTGCTGCATTTGTTGCCTGCATCTCCGATACCCTCCCGAAAATCCCCCTTGGCTTTGTTGCATTTGATGTCCATACCTGTGTCACCTTGGTGGCCCCCCTCTTCCTCTGAACCCATGCTGCACATCCCTCTACCCCATGAAGCCTCCTTTCGCAGGCGATGGTGCATACTCTGTCTGTGGTGCACTCTTCCTTCCCATGTTTGTTAACACTGCTCCTTCCATGGCATATTGAGACTGTTTCTTCTGCACTAACTTCGCCCCCTCCTGCTTTCTTTCCTTGTGATTTTTCCTTACGCTTTCTTGCATTAACCTGCAATAATTTACTCTTTAAGTTGAATTTAGAACTATGGTTTTGCCTCCATCCCCAACAACTTCTTTAGTTGCCTTTGCACCTGCTCTGGCAAACCTTGACATAGTATATGATAAAATAATGCCACTGTTTTTTCTCACAGCTCTTGCGTTTCAAGTCTCCATAACTCTTGAATAGCCTGAATTGATTGTAGGGGGTCTTTGTTTTCCCCCATTCTGCAGCCATAATTGCACTAATATCTGACGTGTCTGGGTACTGTGCCCGTAGAGCTTGCCATATGACCGCTCAGCAGTTAACAAACGGTGAAAAATTATGCACCGTGTTCTGGGTGGTTACTCCTGGGTATCCAGCCCTTTTTCACACATCATCTGCATCCTCTCCAAAAGTCGCCACTAGTAAACCTTTTATGTCCCCTACCGCTAACCTCTGCCCTGCTGTCATCCTCCCCATTTTGTATATCCATTTCCCCACACCCACGGTCAACGAGGGTAGCCTACACCTCAATTTTTCTTGTTGATATGTTTCATTGGTATGTATTGAGGTCGCCCCCTCCCTTTTCCAGTAAGAGGAACTGTGTCAACCCGATCTCCCCATTCAATCTCCCTGTTAACCCAATCTCCCAGTGTCTTTGGTGGCAGTGAACGCCTTGCCAATTCTCCCCTCCTTTGTGCTGGAAGGTCCCTAAGCCTATGTGTATATGGAGTTAATTTGTCCATGCTGCACGATGTAACCGTGGACTGATGTGGTCTCTCATCTTTGTCGCCCCACAATACACCTGTGTCTCTGTCTGCTCCCCATGTCGAACTTCGATTGGTGTGCTTTCCTGTCGATGGATGAACAGGTCACCCTACTCCCTCGTCCTCACTCCCTACTAACTGATCGTCAGACTCACAAGTCACTGTCAATATCGTCATGGAAGCTCAGCCTCCTCAGTGCTGTTGCTCCCTGTGGTTCCCCTTCAATGACAATGAAGTTCTCACAGTGCCCCCTCATGAGGGATCCAGTATAGGGTTTTTCTGGCAGCATAGCTGCCCTATCACTTTTCTTGCCATGATCTCGCCCTACTTGCTCGTTTCTACCTTCGTTGTCATTAAAACGTGCTAATCCCAATCTCAGTCTTATGTCACTCACTGCGCGTTCCTCCTCCTCCTTGCATTTGCACTCTCTTATGAGCCGCTCTATTTCCAACTTCCTTCTCTCACTCTCTATCAAAGCCTGCTTTTCCTTTTCTTCTTCTGTCCTCTCCTCAAGCTCACTCTTTCTCCTCCTCCTCTCTCTCTGCTCCTGCTCTTTCACTTGTGCCTTTTGCTTTTCTCTTCGCACTCTCTTGCGTTTTTCCTTTTCCTGTCTTTCCTTTTTCTCTCTACATCTTCCATTATCTCTGCCATTCTCGTGCTTCACTGTTCTCTTTTCAACCAAGAACTTCCTTTTCCATCCTTCCTGTTTCTCCCGCTGTCTTCCCATCTAATTTCAGGAGTAGTTGTCCTAACCATTCATTCGATGCTATATTCTCCAGCCTCTCCCTTTGTTCCTCTGTTCCCAGGTCACATCCCCTTGAACTTGTCTTTGTCTCACTGAGCACCCCTTTTAAACCTCTGCCGCTTGTTGATCACCCTCCTGCTGGTGCAAACCCTTTCTGTCCCTCCTCCTTGGTGTGTGGTTGAGGTGCGAATATTTGATTTGTGTTCCGCTCTGCTGCTCTTAATTGTCGTATATGGTATAACCCTTGTGCTCCTGCTGCAGACCCTTCATTCCCATGTTCAGGAGGAGGTGGGGAAGTGGGAAAAAGGGCTATTTGTCTGCGGTCTCCTGTTTGCTTAGCATCCATTGATGCCACGCCACATCCCCTCCATCCTCCTGGAACATCTTCCAGACCTCAAATATTGCTATACAATTGCTCAACTTTTTCCCCTTATAAACCTCTTGCATGTTATGTTATGTTATGTTATTTTGCATTTATATAGCGCCCTATGTACCACTGGTATGGTCTGAAGGCGCTGGTAGGTTGAACGCCCTTGGGAATCGAAGTTCAAGTCAGTAGAGAGAGTAGAGAGAGTCAAAGGCGCATGTGAGCACCAGATATGTGTGCAGCTGGTGTGGCTTTGCGAAATAGCTGCTTCTTAGCGGTAGGTGTGGTGGTTGGGAGGTCAATAGTATGTGTTCGTTCTGGCAGGATTTATCCAGACCGATTGTGGCTGCGTTGGGCCTGAGGAGAACGCCTGGCTGGGGTGTGTGTAACCAGCAGTGTTTAGATAGTGATGGGGTGTTTGAGGCAGATGTTGGTATGAGAACAGCTATACCGAATGGTGTCATAGTATCACTGTGTTCTATTTGAGTGGTGATGTAAAGAAGAGAGTGAGCGTGGGGATGTGAAAATGGTGGTTTACTGTAGGTACTTGAGATTGCTCCCACTCCAATAGTTCCATGAACTTCATCCGTTCCTTGTACTCCAACTGTTTTGTGCATTACAGCCGTTTCAAGCACTCAGACCGTTCCTTTCAAAGCTCTTTTAGATGTTCCATGTCCTCCAAACCATTCTATGAATGTTACGCTATTCTGTGCACTCCAATCCATTCACGCACATCCATCCATTCCATGCACACCTATCCGTTCCATGCACACCCATCCGTTCCATGCACACCCATCCGTTCCATGTACACCCATCCGTTCCATGCACTGCCCTCCGATCCATGCACTCCCCTCCGATCCGTGCACTCCTCTCCAATCTGTGCACTCTCATCCGATCCGTGCACTCCCATCCGTTCTACGCACTCCCATCCATTCCGCGCACTCCCATCCGTTCCGCGCACTCCCATCCGTTCCACGCACTCCCATCCGTTCCACGCACTCCCCTCAGTTCCACGCACTCCCATCGTTCCATGAACTCCCATCCAGTCCACGTACCCCCATCCACTCCACACAATCCCATCCACTCCACGCACTGCCATCCACTCCACGTACTCCCGTCCACTCCACACACTCCCGTCCGCTCCACGCATTCCTGTCCGTTCCACGCACTGCCATCCGTTCCACGCGCTTCAATCCATTCCACGGACTCCCATCCGTTCCATGCGTTCGAATCCGTTCTACGCGCTCCAATCCGTTCTACGCTCTCCAGTTTGTTTCATGCATTTGAATCATTTTCATGCATTCAAATATGTTCTATTTACTCCGATTCGTTCTGTGTAATCTAAGTCTTTTTATGCACTTCGTCCACATATTTCACCCGTATCATCTTCATACTTCATCCGTTTCAACCACATATGTCAGACGTTCCTTCCACATATGTCGCTTGTTTCATCCACATACATTGCACGTTTGATCCACATACGTTGTGCGTTCCATCCACATACATCACCCGTTCATCTGCAAACGTCACCCGTTCCCTCCACATATGTCATCCATCTGGATACATCAACCTTTTCATCCACATACGTCGCCTGTTCCATCCACATACGTCCGCTCTAGGGACTCGTCTGCTTTATGTCCTCACACGCTCTACTCACTCACATGTTCTACTCACTCATCCGCTCTCTGAAGTCACTTGCACCCCTCACTCACCCGCTCTTGGCACTCACCCACTCTCGGCACTCACCTGCTCTCGCCACTCACCCGCTCTCGGCACTCACCTGCTCTCGCCACTCACCCGCTCTCGGTATTCACCTGCTCTAAGCACGCATCCGCTCTACATCCTCATTCGCTCTACTCACTCAGTCGCTCTTGTGCACTCCTCCTTTCTTACGCACTCATACGCTCATATGAACTCGTCTGCTCTATACACTCGTCGACTCTACCCACTAATCTGTTCTACACAATCATCCGTTCTACACACTCCTCCATTCTTACACACTCTTCTGCTCTGCCACTCTGCGCGCTCTACCGCTCTGCATGCTGTACCGCTCTGCGCGCTCTTCCACTCTGCTCATCCTTCACAGTCTGCTCACCCAACCGCTTTGCTCACACATCCGCTCAATGCCTCATACGGTTCACGCACTCATCCGCTCCACACACTCATCCACTCCATGCGCTCCATGCACACGTCTGCACCCTGCACTCATCCGCTCCCTGCACTCATCCGCTTCCCGCACTCATCCGCTTCCCGCACTCGTTCACTCTATGCACTCGTTCTTTCAACGCATTCATCTATTATATGCACTCATCAGCTCTACAAAGTCGTTTGCTCGATGCACTCATCCGCTCGATACACTCATCTGCTCAATACACTCATCCGCTCGAAATACTCGTCCGCTCGATACACTTGTCTGCTCGCTACACTCGTCCACTTTATACACTCATCCGGTCTGCATATTCATCTGCTCCAGCGTTTTCTACATACTCTTCCGCACTTCCACACGCATCCGTTCTACACCCTCATCCGCTCTACACCCTCATCTGCTATACACCCTCATCCTCTCCAGCGTTTTCCACATACTCTTGCGCACTTCCACACGCATCCGTTCTACACCCTCATCTGCTCTACACCCTCATCCGCTCTATACCCTCATCCGCTCTACACCCTCATCCGCTCTACACCCTCATCCGCTCTACACACTGATCCGCTCTATACACTCATCCGCTCTACACACTGATCCACTCTGCGCAATCATCTGCTCTATGCACTAGACGTTCTATACACTTCTCTGTACTTACACACTCATCCGCTCTACACATTTGTCCGGTCTACACCCTCAACCTCTCTACACACTCATCCGCTCAACATACTCATCCGTTCTATACACTTCTCCAATCTACACATTCATCCCAACTACACACTCATCTGCTCAATGCGTTCATCTGCTCGGTGCATTCATCCGTTGCACACGCTTCATCCATTCTAGCGATTTCATTCATCCCATTCATTTCGTTCATTCATCATGCATTACATCCATTTCATTAATTTAAATCTAAATGTTATTATTATCCACATCATTGCTTTGATCTACTTGACTTGTCCTATTCTGTTTGGCATTTTAGTTTATATTAGTGGTTATTAGATGTTGATTCGCAAATAATAGTTTGTTGTATTGATGTCACTGAGATGGTGTTATTCTGTTTGAGTTAGTTTGCATACGGGTCGGTTTTAGGGGAAGAGCCAGGTTTTCAGTAGTTTGCGGAAAGACATTAGATCCTCAGTTAGGCGGATGTGGGGTGGGAGTGCGTTCCACAGCGTGGGGGCCAAGGCTGAGAACGATGATCCGTCTAACCTGACCTTGTCTTAGGTATGACTAGGAGGCCGGCTGAGCTGTTCGGTCAATGAGTTTGGCAAGGAACCTGGTGTTTGAGATGGGGCGGTAGTTTTTGGGCTCGAGAGGGTCCAGGGAAGGTTTTTTTATTAGAGGTTTGACATGAATCGTTTTGAATGCTTCGGGAAATATACCCGAGGAAAGGGAGTCATTTATGATGGATCTTGTGTGTTCTCCTGCATAGGTTGAAGCGAAAATGTCTTTGAGGGTTGTGGGTCTATGGGAGATCCAGATGGTTTGTGGGCAGATTGAAGTTTCAGAAATTGGTCTGGTGATATTGGACTAAAGGATTCGAACATTGGTTTCATAGTGGTCGCATGCGGTGGGTTGGCCGGTATGGGGGAGGGTTGCCTGGTGGATGTAACAGAGCCGGTTTGGTGGTTAGAGCATTTGTCCTTTTGAGAGCCGTGGCGTAAAAGTGGAGAAAGAGTGAGTCGCACAGTGTTTGAGAGGGGTCGGGACGGTCATAATGCATGTCGGTTTGTTGAATTCGGAGATGATTTTGTGAAGTTCTTTGCTGGGGTTCTTGCAGTTTAGAATTTGGGAGTTGTAGTGGGCTTTTTTTGCTTTCCGGATTTCGGCCTTGTACTGGTGAAGGTGTTGGGTCAAGGTGGCTCTGCTCTCCTGGGTTTTGTCTTTCTGCCATTTGCATTCTAGGTATTTATATAGTTGTTTAGAGGTCTTCAGCTCAGGTGTGAACCATCTAGGGAACTGGCCACGGCGGGCTGATGGTTTGCAAGAGGGTGTGAGCCGCATTTGCGAGGAGTTGAGCTATGAGTCAAAGGTGTGGGGGGTTAGTTGTTTATTGGGTCGGCAGGTAGGTGGTGGGGACTGGAGGAGTGCGTCGGCTAGGTCAGGGACGATTATTTGTTTTTTCCAGCATTTGGTAGCTTCAGAGGTTCAGATTCAAGTACAGGAATGGGGTCATGCGAGAGAATGGTGAAAGAAACAATGAAGTGATCAGACCAGATGATAGGGGTGGGGGGGTTTAGATGTATCAGGTTGTGGGAGCTAAAGATGGCATCAAGGGTGTGTCCTTTATAGTGGATCGGGCCGTTTATGTGGGTTTGGAGGTTAATTGCGTCTAGACCATCAACCAGAGAGTGTGTCATAGGGTTGGTGGGGATGTCGAGCCATATGTTGAAGTCTCCAAGAAGGGGGAGGTTGGGATGGTTTATTTGAAGGGTGGCAATAGAGTCACCGAGGTGGTTTGAGAATTGTCTATCGTAGCCAGGGGGTCTTCAGATTATTAGGAAGCTATGAGAGAGCGACGGGGAGAGTGATAGTTTAACGAGGAGTGATTCGCAGGAAGGAATGTTAGGTTGGTTGTTGATGATTGAGGCGTGGAAGTGAGACTTGAAGATGAATGCTATTCCTCCACCTCTAGAGGGACGGTTCAGTGGGATGAGGGAGTAGTCAGGGGGGAAGGCTTCATTGGCGATTGGGGTGAAGTCGTCAGAGATCCAAGTTTCGGTGATGAAAACCAGGTCTGGTTTGTCAGAGGTGAGGAGGTCAAAGATGCAGTGTCTGTTTTTTGCTACGGACCGGGCATTAAATAGGATGCAGTTCACTTCGATAGGTGAGGTTAGTGGCGGAGATGGGGCGCACGGGGGTTGGGGTGGAGAGAGTGGCAATTGGGAATGGAGGGGGGTAGCGTGGTTGATGATCGAGGGAAAAAGTGGGCGAGCAGAAAGGTTGTCGGGTTTCGAGTGGGAGTGGTTGGATGCGTGTGTTAGGGTGATTGGGTTTGGCCCGGGGGATTTGAAGGTTGCGTGTGGGTGGTTAGGAGTTTCAGTTGTAGTTGGTGAGAAATCGAGGGAGAGGGGTTTCAGGAAGGGTGAGGCAAGGGGGGAAGGTGGTGATTGGAAGAAAGAGGTGGTGGTTTGAGACAGGGGAGGCGGAGAGAGGTGAGAGATTGATTGGGACCAGGTACGTTTCCTCTTTAGTGTCTTTGTTGCGATTGGTGTGTGAGAGAGGGTAGGGGGGGTCAGAGGGAGAGAGGAATGAGGCTTGTGTCTAACGGTTGGTGGACATATTTGTAGAAGCTCCCGCCCTTTGGCCATGGCATAGACAATTTTCCTTCTGTGCTTTGTGTCCATTTTGCACTATATTTACAAACCTTTTCCTTATATCGTGGAAGGGCCTTACATAGATGCTGAAGGGGCATATCCCCCGCACCTTAACCACAATACATTGCTTTTTAATACTTACTTGACCTCAAGTCATGGCTTTTGACACTTCTGTTGTTATTCAAACACAACAATAACGTTTTTCTTATTTTTCTTTAATTTTACAGATACCAGTTCTTTTCACAACATCACAAGCCTCTCTGGCTCTCAACCAACTTCTCAGGGATGCTCAGCGCACCGCCCTTCTGAAACTCTCTGTCTCCTCAGGCACACCCACCAATCTCGCACATGCGCCTTCCGCACACCACCAGAGAACAGCCCACTCCATTGAATTTTGAATGTGAAAACCGAATTCTGCACCTCTTAGTGCTCTCATAGTCCTATGCACAGTACTCACTGGTGACGTCACCTCTTCAGTAAGTAAGTGAATGATAGAACTTACCAACAGAGCTCACAGCGATATTGTCCCATTATACTAACATTTTCAAAAAGACACCCAGCATATACCCACGTCCCGCGTCCTACCTCCTAAAGGGGATACCAATATGTGACATGCTCAATCTGTACCTACAGCATCACCTTGTAGATAAAACGCCTCTGTGAAACTTAACCAGAAGAACACCTTGCACTGTTTGAACTAGCCTCCATTGCTAAGACCTATGCACAGGGATACCATCATCCATGACCTGAGTTAAAATACCCAATCCACAGGAAATCCAATATTTTCATAACTTCTGTCATCCATACCCTTAAGTCAATAGTCTAGGCTAACCGCCTGAACCTTTTACCTGAAGATCAAATGTTCCCTAACCATGAAAAAATGACATCTACCTCCACTCCTTTCTCAACTAAACTTCACAATACTCAATAATACTTCAACAATACTTAAAAATGCTCATCACCATCCCACATCCAACATTTTTTTACTACCCCTGTCAATTGCTGTGTGGCTGAGTCAATACTTACACTCCGTGATCCACTGTCGCTACACGGCCACGGCTCTCCCCAAAACTGCCACGCCGCACTTCTGGTCTACTGGGCTCCTCACGGACCGTGGGTAGGATATTTTCCAAGGTGGCTCCCGACGGCCTCTGCATGGGGTGCACCACTGTGGGACTTATGCTCTGTGGGGCGCCTCACAGTCCTCCAGGCGCTGCAACGGAAGAAGCGGCTCTATGCCGAACGGGCGTAGTAACCATCCCTCTGCTACCAATTTGTATAGGTATACCAGAGGACGGGGTTCGTGCTACACAATCACCATTCAACAGAGTACCCAGGGTCCAATGAACACTCCCCCGGTAAAGGATGAAGGACTCAGCCAAGGGAAAGTTAGTACTGTCTTTTATTTTCCATAACCGACAGAGATCATACAGGAAATAATTTTCCAGCAATCACAGCTCCTGAGCCTGTGTCAGGGGCTTCTGTTTGTATGTGTTGTCACAAGTTGGGGATTGTCACCAGAAACCTAAGAGCTTACACTATTGGGTGGCTGGGGTGGTCGTGCCTATAGACGGCACCTATAGAGGCTAGCTGACAGGCCCTTGCATGTCAGGTAGCTTTGCCTGAGCCTTCCCCAAAAGCTATCTATTTCATCGTTGCACCACTGTGGGACTTATGCTCTGTGGGGCGCCTCACAGTCCTCCAGGCGCTGCAACGGAAGAAGCGGCTCTATGCCGAACGGGCAAAGTAACCATCCCGCTGCTACCAATTTGTATAGGTATACCAGAGGACGGGGTTCGTGCTACACAATCACCATTCAACAGAGTACCCAGGGTCCAATGAACACTCCCCCGGTAAAGGATGAAGGACTCAGCCAAGGGCAAGTTAGTACTGTCTTTTATTTTCCATAACCGACAGGGATCATACAGGAAATAATTTTCCAGCAATCACAGCTCCTGAGCCTGTGTCAGGGGCTTTTGTTGGTATGTGTTGTCACAAGTTGGGGCTTGTCACCAGAAACATAAGAGCTTACACTATTGGGTGGCTGGGGTGGTCGTGCCTATAGACGGCACCTATAGAGGCTAGCTGATAGGCCCTTGCATGTCAGGTAGCTTTGCCTGAGCCTTCCCCAAAAGCTATCTATTTCATCGTTGCAGGGTCTCAGGATTACAATTGGCCCTTGCCCTTTGCCATCCACCACTGGATTCATTTTATTTTTTTATTTTATTTTATTTTATTTTATTTTATTTTATTTTATTTTATTAAATTAGTTATACGCCCAGACCCTGAGGTATCACGGCTTAGTTACAGACAGTGGTCAAATACAATCTTAGAGTGGAGCACAGTAATACAAAAAAAGTACAGCTACATTTACAAACAGCTATATACAGTAGGCAGGTGGGTTGGGTCTGTGCTGGCCAGGTTCTAAGTTCATGTTAAGACTGATGAAATAACCAGGTTTTTAGCAATTTTTTAAATAGTGGATACGGTTTTTCGTTCTTGATATTAGTGGGAAGAGCGTTTCAGTGCCTGGGAGCGAGTACTTTGAAGCTGCTCCCACCTGCTTTTTCTCTTTTGTATCGTGGGATGTCGAGATTTTCACTGTTTTCGATCTGAGGAGTCTAGTGTTGTTTTTCTTGGTAAATGTATTAAGGAGATATTTTGGTGCTTTGTTAGTTATGCATTTGTGGGTGATACTGAGGGTTTTGAGCAGTATTCTTGCTTTAATGGGGAGCCAGTTGTTATTTCTCCTGATATTCGAGATGTAGTCAGATCTTTTTATGCCTAATGTCGCTTGAAGGGCTTTATTCTGCATAAATTGGAGTTTGGCTAGATTGGTGTTGGATGCGCCTAGGAAGAGGATGTTGCAGTAGTCAAGCTTCGAAAAGTATGAGTGCTCTTGCTAGAATGATGCAGTTTATGGCAGTGAGGAATTTACGGCTGAGGGAGATGAGTTTGGATGTGTAGGAGGTGGAAGAGGCTAGGGTGTTGATTTGTTTGGTCATGGTTAAGGTGGCGTCTAGGTATACACCGAGTGTCTTCACTTGTTTAAGTACTGGTAATGTAGTGCTGTCAATGATGAAAGATGAGTAGACATGCTGCAGGCAGGCAATTTTAGATGATGATCCTAGTATGAGTAACTCTGTTTTGTCATCATTGAGACATAGGCTATTGTTAGCCATCCAATTTCGGATTAGTGAGTAGATTTCATTAATAAGGAGTGTGTCTTGCTCGTGATTACCTGTTTGGGGGATGAGGATCTGAGTGTCATCTGCGAAGTTGGTGTAGATGACACCCATAGCATTCAGTGCTGCAAAAAGCAGCTTGGTGTAATCGTTGTAAAGGGTGGGGGATAGGGAGGAGCCTTGCAGGACGCCTAAGGGGACTGGTAATGGATCGGCTGATTCTTTACCAATGGCTACTCTTGAGGTCCTATCTGTGAGGAAGGATTTGATCCAGTCTGTTGCATTATTGACAGGTTGAAGTTGTTAGCTAAGGTGGCACAGAGTTTGTCATGGTCGACCAAATCAAAGGCCGCTGATAGGTCTAGTAGCATGAGTAGACAGAGTTTGCCTGATTCTCTGGAAGAATCGATTTGGATCTTCAGATCTAGTAGGGCTGTTTCCGTGCTGTGATTAGGGCGGAATGCTGACTGTCGGTCACCCAGAAGTTTGTTGTGTTCTAGGTGGTTTTGGATCTGGGAATATGCTATTTTGTTGATAATTTTCAGGAGAAAAGGGACAGTGGTTATGGGTCGGTAGTTAGTGGGGATTTTGGGGTCCAGGGTCATTTTTCTTTAGCAGGGGTGTTACCCAGGCTTTTTTGATACTGGTATGGACTATGTTGGAGCTGAAGGAGGCAGTGACACATTTGCTGATGATGGGTGTTAGAGTGGGGGCACACAGTTTAAATGGGATGGGAATTTGTCTTCTTTGCAGTTTGAGGCTTTGAGTTTAACTATAGTATCTAGTACTTCTTCATTAGAGACTGGGGTGAAATGAAAAGGGGTGCAAGATGGAGTATTGGTGGGGATGGTGGCAATGAGAGGAGAGGTTTTTCCAGCAAGGAGTGTTTTTTAGCTGTCGATTTTCTTTTGTAGGAGCATTATTTTAGAGGCTAATGCATCTTGAATTGTTGTGCACCAGGCTTTACTAGTGTTGTGTGGTGCTGTGACTTGGCCGGGGTTCTCAAGTTCTCTGAGAATAGAGAATAACTCTTTACTGTCAGAGTTGGCACTGGCTATGCGCTGGTTGAAGGCGTTGGCTATATTGGAGATTTTCGCTGATTTGTATTTTTTGTTTGTTGATTCGAAGGCCTTTTTTTTGTTTTTTTAAATAAACAAACACAAAACAAATAAACAACAACTCTCAACATTTTCTCTGGCACTTTTGGGTTTACGTTCATAATGTACTTTATCCGCTCGGGTCATGGTTAGGCGCCCTCCTCTTCCTTTGCGTCATCCTAGTTCCTGTCTGCGTGCTGCGCACGGGTGCGGGCAGGTCAATTCTCCTCTCCTCCTGGCTCACTCGAGTCAGTTGCGCTGTTTTCCTCGTCGCTCCCAAATAAGTCTTGTACCAAAGTATTCCACGCTAGTATTCTGGCCTCACTGTTCTCTTCTCCCCTCTGCGAGGTTCTGGTCCAGACCCTAGTTTCTGCTATTGCCCATTTTCGTAGGTCCGCCCACCAGCCTTCTATCAATGGCCCTGCGCTTGCTTTCCATGCCATTGCGATGTGGCGTTTCGCCAGAATTGTCATCAAGTCTATCATCTTATGGATCCTTTGTTTGTCGCCCCTCGGGAACAGGCCAAGTATGTAGGACGCCGGTGACCAAGCTTGCATATGGATTCCTGCCTTCAACGCCCTTTCCTGTATCGTATTCCACACCCGGGCATGTTCAAAGCATTTTGTTTGTACATAACTTCACATAAAAAACATATAATGGAAATCAATATTTTCAACCAAAAACAATTTTTTGAACTTAACACAATCATCGTGTACTGGTGATGTTGTGAGGTTGGTAAAAGTGTACGGTGAACATTTTGTTGTTGAATGGAACCTCGGAAAACAATTTGTTTGTCCTTGACACTTTTACTAACCTCACAACATCACCAGTACACGATGGTAAAGTTAAAACAAAATAAAATAATTGTTTTTGGTCGAAAATATTGATTTCCATTATATGTTTTTTATATGAAGTTATGTACAAACAAAATGCATTTTTGTCTCTTTTTTAATATAAATCTTATTGAGTGTTTTCTATAAATGAAAAGATGTATATCTCTATTCTTTCTGTTGTAATTATTCAACTGACATGAAAGGTAGCACAGTTTGCAACCAGTCGCACCTAGTACGTGTGTAGGCGGGTAGCTGTTTTTGTGCCATTTTCTTCACCCATGTCCCCCATGTTTGACATTCTTTTAGGCGTTAAGTATGCCCTGTGCACTATGTAGAACTGCAGCTGTCTGAACATTGCGTTTCTGGAAACTTTCTTCGCATATTGAAGGGCTCTGTTCCATTCTTCATCCCTGAGGGGTCGCTGCAGTTCCTCCTCCCATTTTGTCTGGCTGTTCAGTGTCTGCGAATTTATGGTGCCCAGCAATTGTTCGTAAAGTCTGGACACGGTGTGTCCCCCCTCAGATACATCGTACAAGGCTTCCACCGGCCCATCCATGTCTTCCTCTTCCGGCAGGGTCTTCCACCTCTTCCTTATTCCTTGGACCATACTGTTATTCAGTATGAATTGGCCACTGTGTATGTCCTGCTACTCCGCTAGTGTCTGAAAGTCTACCCATGTCCATCTTGCCACAGGTCACCTACTTGGGCCACTCCTTTGTCTTCCCACTGTGTTCTGAACGTTGGTATGCTTGCTATACGAGTGTCTACCAGTCCCGCCAGGGGAATGTGCCTTGAACAGGGGTATCTTATGTTCTGCACTTTCCATGCTCTCTTCCACAGTGCTCGGCCTAGTTGGACTATTCTGGGAAGGGTTTTTGCTTGGGTCTCGTTTATCCACAGTAGTTCTTTCAAATAGTATCGCTGGAGCGATGGTCGAAACAGTATTGCATCTATGGAGGTGTCTTCCCCCAGCCATCGGACCACGAATTGAAGTAGTAACGCTCAAAGTCCGGGAGCTTGATCCCTCCCCATTTGTAGCCCCTTTGTAATGTGCTCAGTGCTACCCTGTTCCTCCCTCCCCCCCATAGAAAGGACCGTGTTATGGAGTGTAATCATCTGAAGAATGACCTGGGGATGTTATAGGGGATATTGGTGAAATAATATAGGAGTCAGGGTAAAACTATCATCTTCATTAGGGCCGCCCGGCCTACCATACCCAGCGGTAGTGTTTTCCAGAACTGCATGGCGTTCTCTATTTTGTCCCGGTCTGCCTGTGTGTTGGCCATGTGTGTTTCCGCGGTATCGTGATACATGTCCACCCCTAAATATCTGAAGGTGATTGGGGTCCATGTCAGGCCCAGGCGTGGCAGCTGGTCTGACGCCATCGCCCTCAGGCCCGCCAGGGAGAACAGTGAGGACTTCCCCTTGTTGATGGTGATTCCCGATAGCCTGCCAAACACTCCCAGTGCCTCTAATAGGTCTGGTAAATGGTTCTTGGGTCCTGGACGTAAAGCAGCATGTCATCTGCATATATTGAAATCTGGTATGCCAGTGTCTCCGTACTCCGCCCTTAGGAAGGCCGCAAATGGTTCTAGTGCCAATATATATAGCATCGGGGACAGTGGACACCCCTGTTTCGTACCTCGTCCTATGCTCCATTCCCCTGAGACATTCCTCCCCGTCTTAACTCTGGCCCTCGGGTCGTTGTACAGCAGCCTTATCCAGGGTTGGAACCCCCCACCCATCCCGAAGTGGGCGAGCGCCCCTAGTAGCCAGTGCCAGTTCACTGAATCGAATGCTTTAATTGCATCTAATGACGCCACTGCGTATTCTCCCTCCTCTTGGTTCGTCCTGTCAATGACGTGATGGAGTCTCCGGAGATTCCATGCCATGTTGCGTTCTGGTACATACCCCGTCTGGTCTGTGTGTACCAGTGTGGGTATCACCCTTTTTAGACGATTGGCCAATGCCACTGTCAGTATCTTGGAATCCTGATTTATCAGAGAGATTGGCCTGTAGGATCCGCACTCGAGGGGCGGCTTCCCCTCTTTAAGTATCGGGACTATTACAGATTCTAACATACTGCTCGTATGCCTCCTCCAGTGTCTCTAGTAACCTCGGAGCCAAGCTATCTTTGTATCTTTTATAGAATTCCCCTGGCAACCTGTCGGGCCCCGGGGACTTCCCTGTCGGCAACTGGGCAATAACCTCTGTCAATTCCTCCACAGTAATGGGGGCGTCCAACATCTGGGCCTGCTCTTCTGACAGTCGTGGGAGTTTGATTTCCGCAAATGCGTCCTCAAGGTCTCCCTCTTCTGCTTCCTGTACTCTGGTATATAGTTCCTCATAGAATTGCGAGAACACCGCATTTATACCCTCCTGGGACCTTTCAATCGCCCCTGACTATTCCAAATTGCATTTATCGGTTCTCGTTTGGTCTCCTGTTTGGTCAGCCAGGCGAGAAATCTACCAGGTTTATCCCCTTCTGTGTGCAGCCTTTGTATGTACTTCCCATAGTCTAACTGCCCTAATCTCTCCCAGGCCGCCATACACTGTTGTCTCAGAGTGGTGAGGTCACCCGATTCCCCCCCTCTCGCCCTGCCTGTGCTTCCGCCCTCTCTATCTTCCCTTCTATCTCATCCAGTTCAGCCAGGGTTTCTCTCCTAAGGCCTCCCGTTTTCCCAATTGCGCCCCCCTGATCACCACCTTAAAGGCCTCCCATGTCGTTCCCGTACTGTCTACACTACCCGTGTTGTGCTCGAAGTAGTCGTCTATTGAATTTTGGATATGGTCTTGGAAATCCCCCTCTAGGAGTGCTTCCGCCCTAAGTCTCCACGTGGGTATGGGGGCTTTCCTGTATGGATGTGCCCATGTTGCTTCCAGTGGGCATGGTCAGATAGGGTTCGTGCATGAATGTGTGCCCCAGTGAATTTGCCTAGTGTCTCTTTGCCCGTGAATAAATAGTCAATGCGGGTAAATGTCCCGTGTGGGGCGCTATAGTGCGTGTATCCCCTTTCACCACCATGTACCTTCCTCCAGACGTCCTCCAGCTCGAGCTGGTCCAGTGTCTTCTGCAACACCCGCGCTGGTGGTGCGGCCCTTTTGTGTTTGTCGTCCGACCGGTCCAGCCTGGGATCCAGTGTGCAGTTCAGATCTCCGGCCCAGATGGTCGTGGCGTTCCTGTACGGGGCCAGCCGGGGTGTGAGTGGTTTAAAGAAATCTGTTGCATCGTGGTTTGGGGCGTAGGTGTTCACCAGACACACTTCCTGGTTCTCCAGCATTCTGTGTACGATGAGGACCCTGCCTTTGGCGTCTCTCTCCTGTTTGATAAGTTGGAATGGGATACCCAGGGCAATCCAAGTCGCTACCCCTCTTGCGTAGTTAAAGTATGTGGAGCTGTATGT
Source organism: Ambystoma mexicanum (assembly GCF_040938575.1). NCBI lineage: Eukaryota > Metazoa > Chordata > Amphibia > Caudata > Ambystomatidae > Ambystoma > Ambystoma mexicanum. The sequence goes on from NC_090926.1 coordinate 902,813,870, forward strand.
CGGGCCGCCCCATTTCTTGGCCATCTTGGCTTGTTTTTCTGCCGTCAGGTGGGTCTCCTGCAGCATTGCGATGTGGACTTTCGCTTTGTTTAGCCATGCGTAGACCCTCAATCTCTTCACGTAGGCGTTTAGCTCCCTGACGTTCCAAGTCACCACTTTTAGTTAATCTCCGTTCCTGTGTCTTACAGTTTCCTGCGGCCCGCTCGTTCCCATCGGCCTGTTTAGTTTTTCCTTTCTGGCCTGGGAGGTCCGTCTATTATCTTCTCCCAATTATTCCCCTGGTAGCTTGCGGGTCCGCCTTCCCTCTTTACTTCCCCTATCCTGGCGGACCGCCCTGCCAGCCGTATCCGCTTCTCTCCACCTCCACTCTTTGGTGTTCCAGCCCGGATTCCTACACTTGAGTGCTGCCTCACTTGCACCCTTGCGTTGTCTTTGCCGTGTTGATCCGAAGGCCTTTTCTGATTCAGGGCTGTTAGTTTTCCTATGTATGTGTTCCAGCAATCTTTTCATGCATCAGAGGGAGACTAGTTCTACGTCAAACCAGAAGCTGGACCGTTTGTCGGGTTTCCTTGTTTTAGTAGTGACAGGGGCAAGAGAGTCAATGGTGTGGGTGAGGCTTTGTTGGTAGCAATCTGCTAAATAATCGGGATTGATAGTGTTTGGTATGATGTTAGCTAATGCTGGACTCAGGAAAGGGGATAGATTGTCTGCCGAGAGCTTTTTGATGTTTCTGGTTTCAAAGGTGTCAAGTGGTTTGGAGCTGGTGAGGTTGGTGCTGCTATATTCCAGGGTAAAGTTAATGACGAGGTGGTCAGTCCACACTACAGGGAGGATGGAGTCAATAGTAATTTGAGAGTTCAGGGTCAGAATCCAGTCCAGTGTTCTACCTTTGGAGTGAGTGGGTTCATTGATCATTTGGACAAAGTTCATGTCTGACACGGCTAGGCGTAAGGCAGAGGTGCCCATGTCAGAAGGGTCACTATACCCAAGGTTGACATCCCCTAGAATGATACATTTGGTTTTGGGCTTGATGATGGGCGTCAGCAATAGTGGTATGTCTAGATTAGGGTGGGTGTTTTTGTTAGGTGATCTGTAAACCACAAAGAAGTTGGTAGTAGTTTTTGGGTTGGGTGTGAATTTGACTAGTAGGATTTCATAGCCTTCTATTTGTTCCAACAGGCAGGCTCTGAGTTGTAGCGAGGTTCTGGCTATTATGGCCACTCCACCTCCTTGGATGATATTCCTATCTGTTCTAAGGATACTATACCCTTGTGGGATGTCAATGGTAAGTAGCGGGCCTGCAGCCGGGTGAAGCCAGGTTTCAGTTATTACTAGCATATCAAGTTGTTGATCTATGATAAGGTCGTGGATTTCTGTTGCGTGTGCTCAGAGTGAACGTGCATTGATAAGTGTGCCTTTGACCTTAAGATCAAGGTCAAAGGGTGGTGTAGTCTTGGGGTTGTCAGTCTGAGTGGAATTTGCTGTTTTAGTGGTTAATTTAGTATATTTTTTAGGGGAGATTTTGATTTGGCGGTTGTTTGGTGCAGTTGTTGTTAAGGTAGGGGTGCGTGCGGTTGGAATGGACCTGGGTGCTTGATGGTTAGCTCTAGTTCTGGCTCTGAGTCTGTTGAGTCTGGTGATGCCCAGAATGGGTATTGTTTTATTGTTGGACTTAGTATCAATGGGAAGTGAGTTGAGGTGGTGGGTAGGGCTAGGGATGGTCAGATCAGCTGGATTAGTGGCAGTGGTCGTCGCAATATTGTGGTGTGCAATTGTGGTGGGGAATGGGGCGGGATAGTAGAAATGGGGTGGGGCAGGGTACAGGGTGATGGTGCTGGCATCCTAACCTGGCTAGGCCGTCATTGACCTTGATAAAGTGTCCTCTTGTACAGTGCACCTATTGGGGCATTATACAGAAAGGGAACATTATAGTAGTTAGAATAGTTAACATTATGGGCTTGGGCGAGTGGTTCGGTAGTGGTGGTAAGCACTGGGGAGCAGTCTGAGCAACTAACAATGGATTTGGGTCATAAGTGGCAGGAAGCTAAGTCAATGTTCACAGTAGGCTAGTTGAGGACATGAGTGGCAGCATACTGAACAATGTTCACAATAGGCTGGTTGAGGACATGAGTGGCAGCAAACTAAACAACGTTCACAATAGGCTGGTTGAAGACATGAGTGGCAGCAAACTAAACAACGTTCACAATAGGCTAGTTGAGGACATGAGTGGCAGCATAGTAAAACAACATTCACAGTAGGGTGAGTAGTAAATATAAGGCATAATTGTGAGTAAACTTGGACAAATGGCAATAGGTAGGCCACACAGGGATTTGTGTGTGGGAGCACAGACTAAAGTAGTGGAGCGCTGCACACTGGGTCTGAGGTAATTAATGCAAATGATGGTTAGGGATGCCTTCATGAGGGCGTAGCAAAGAGAATAGTGGACACAGTCCGTGGAAATAGACTTTCGGGCGTAATTGATATACCGGTAATACAGGTACTGTAGATACGGGCTTACTTACGGCGGGTCCGTTTTCGTTGTGATTCCAGTGTTCTATCTGCTCCAGTAGTTTAGGGTAGTTCAGCGAAGCAAGTAGATGCGAGTCAGAGAGGGTCTAGTGTCCTGCACCATGCTGCCGGTGCAGATTTGTGCTCGCGGATTGGTTGGAGCAGGTCTCCTCAGGCCTGAGACCCAGCTCTGTTCTCAGCGCTCTGTGTACCTTCTTAAGGTGATGAGAAAGAGCGTGTGTCCCCATTGCTGCTACTGGTATAACACTTTTGCCTTAGAGAGTGCCTGCAGGTTGCAATGTTGTAAAACAACATTGTGTCTGTTCTTGTCTGCTTCACTGGGAGCTGCTCCTCTTCCCACCATGCTTAAATGGCCAATGTTCGGCTTGGCCAAATCATGTGGGTGAAGACTGCAAAATTGAGCATTTCTGTCTGCAATTAGTGAGGATTTATTCTGTTATTTTGCAGATGGCGCCTTGTCTCTGAAGCCAGGAATGTTCTGTTCATCTCTGACCTTGGCTGCGAGCACCAGCCTTGGACAATGTGCTGCAAAATCTGTTTTCTTTCGTCCCTTGGTATGAGGTCTGTGGCTTCATGTAATACTACTATAGTTATGCTAGGATTTCTATATTCCTATATTGTATTATTTTCCTTATGGGTTATTGGTACTTGGTTCTTCCAGGTTCCTTATATGACCCTGTAGTTCCATATGGTTAGTTGCAATAAGCGGCTGCAAGCTTGCTCTGCATTTCTCACTTTTCTTGCGTTTCTGCATTTGGCTAATGAGAGAAAATAAGAAAGGCTTTCAATAGCATGTATATGTATCTATCCTGTACAGAACTGAGTAAGCATGTTTGCATGTGTGTGTCCATGCAACTTCGTGCAGGGATGTATGTTGCTTTTCAGCCAATGTTACTATGTCGTGGTGTCTCTAATGATATCAGCCCAGCTGGATATTTATTATTAGTCAACCAGGTCCAGTGTGTAACCTGTCTCCATGAGGACGTCAGCTGGATAAGGTTTGAATTATTGTCTGAGATAATATCTGTTTGCATATGTAGAAGTCACTGGCCCTGCTGGGGGCTGGTCAAACAGTGACTGGCATCTTGCATTTCTGACTCTTCGGGCTGTCATGCTTATAGGGGTCCAGAGGGGCATTCCAGGGACCCCTTCTTCATACTCATCTGTGAGTACATCACTTTTTCTTGACAGAATTTAACAACAAATATAATTTACTTTGTAGTGTAATGTAATGGAAAAGCATTACAGAAGTCAGCACCTGTTCAGAAGCATCTATTCTTACACTTATTAGATGTTATGAACTAGGTTACCGGAATGCCTGAGGTATATTGGTAGAAATAAGGCATGAAAGCAGTCTCTGTACTTGAAGATGTAGGCATTGTAACATTTTGAGTTCATGCAGCATGCGTTGTCCTGGCAGCAAACACCCACTCCACTGGGGTAAATACTGAGGCGATATTAGCCGAAACGGCGGGCTGGCCCTGTGGGTAACAGCCCGATGCCCAAGTTAAGGACCCAAGTGAAGCAAGGGTCCCTTAACGAGGGTGGCGGTGCCGTTACGACAGAGTTGACCTGCAGCTGAGGTTAATATCGCCATTAGCACCCGTGTAGTTTCCCTACACGGGTCTAATGGTGTTTTTACATTTTCTTTTAAAGGAAGAAACATACCTTTGTGGTGCGGCTCGGCTCTGGCAGTGCTGCTATCAGAAAAGCCCTTTTTCCATGTTGATGACTGTGACATCATCACCATGGACAATGGACTTCCAGGAGAGCAGCACTGTCAGAGACGTGCTGCACCACAAAGAGACGTTTAATTTTATTTACCTTTTCTTAAATGACACCATTAGCACCCGTGTAGAAAACTACACGGGTGCTAATGGTGGAGAGGGAGCGGGGAAGTAAAGTGCCCGTCGCCAATGAAAATGCTCGGAACACAGGCTTTTCTTAGTGAATTGAAGTAAAGAGGGGCAATCTAACGTGTGTATATATATATATTTATTTCCTTATTATTTTATTTATAATTGTTTAAGTATAAACATAAATAAACAAGGGACAACGACGTGTACGTCTCCTCCGCTCCGCTTCTCCTCCAACTGTCCCTTTCCCATCGTTCCATCTCCCCCTTCCATTCTTCTCCTCGAGCATCGTCTCGTGCAGACGCACGCTACACGGAAGAAGGATACTACACATCTCCCTTCTTTATATGGAAGAACTCTTTGGCATAGTTTCATCATCCCACATAGTCACAGAGATATCTTGGTGGTCTGGATTCTCTTCCCGACCTGGATCTGAACCTGTAACTCCAGTCCTGATACTCATCTGAATCTGTTGCCAAGGAAGAAACCCTCTTTGATTTTCTGTTCAACACTTCACCCTCACCTCGCACATTCCTATCCACATTGTCAACATTAGTACCAACTCTACTTCTCTCACTATCCAAATTTCCCAAAGCACCATACTGACTTCTCCATCTTTGACCACTTATATCCATTACCCTTTCATTGTTCCATACTCTATCATCCTGGGTTCTAATAGCATGGGAATAAACCTCTACCACTCTCACAGGCTTGGACCATTTGCAACCATCTCTTCTCAAATTCTCAGGTAGTTTTATCCTCACGCAATCACCCACCTGAAATTCAGGTAATTTCCCAAAGCGTTTTTTATCATGTATTTTTTTGTTGTCAATTTGTCTATGTCTAATATTTTCCTTTGCAATTTCTATTTTATTCTCACTACTCACAAGATCATTCATCCACCCTGGAGACATATTTGTATTGGCTTTCCTGCCCCTATTGAGTTCAAACGGTGTGACTCCAGTGGAGCTGTGAGGAGTGAGTCTGTGGGCCAATAGAGTCTCTTTGACCGCTACCTTCCATTCCTTCCCATTGGCCCATGCCAGTTTTATAGCATCTTTTATCACTCTGTTAAACCTCTCCACAATGCCATTGGTTTGTGGATGGTAAATGGCGCACAACTTATGGTAAATGGCTTTACTTTTCAAATACGTCTCCATTTGCTCAGATTTAAATTGTGAGCCATTATCTGTGAGAACTGTTTTGGGATATCCCTCTCTCTCACACACCTCTTCCATGAATCTTATAACATCACTTGTGGTAACTTTAGGTAAAAATTCAACTTCAACCCATCTGGTTAACATGTCAATTATAACTAGACAATACGTGGCACACCCATCACTCCAGACGGGACCAATCACATCCATAGCTAATTCGCTCCACGGACTCTCAGGGACTTCTCTCAAAACCATTGGATATTCTGCACCCTTGCACACTTTATCGCTCTTAGAACAAAGGATACATTTTCTAACTCGGTCTTCGATCAGTCTATCACAACCGGGCCACCAATATGTGCTTCTGATTCTTCTTTTAGTCTTTACAATTCCCTGATGTCCTTCGTGAGCCATCGTTATAATCTTTTCTCTTAAGTTGGTAGGGGGTATCAATTTGTCTCCTTTCATGAGGCAATCACTTTGCAAATATAATTCTTCACGTACATCCCAAAAAGCCTTTGTTTCTGGAGAAAGTACTTTATTCTTCTTCCATTCCCCTTCTTTCACCATCTTCACAACTTCTAATAGTGTAATATCCTTCGTCATGCCATCGTTCCAATCCTCCTTGGATACTGTTTGGCTTGATATTTCACACACGGCTTCACTATCTCCAAAATCTTCTTCAACATCATTAAGATTGGTCAAACGGGACAAACAATCTGCCGTAATGTTCTTTGAACCTGGAATGTACATGACTTTGAAACTGAACTCTTGAAGCCTTGTGACCCATCTCCTAATCCTGCTGGATACTCTGTCTAGACCTTTGGTACTGAATATTTCCACTAAAGGTTTATGATCTGTGTGTATGGTGAATTGTACGCCCCAAACAAAGGACCGGAATTTCTCAATGGCCCACTTGATTGCCAAAGCCTCTTTCTCAATTGTAGCGTAATTCTTTTCTGGTCCTTTGAGTAACCTAGATGGAAAGGCAATTACTAATTCTTGTCCATTATAATATTGCGATAAGGATGCACCTAAACCCACGTCACTTGCATCAGTGGTAATTACAGTCTTTCTGCCTCTAACAAAACTTTGCAGTGCCGGGGCTTGGGCTAACGCCTTTTTTATGAATTGGAATTCTTTCTCACACTTCTTGTTCCAACTGAATTTCTTATTCATTTTCATTAGACTCCTCATTTCGACAGTGTGGTCTGAGAAATTCTCTATAAACTTGGCGTAATATTCTGCCATTCCAAGAAAAGTCCTTAGTTGATCTTTGTTGTCTGGGGTCTTCATGGATTGGATAGATTCTGCCAGGTCTCTCTTGGGTCTAATGCCATCACCAGTTATTACATGTCCTAAATATTCAATCTCTTTTCTATTGATTTTCGATTTGGCTTCACTCAAAATCATTCCAGCTTGGTGTAGTTTGTGCAACACTCTGTTCAACCTCATATCATGTTTATCTTGATCATCTGCAAAAACCAATACATCGTCTTGAAAAAAAACCACACCTTCCATATCACCAAGTATGTTCTGCATTATTCTTTGAAAAACTGAAGCCGCTGATATTAACCCAAATGGCATCCTGCGAAATTGATAGAGTCCCTCTGGCGTAATAAAAGCCGTCAAAGATTTGGAATCATCATGTAGTTTGATTTGGTGATATGCCGCTGTGAGGTCTAGTGTAGAAAAAACCTTTGCTGGACCCAAAGTAGATATTAGTTCCTGTATATTGGGTAATGGGTGTCTGTCAGGAATCACACATTTATTCAACTCTCTCATGTCGACACATATTCTTATTTTTCCTGTGGTTTTCCTCACAATGACCAATGGTGAAACCCATTCCGCTGCATCAATTTTCTCAATTACTCCTTGCATTTCTAATTTGGTTAGTTCCTCTTTGACTTCCTTCTTAAGAGCCAATGGAATATTTCTGAGCTTTTGGGCTACCGGTCTTGATTCCCTTTTCAGCAGTATCCGATGTGAGAAACCTTTTAAACATCCTATTACATCATCTCTAAATATTTCATTCTTTATCTTCTGAATGTCACCCATGTATGATCCATCGATTTGGTAAACCATTTCATCAGCATTAGGGTCTAACCGAACCTTGAGTGATTTTTGGTGTGTCCAACTGAGAAGTGCAGACTCTCCGCTTTTAGATACGTAGATGCGACCACTTGCTTTTCTCCCTTTGAAGTCTAAGTTTGCAACAAACCACCCAAGCAATTCTATTCTGACTCCACCGTATGCCTTGGGTTTAACATCAACTTCATGTAAATATTCTGGGCCGCATTTCCTCCACATCTCTTCTGGTATCAGCGTATACTTCGCTCCCGAGTCCACCATCATATTGACTGGAAATCCATTCACTAGAATTTCAGCCCTGGGGCTCTCTATGTGCGTGTCTTCATCAGTGACCATGAAAACGCATTCTTCTCCATCATCATCATCTCCAATCCAATTAGCGGATTGTTCTTGTTCGCCATTTGGGTTGGTCCTACAGCACTTTGCTATGTGACCTTTTCCACCACACCTTCTGCAAATCATCTTAAGGGCAGGGCATTCCTTATTGTCAGCCCAGTGGCTAGGGCTACCACATCGGTAACATCCTCTTTGTCTGGTCCTTCCTCTACCATCCTGGGGAAACATGCTCCTGTTTTGACGTTCAGCACCTGACGTAGACGTCCTCATCACATCGGGTCTATTCCTCCTCCTAGACTCGACTCCGCCAGGTCTTCTTGTATTTGCTTGGTTATTGTACACATCTCTACCCTCGAAGGATCTCCGCTGTAAATTGCTGGTGTTGGGTATTATTCCGTCTCTTTGTGATCTCACTTTCTTTTTTTTGTTGCCTTTAATAATTCCAATTTCTTCTTCTTGATCTGATTGTACTAGACTGATCGACGATTTGACTGACAAGTCTTTCATTCTATTCTCTAAGGTAGAAACACATGTTTCTGTGTGCTCGACTTCCTTGGCCAATCTAAGTACAACATCAAGTGTGGGATCATCTTCAGACCAAAGCCTCTCTCTGACCTTGCTGCTCCGACACTCAAGCATAAATTGGTCTCTGATCCTTTCATCGAGTTGTTGGTTGAAATTGCAGTTCCGGGCCATTTTCCTCAAAGCAGTAACATATTGTTCTACAGATTCTTCTTTTTCTTGAACTCGCTTTCCGAATTTGTATCTTTCCAGAATGGTGCTCATTTTCTTGTCGTAATGTTTATTGAGTTTGGCAATTGCAATTTCATACATGTTCTTGTCCCTTGTTTCATCTTCTGTGAGGTCAGGCAGATCCTCAAATTTCTCTTGGCCCGCTGGTCCTAAACAATGTAATAGTAAGGATTTTTTTCTCTCTATACTGTAGTTTACCCCACAAACTACATGCGCATAATGTTCAAAAGCTTTAAGCCATCGCTTCCAGGGAAGTATAGGTTCACCAATTTCCGGTAAAAACATGTGTGGTGGTTGCACTCCTTGCATGGCCATTTTGATTGTATGTGATCGGTTCGAGGATGGAGCTTACAACTGTATTTTTGTAAAATCCGAGTCCTTTATGTTCTTCCTTCTCGCTGTGAGAAGGAAGGGTGTGAGGAGCAATGAGGACTTGATGTAAGTATTGAAAACTATGGCGTTGGAAACTGAGTCTTTATTTTCTTTTGTTTTGTTTTTTTTTTTTTTTTGAATTTCCACTGTGAAGAGGAAGATCACGGAGAGTAATGAAGATTACCGATTACTCGGCGCGGAGTAATCCGTAATGGGTTTAAGCAGGCATAGGTGGCGCACGACAGTGAACAGTGAAGTGGTTGGGCCCGCCTCCTCTGAGAGCACGTAAAGTCTATTGGCGGTGAAAGTATAAACACACGCCGTGGATGGGCCAGGAATTAACAGCTGGGGCCAGGCCCGCCTCCTCTAAGGGCACGTACTGTCTATCAGCGGTGAAAATATTAACACACGCCAGTGAATGGACTTGGATTTAACAGCTGGGGCCCGCCCCCTTCCGAAAGCACTCAGTGCGCCAGGCGGGGCCCAAGAGCAGTGAATAAATTAACTCGCCCGGAGCCTCCACGATCCTTGCACAGCCTGGGTGGGAGCCGCGTTCCTACCTGCTGTGCGGCCGGAGATCCTTCTCAACGGCCACTAATGCGTCTTCTTTTATCCTCGTCGCCATTGAAGTAAAGAGGGGCAATCTAACGTGTGTATATATATATATTTATTTCCTTATTATTTTATTTATAATTGTTTAAGTATAAACATAAATAAACAAGGGACAACGACGTGTACGTCTCCTCCGCTCCGCTTCTCCTCCAACTGTCCCTTTCCCATCGTTCCATCTCCCCCTTCCATTCTTCTCCTCGAGCATCGTCTCGTGCAGACGCACGCTACACGGAAGAAGGATACTACATGAATACAGCCCGCGTTCCGAGCATTCTCATGGGCTGACGACGCCTTCCATGGTGCTAATGGCAGGTAGGTTCATAGAGTGAGCAGACTGTGCATGCAAATAGATTTATCCAGTGAGGGCAGCAACATGGAAGGTACCAATGAGCAATTGATCTGAGTCAAGTGATCAAGGGATTTTATGTAAAGTTATACATACTTCATTTGAGATCCAACAACAGTCTACACATGTTTTCTACCATTTCTTATCACAGATTCATAGATTCATATTCTGCTTGCACCAACCCCATTGGTAGATTTTCAGCAAAAAATAAGTTGTGCCTTAAACCCAGAAGATGATGATGCAAAAAGAGTACAGAACAGTTTTCCCATTAAAGCGCATTTAGCACCTGTACTGGGGTGCTTTTGGAAAAAATGTATCCAACTATTTTACAAAACAGACATAAAAAGCCATGCCAACTAGACTTCCCATGTCAACTCATTGGGTGTGACAAACTGACTTCTGCTCTGCATGAGTACAAGGATGAGTAGAGCCTTGAATGCCTACTCAGCACTCACACTTCTACAAACCAAGAGTGAACCCAATCATAAAGGTAAAACAGGCACATTAAAGAGATATACCTCCTTCGCTTTTTGAGGTAACACGGGCCGAGGGAAGGCTATGCTTTCAAGAGGGGTTGAATGTAACACAGTAGCAACCCAAACAGCAAACTACAATATCCCAAAATAAAGTAATGTCCATTCATATAAAAATATGTATATATACTTTAATTAAACACATCATATGCATAATAACTAAATAGAAAACACTACAAAAATCCACCCCTGTATAAATAACACAGGATATGCAAGATAGTAATATTCAACAGTCTGGGTAATAAGACAAGAGGAGACAGGCAGATAAAAACCACAATGTTCTTGTAAAGATTATGTTCTTGAAGTGCAAAAGGGATTAAAGTGACCTAGCTAGTCTCCAGGGCCCAAAATTGGTCAGGGGGCAGTTGGTAGCAATAATACTGTTTCATTGGGCCTCATTACGAGTTATTAAGTGCACGGCTACTGCCAAACTCACTAACGGCCCCAGCACCCGCGAATGGGCCATTACCGGCCCATCACGAGTTGAATGGGCCGGTTAATAACGGTGCCGGTGCAATCACAATTCTGCTCGCGGGTGCCGGTCTGCACGTCTGGTCACACTACGCGTGCAGTCTGGCACCGGCAAGCAGAACTCATAATGTGGCGGAGAGGTAACAATGGCGCCGGTAGCACTACCGGCGTCATTGTTGCCTTTCCGCCTCCTTCATAATGAGGCCCATTGGGCCTCATTACGAGTATGGAGGTAGCCATGCCCTAAATAAGGGCATGGCTGCCTCCATACCGGGCTCCAATACCGGGTTCCTTCAATGAGGAATAACCGGGTCATTCCAACATTGGAGGACCCTGTAATTCCCCCTTGAAGGAACCGATCCCCATTCCCATTTGATCCCCCACAGGGCTCAATGGGAATGGGGATGGAGCTAATAACGGGCACGTTTATAACAGACCCGTTATTAGCTCCTTGGTCCTCTCGCGGGACCCGGAAAGGACGTATGGTTTTTCCAGACTGCTGTTCTGGGTCCCGCGAGGGAACCTCGTAATTGCGCATCCCGTAATGAACGGTGCCGGTCCCGTACCGGCACCCTTCATTACAGGAGTGCAAGCCTCGTAATGAGGCCCATCGTCTTAGAAGTTTGACAACAGTGAATTTCTAAGTACTGTTCGGCGGTTCAATTCGGTAACAAAAGGGCATTTGCGGTAGTACAGCAACCAACAGATGGCGAGGCAGGGTCGATCTGAAGGATGGTGTGGTTTGAAGCCTTACTACTCAAGCAATGCGGATCATGGCTATTAGCAGGTTCAGTTCGATGGTCGAGTCTCGGTGGCAGACAAGCTGATGTCAGAATGAGCCGGGTGAGTCAGTTCTATGCTTTGCTCAAAGGTCACGGTTAGTGAAGAACATCTGGGTCGGTTTGATCATCAACTGGATCAGCGATGGAAAGATTGGTGGTTTGAAGAGTGGTTTGAGTGTTGCAGTTGCAGGGATGCTTTTTTGTTCAAGTTAAGACAACAATGTGTATTCTGATGGTGCGGTGCACCGACCCTGGTGTTCTTCACCAACCGCGACCTTCGAGCACAGCATAGAACTGACTCACCTGGCTCATCTGACATCAGCTTGTCTGCTTGTTAAATGTGGGACGGTGGTTTGAGGATCAGTGTTTGCCAAAGGCAGCTCCTGCAGGGTCCTGTTGGTTTGAACAGGGTCGAACAGGCTTGAATCACTGTTCACAGTGCTTTGACAATGACACTTCTGGAACCCTGGCAGTCTTGGCTCTCAGGTGCTGTGAGTCCTTCACCCCGGTATCACGGGCAAGAGTAGTCATTTTTCAGGCTCCCAAACACGAGGGAGGCTGGCACACACCTGCAGGGGCCCTACATCACAATCAGGCCCTCGGTACAGGTGTGGCTGGCAGAGAGGCAGGCCTTGCTTCTGCTGCAGGTCACTCCCAATGTGCCCTGGAGATTGGTAGGGGGCAAAGCTTGCCTCTGTCTTGGACTACCTATTGTCACCTTACAACTGCAGGGCCTTGTAAAAGACTGCTCTCCCAACAGGGCCCAAACAAAATCTTCTTAAAGTGTTGAAGTCCAGAGATGATTCAAAGAATGTGTGGGAGGCCCCTTCTTTTAAAGGAAAAGGTCTACAGTTGAATGGACAAAAATAAGCTTGCTTTAAGTGTCCTCTCCCTGTTCGTGGAACAAGTGGACATTTTCTTCTCACATCACAGGAACTGTAAAAGGAAATGGAGGGGACAAGAAGGAGGAGAGATGGTGGAACCTTCATCCAGCTAGTCGAAGCTCCCTCTGACTGCACTAACCATGGCCCTTCGCCTGTCAATAACATCAAAGGTCCTTTTAGAATGCAGCACCCTGGTGTGAGGCTAGTTCGTTTGTGAAAGATGTGCCATTTGATTCATCTTCCCAGGACAACTTCTTGTGTCGCGGCTGTCTCACTGGAGAGGGTGTTACCTGCCATCACAAAGGATCATAGAGAGGCACCCCTAGGGCTACAGTCTTGCTGGGAGCAGCAGGGAAAGCCTGTTTTTGTGGGGTGGGGAAATACACATAACCCTTCCACGGCTGAACAGGGCTCACTCTCAGGGCTGATAGATGTGTGATATCAGATTGATGTGGCTTGAATATTTATAAGAGATGTTAACCCCCATATCTCAAACTCAGGTATGGTTCATATTTACTTTTAACACACCACAGGAACATACATAGTTATGCCGTTTTTGGAACAAAGGTGCATATCTTAAATGCACCCCCTTTGCTGAAGGGGCGTGGTTGCCACTGCAGCTGTCAAGAAGGCACTTGTGACCCCTGAACCTGCTGCGCTCTACTGGAGAAAAGGAGCTGTAGATCATAGATGAAGATACTGATCCAGCAGGACACAGGTGTATGCTCTACTTTTGGCATGGAGTTTGTGAAAGGGAGACCTGGTTGGCAGGTCGCCCTTTCTGAGATGGAATTGCCTGCACCATTTTATTAGGTATTCAAAACAAAATAGATCCAGGGTTTCTACATCCTTGTCAGGTGACAATTCCTCATAATGTCAGAAGTATGCCCCTACATGTATTGGGAATAAGAGAAGTAGTATGACTCATCCATCACTGAGAGAGAGAGAGAGAGAGAGAGAGAGAGAACGAGAGTGAGAGAGTGTGAGAGAGAGAGAGAGAGAGAGAGAGAGAGAGAGAGAGAGATTTTTAAGATACAAGAAAAACATGCTCTCAAATCTGGAAACAATACTCCTCAACATTTAAAACATACAGTTGACACATTTGACATTAAATTGGTATCTAAAAGTGTATTGTTTCACCAACCTTTAATTCAAACAGATATTAAACTATGGAAGATTTTCAATATTTTTTTCGGAAGCATATAGCAAAAAGTTCACAATCTATATATTACAGTTGAAAAAGATTTCCTATATAGGTAATTTAAATGTAAAATCACTTTGAATCTATTTAATACTCACAATACCATTGAATTCTTTTGTGCATTAGTGAAAAATGAAGTTCATTCTCGAAACTTCCTAAAACAACTATGTATTAAAAGTGACAAAAATATAATAATTAAAAACTCTGACAGAGGCAGGGTATAGTTATGCATCAAACAATTTGGAGACAATTATCACAGATGAACATGTATTGCAAGTTGAATGAATTCTGACTTAATAAATCGATTAATGAGTCAAAGGGTAAAGTCCTTTGTCCACAAATATTGATTATGAGATTTTATACTATCTCAGAGAAACAAATATGGAGTTTTCCCTGGCAGACCAATAGTTTCACAAAACGATGGATTGGTGGAACTAATTACATCAATACCTTTTTGTAGGGACAATTATCCATCTGTTATCTTCATTAAAGATACAAAAGATTTCTTAAAACAACTTGAACCCTGATGGGGAGAATTCTCAAGAATGTGCTAATTTAAATTACCTTTTGAGACCCCCAGCAACTTTGCTGGATTTCTAGGATTTTTCTGTTTACCTGGAAAGAGTGTGAGCCTTTTGTCCCACTCTTTCATGTATTTTGATGTTTGTTTGTTTTTTTGTTTGTTTGTTTATTGTGCGCGCCGGACCCAGAGGTAGCAGGGCACAAGTGACATGAGGGTTTACAGCTTGGTTACAGAAGTTACAAGTTTACAGAGGTTACAAGAGTTACAAGTTTACAGAACATGGTAGGCACAGGATGGGGGTTAGGCAATAGGGTACAAGTACAAGCGGTATAATGACAACCAGTCAGCCGGCTGACGTAACAAGATAGCAAATCTGTATCAGGTACAATACATGCGGTAGGAGCGTGGGGAGAATCCAGGTTACATAACATTTTCAGTGAGCCATTTTATTGTGTTCTTTCTGAATTTGTTGATCGTTAGGTCAGATCTAAGTGTGTGAGGAAGGGAGTTCCACAGTTGAGCTGCCCTAACTGGGAAGCTAGACCCTCCAATAGTGGACAGTTTAAATCTGGGCATTAGAAGGCAGTTAGGGCTGGTTATTCTAGTTGGTCTAGTAGAATTTTTTCTAGTAAATCGTTCTGTTAAGTAGCTGGGGGCTTTATTGTTTAAACATTTGTGGATGAGGGAGGCAGATTTGAGGTTGATTTTGTCTTGGGTAGAGAGCCATTTATGTTTCCGTCTTATTTCAGAAATATGTACTCTTCTGGGGATAATTAGGGCCGCGCTAAGTGCGTTATTTTGGAGCACTTGAATTCTGTTGATGGTTTGTTTAGATGCCGCTATGTATAGGGAATTACAATAATCTAATTTTGAAAGGATAAGGGCTCTGGATAAAATTAGGCAACTGTCATCTGATAGGAATAGTTTCCCGGCTCAAATTAATTTGCATGTATAGGCCGTAGATGAGGCCAATGAGTTTACCTGTTTGGTAAAGGATAAGGTCGAATGAAGGTAGAAACTTAGTGTTTTTACTTCTCTTGCGACCTTGATGGTGTTCCCATCGATGATGAATGCTGAATAGTTAGGGTTGAGTTTAGAGATGCGAGCTGTGGTACCCAGGATGATGAGCTCTGTTTTATCATCGTTCAGGCATAGGCCATGGTTGGCCATCCATACCTGAATGATGTTATAGACTCTGTTCACCAAAGCCAGATCTTCCACATAATCCCCAGTAAGTGGTAGGAGAATCTGGGTATCGTCTGCGTAATTGGTATAGGTGATGCCCAGATTGTCAGTGTGTTTTACTTTTGTGTTCTTTGGATATGGTTTTTTAAACAACTCCATAGGCATCATCTTTTTCTTGTGTGTCACACAGCACCTTTAGAGCAGTGGCACAGGGGTGTCTTTCAGACTTCCCAAGGTTTAAATACCTTCTCTGGGGCTGACTACTGTCTCCCAGAGCACGTAAAGTTAAATGTTGCCCTTTTCTACTTGAAATGGCTGGTGGCAGTGGTTTTAAAAAAAACTACCATGATTTTTCCAGACCGCGAACACTGGTAGCTAAAAATTGGGTCAGCCGTGTTTTCCAATTTGGCGCCCAATATCTATCTGTAAAAACAAACTCCGGTCAACTTTTTTCGCCATTTCTTTTTGGAAAGGTCCTTCTTGTGTTTAACTCTGCGTGCCAAACCAGGTTTGGTCCCTTTGTTTGTTGGCCTTTGGCGGGCTTCAGTGCTGAAACCCTCCTCTGGCGCCTGAATATATGGTGTGGACAGGATGTGAGGGAGGTGCCCGAAACTCGCTGTGCTTAGTCTCCTAGGAGACCCAAATGCACTCTGGCGTGATTGGCCGGCTGGCTGTCCGGCAAGGACAGCCATACTGCTGTGTGAGTGACAGCCAGGCTGGAATGAATGGGGGTAAACTGTTTAAAAGGAGGTCTCTAGGACTTGGAAAGCAGAGTCGACCACTGGAACGAAAGAACCGAAGGCGAGCTGAAGGAAGATGACTGCTGCAACTCCTGGTCTACCGGTGAAGCCCTGCTGCAGGTCCGAATTGCCTGAACCTCCATCGACAGAGAAGCCCTTCAAGGTTAACTTCTTCCATTAAGTTGGGTGGGAACAACCAACTCGCAAGCCACCTGGACACCGTCCCTGCTCTGGTCGAATTTTCTTCAGAGTGCTGTTGGAAACCAGATAGCCAGTGGGAAGGAAACCAGTTTGTGGACTTTAAGGCACTCACACCAAGCTTGTGGCCTCTTCCCTGGGCAGTGAGGAACCTCCCGACGTCCTCCCTCTTTTCCCCATGACCGAAGCTCAGGAACAGCAAGATCAGCGGGAACTACCAGGAACAACTGCCTCAGCTACAGCTTTTCTTTACTTACAAGGTACTGTGCAAATGCGGTGCAGAACTCTGTTTGGCCGCAGAGAAAGTTTGTGAAACTTTCCCAACTTTGAGGGCTTGTCCTTCCCTAAACCAACATATAACTTTTCATCTGAACAAATTTGTCCAAGAACCGTGGCAAAGATTTAACTGTTTACTACCAGTGCTGTGCTATTCTATACAAGACTTTGAACCATTGACATTGGCCCAGGCCTATTGAATTGAATTGCTGGTTGTAGTGAACTGAACCTATTTGCCCTACCTCTGCAAAGTATTTTTGCCATAATTCTTTTACCTTGTCTTTCTACCCCTTTTAAAAGTAACTGGAGTGCCATTTTGCTCCCACTTCTGGGGAGCTGAACTTGTTCGAAGCGTATTGGTTGTGTATTGTAGTGTATTAGATTGTGATATTGAGCTGCTCTTACTAGTGGAATGTTTTCCAACTGACTGTGTAAATAAATGGATATTCTTTTACCAAGAAACCTTGAGTAAGTGTTTATTTGAATCACTGTGATTACTGGTTCTTTATGTAACCTCTTGTACTGCTCACTTTACTCTTGAGATAAGTCTGGCTGCTCAGCCACTGCTACCACATTACTGTGTAGTACAGGCTTGTACCAAAGGTGAAATTGTACTGACACTTGTAGTCTTAATTATGTGTAGTGTTCCCAAAGGGTACTGCATGTGACTCTGCCTAACAAACACATTCTAGCCAAATGACCCAATGTTCTCATGCCACCCTTGGATGACCTTAGACAAACATCCCCCATGAAGATGTGGTTGCATTGGTTCGCTGGAATTGTATTTTACTACCGGTAATAGATTCAAATCCCAAATCCTTGATTAGTTTATGTGTTCTCATCTTGCTCGATCTCTCTTCGGCCTTTGATACAGTCAGCCATGCCATCCTGCTCAACCGTCTCCGTGATAACCTGGGTATCACTGGTCAGGCCCTGGCGTGGTTGACCTCTTTCCTCGCCAATCGACCCTCCCAGGTCCAACTGGGGTCCTTCCTCTCTGACATCTTTTTCTCTACCTGTGGTGTCCCCCAGGGATCTAACCTCTCTCCCTGGCTGTTCAACCAGTATCTGGCACTTCTTACCCACCGCATCACTGCTCTCTGCCCCAACTTTCAGTGCTATGCGGATGATACCCAGCTCATTTTCAGGCTACCCTCGGCCTCCTCTTCTCCTTCCCTCATCTCTGACTGTCTTTCTGCTATCCAGGAATGGTGTGCCGCAAATGACCTCTGCCTTAATGCCAGTAAGACTGAGATTCTACTCATCAGCACACCCACTCCCGCCTTCCCTGCAGCTCTCTGGCCGGCCTCTCTTGGCCCTCTTCCTGCTCCTACCTGCAAGGCAAAATACCTCGGGGTCATATTCGACTCCACACTCTCTTTCTCTCCTCACATCTCTGACATCTCTAAGAAGTCACACTACCAGCTACACCTCCTCAGAGGCATCCTTCCTTTTCTCTCCTTCCCCCAGAAGCTCACTGTCTCTAGAGCCCTGGTTCTCTCGAAGCTGGACTACTGTAACAGCCTCTATCTAAATCTTCCTGCTTCTACTCTCCGCCCTTTGCAGTTCATCCAGAACAGGACTGCGAGACTTGTCCTTGGCCTCAAGCCCAGGGACCGTATCTCTCCAGGACTGCAATCGCTCCACTGGCTCCCAGTGGCTGCGAGGATTAAGTTCAAAACCCTCTGCATTGTCCACAAGGCCTTCTGGGGCCTTGGGCCAAAATACCTTCAACTCTCTCTTTCTAAATATCTTCCTTCTCGAGCTCTTCGCTCATCCGCCTCCAACTCCCTCAGGGTCAGCCGCTTCTCCAAGCAACGAGTTGGGGGTAGATCTCTCTCCGCAGCAGGGGCCTCCCTCTGGAACAGCCTTCCTGCCTCCCTGAAAGTTGAGGAGAACCATCTCCGGTTCCGGAAGCACTTCAAAACCTTCCTCTTTGCCTCCGCTTTCTCTCCCCCTCTCCCCTGCTAAAATTACTGAAACTGCCCTGAATCCGCAACTGGGCCACTCACCGATCTCGGTCCTTGGCCCAGCCACTCTCCCCTGCACTGCCTCCCTGGCAACCCCTGCACTGCGGGACTGTTCTCTACATCCCTAAAGCCCCCCATCCGAGCACTTGTCTGCACTTACCTTGCACTTGCCACCAGCTGGCCTTTAGTATTTATCTTGTTATTCTACTAACCCTGTATTGCACTTTCCCTCTCCCTTTCACCCTTGCACTTTGCCCTTCCCCTCTACCCTTGCACTTGCGCGATCTGAATGACACCTGGCCAAGTAGGATCATTGTCTGTCTCCCCTTGTTTCCCCCCCCCTGCTTCGTCGCGCCTTGAAACACTTGGGTATAGGCACGTTACAAATGCCATGTCATATCATATCATACTTTACAAATTATATTGTACATGCTAACATTTTTATTAAAAACAGATAGGAACATCGATGGGAGCAAGATATGCTCTCAATCTGGTGAACATTTTAATTCAACCCCTTGAGGCTTCAAGTATTCTGAACAACTCTACTTGCATTCAAAGCAGCTATAAATTGTCATGTTACAGCAAAGAAATCTGCATTATATTGGATGGCAAATAAAGTTAATTGAACATTTAACTGAGACATCAAACAATCATTGATACAAAATTTGCAAATGTCAATGTGTGTTGGTTTATGTGGAGAAACCTCAACACAAGGTTTAGCAAAGAGCAATTAATTGAACACAAAAGTAACATTATACTGTTTAATATAAAATCTATAAAATCACCTATTTCAGGACACCGACACCACGAAAAGACATTGTATAGCACAACCTAAATGAAAAGTTCTATAAGTCATACACAGTTACCTAGAGGAGGTGATGAACGTAACAGATGACATGAACATGAAACATACTTGATCCGTGAACTTCAGTGTAGTGATCTTTAGGTGCTTCAAGAAGAAGAGATCCTCCCATTTGATAAGGGGGTGCAACCCTCTGGTGGTGCTGGTTATTGTATTGTGATTTTTTTTTTGGTTATATATCTGAATCCCTGTGGTCACGCTCAAAACAAATGATTGCTCCAAAAGATGAGTTTTAAAGTAATGTGAGTAACATTTAATACAATGCACACATGTATTTTAAATTTTCATTCTAATTCATGTCAATGCACGACATTGACAAAATAAACATATAAAAGGATAAATATCATCTGCTTCCAAAGAGGCAATATTAATCCCATATTTATTGATTCGTTAGTGATTTAATCCATAACCCTTTAGTCAGTTATGTGCATGGATGAATGAAAGGAAAAAGAAGAATTAAAAACGAAACCTTGGCCTGAATTTATGATTGAATCAAATAGATTCTGTCAAATTAAACTTGAATACGAGATTATTTTTATAAATGCATTCTGTTTTACAAACCATGTTTTATCTCAAAATGATTAGTTTATCAGCTTTATGCAATGCTCTCATTCATTGGCTTTTCCACACCATGACTATATCACCTTGTATATCATCACTTCTTGGACATAGAGCAGTCGTGTGTGCAAATAAGCACCCCCCCACCCGCCCCCGTGCTTGCCTGAGACCTTTGATAATGTCTCAATTACAGCTTTGTTTTATTCTTGTTTTTTATGGCAAATTGACCATCAACGTGATCTGTAAATGTGAAGACTAAGTAATTCCCAACTGTTAAGTGATGAAGGCTTTGTTTTAGTAAATAAGGTCTAATCTTACCTAGTATCAACCGTCCAGATGTTTACGTTCAAGGGAACAAGCTCTGTTAGTTACCCCCCCTACCCCCCATCCACATTTGTGTCTAGAGGGGATAGAAGATTTTCTGTGTCCGGACCTAGACTTTGGAACAGCTTACCCAGGGAAATCAGAACTCTGGTCTCCCTGTGCCTCTGGTCTCGTAAAGCCCTTAAAACGTTTCTGTTTAAATAAAGTTTTGCCACTCTTGATCTGCTGCAACTGTCTCTGTCCTCTTGGATGCAATGGTATTTGTCCTCTTGGATGGAATGTGGTATCACTACAATTTTGGATATCCGCTTTCAGCAAAGTCATCTGCGCCATTATACGATTTGTTCTGTTTCGAACACGTTATAAATTCCCAAATCAAATCAAATCAGAATGCTTAACAATAGCAAATACTTTCCTTAGTTCTTGGATGATCATGCATGGTGTATCAAGCTCATAGATTAGTATTCTTCTTGCTTCTTGGTCATAACCAGGCCTGGATGAGGTTATTTGTCAGAACCTAAAATCATGCACATTTCAGGTGATCAGAAGAGGATTAACCTCGGATGAACTTTTGGAAACGTTTGTCTGACGTTGGACTACATGGCTGAAAGGAGGACATGTGAATGAAGCTATGTTTCATTCACAGACAGCACTTAGAGAAGCAGGAGGTCAATGCTGGGGGCAGGCCTACGAGATTTAGGGTAGGGTTAATAAACTTGAGTAGAGTTGGAGCAGTTGAGTAGGAAGAAGGGTAGAGAGAGTTAGTAAGTGACTGGGACCCAGCCCAACAATTACATTTAGGGTTGATCTTGCTTATGCAGCACTGTGACACATTCACTGATTTGAAGTGGATCAACATCTCATGTGCCATCTGCAGCGAGTTAAGGGAGAGGAAATACCTGAAAATTAGGGCAGCCTGGAAGATTGCTACACAAAAACACACCCACACACACACACACACACACGTGACTCTTGATTTCCCACAGGGTGCTTATTGGCGAGTTAAGATGATATTTATTTGGTTTATGGGAGCAATAGGGATTCAGTGAGGCATGTGGCATTCCTGTCATATCCGTCTATTGGAGTCATCGATCAAACACCTGCCAGTGGGTGACACCTAAGAGGATGAGCAGTAGAAGCCATGAATACCTTAGGGCAGCTTGTGTCAGAGTCACACTTGCCTGGATCTTGTAGGAGGAAGCAGCAGAGATATCAGGGAGGCAGGCGGCACACCAATCAGTGCCCATCACTTTTTGAAGTGAGTGGATGAAACACATATCTTCGGGTGACAGGTTGGAAGAGGGGCAGGAAAAGCCAGGAAACCTGAAGGCAGCTTGCAGGGGGGACACACATGCTTGCATTTGGCTTGAGAGAGTAGCAGGTATTCAGGGAGATAGGTGACACACAGATCAGTATTCATCTCTTGAAGTGAGTGCATGAGACGCATTAGGTGACACCAGGGAAGATGAGCCAGGAGTTTCTGAGGGCAGCCAGAATTGCACATGGTCAATTGAAGGTATCATTCAATTTGTGCTCTACGCCCCCTGTCACAAGTGGCTTTTGCCATATGTGCACCAGTACAAGTAAATGCATGAGTATTGCACCACAGCAATACACATCCACTGAGACTGACAGATAAGGGTGCAAATTCCGTTCTGTCCACTGTCTCAGTAGCAGAAGGGGAAGGTGTGCAGATCCATCAAAAGATCTGGGAAGAACAATATATGGTGTAGTTGGCTAGCAGAAGGCGATTGTAGATCTTAGGTCACCGCTGCCCCATCCACTGATAACTCAGACAGTATTGATCAACCGACAAGAACACTAAGATCAAGCACCGACATACTCCTGGAACCAAAACCCTACAACAGAAAAAAACTCGGAGGATCGTCTTTCTCACACCAGGCACCCAAAACCTGGAATGACCTACCTAAGAATATACGGAATGCAACAAACCACCTAGCGTTCAGGAAACTCCTCAATTCATGGCTCTTCAAAGCGTAACCACAACAGAGACACACTAGAATGCCCAGACATTAAAACAATGATGAAAATAACTCCAACCTCAGCCACTCTCAAATTGGACAAACACTCAAATCAAAGAACCAACCACTCGACAGAGCATAAGACATCATGGAAAATAGCCACAAAGGAAGGCTGCAGAGACTGACCACATACCTAGCTAGACCCAGAAGAAAGCCCTCAAGTGACTCTCCCACTCGTACGTACCGGACAAACATATCCAGACCGGCAGACGCACCTAGATAGATGTTAGCCTGCGTCACATCTGGATAGGATTGATTGAAGGATAACATGCCCATGCCTAGAAAAACGTGAATGCTAGCATGTGCCACACTTAGAGTTGTGAACACCAGCCTGGGTGGCGTTCGGATGGAGTTGTGAATGTTGGCATGCCCACACCTGGATGGAGTCCTAACCATTGGCCTCAACCGCGTCTAGATGGGAATGTGAGGGCCAGCAAGTGCCACATTCAGACAGAACTGTGAATGTTAGCATGGCAAAGGTCAGGTAACCCACTAACCAATATAAGCTCAAACTTTGCATACTTATCTCACTCAAAAAACTCACACAACCATCTCACGCACAACAAGCCGCACGCACTTCACAACACTGCAACAACACATAAGCCGGAACAACAACACATGCGGACTGACTCCGATCCGATACCCGCACCAAAGCTCAGCACCCGGTGTATACTGAGTTGAAGCTGCCAAAAGAACACCACTCCCCTCACTATCCTACTCCCTTCTTCACCCTACTAACCCATCCCACCTTTATCATTTACAGATCCGCCTGAGCGCCTGGGAACCAATTCCATTGGTGACGGTGCGCGGTACAAATACCCTTAAACATTTAAAATTTAACATAATGATGACTAAGGCAAAGGTTATGTTCTAACAGAGTCCATACAGAAATGACCATCGCTTTAGAGACGCTGTGATACTGATGAGGAGAATGACACCATTAATGAAACGGATGTAGCATTAATGGACGCTCGCCCTACCTGCAAACAGTCTCCTTGAGAAACAGCCATCTTGTCACAGATCAGAAAACACATCAAGCCATTACCAGCACCACTACCTCCAGCACCATCATGCCCAGCACAACAAAAGTCAAAGAGGCCGTCCTTGACAAAGAATAAAGAACAACCGAATCTGGCCTCTTGCACACTCTACTGGAAAGCGACAAGCCGAGGGAATGTGGGGACCAAATTGGGCACCACTGATATGAGATCCCATTTGCAGCAGCACCGTGCACAGACATTCAAAAAAGTCAAAGGATCTGAAGGGCACCCCCTATGCGAAAAGACAAACAGCACACCAACCAACCGGTTTGCACGATTACCCCTGAAAATACTGCAGCTGAGCTTGAGAGGGAGCACCAAGCTCTACCCCTCATGTCCAAGTGATACATAGCAGCGGTGATCCCCCATTTCATCGGCCCAGTGTTGCGGAAGCATTTCAACGTGCCAAAAAAATCAAGTCATGTGACAGACAGCGGCTCGATGCTAACTTGGCTATAATGTGACAACAGACCTCTTGCCTAGTATTTTGTGGAAAACCCAGGGTTTCCGGCAGACTAAGGGAAGTTCCTGGCCAGTGTTTCTTCTCCTCTGAGGCTGTATCAGTGGGGCACGTATAACCGCAGTAAGCAGGTCAAAAAACAATGTTTACCTTTATGATTCTGTGGCTCTTGGTTTGTAGAAGTGTGAGGGCACATTGGGCAATCTCGCCCCTACTCATCCTTGTACAACCAGCAGGGCAGAAGTCAACTCATCACGTAGGCAGAAGTATGTTTAGTAACTACCGGGATCCATTATTTATTTATTTTTGGGATTTGTAAAGCGCACTAACAGCCCAAAGGCATCGAGGCGCTGTTGCATTAGAGTGTCTTGGTTACAATAAAGGGACGCCTTCAGACAGTTGCCACACATTTGCCCTCTGCATGCTGCATACGCGGCTGGTGCGGGCACAATCAGTGGATTCCCAGCAACCAGTTTCTTTTCTTGATAAGGGGACCCAGTTTGCGAAGATACAAGGCTGCAATGATCCAGGCGCAAGTACCTTTGGAGTTTTACATTTGCATGGGGGCCCGTAAACCGCAAACCGGTCTCATCTCAAGGAGCAGGCCGCTCACACCCCCACTTGGCCACAGCCCTTTGTTAGCCTGTACATTGTACTGCCTTCTCCAGGGAGGCTGCGCCATCTGCAGCGATGTCGGCAGATGCCTTATCGTGCTGGTGACATTTACGATGGAGCGCCAGTCATTTTTTTTATCAGGACTAAGGACTCTGTTCCCTTGTGAAGCTGACAGAAGAATTGTATAAGCCTCTTTATCGAGCTATCTCCATAAAGGGCAGAGGCTACTCCTAAGAAACACACGCTGCACACAATCAGTGCCTCGCCCCTCACAAACAAGAAGCGACGGCCCTGTGTTGATAGTAGTGCAGTGTGTGTGCCTTATCAGTTTTTTCTTTTGTTTACATGGGAGGGCTGATGGCAGTGTTGACATCACAATGTAAACATTTAAACATTTCCTCCTCTTCGTTGTGGGATTTTGGAGAGTAGTTATTGGACGTCAGGAATGCATCCTTCCATGGCGCATGGGAGAGGAGGTGTGGGCGGATTGTCAGTGGTGTGGGCGGGACTGAGGGGCTGAGGTAGGTGCTGAATAATGTGGGTGCCATGGATATAGGATGATGGCTGCTTTGCATAAAAACAAAGTGCATTTTGGGAGCATACGAATGGCTACCAATTTATCAAACATGGCTGCAATGTGTGGTAATTCAAACGTGCATTCCTTCTGAGCATGCAACGCACACTTGATATAGTGCTCATTTAATGTGCCAGAATAGTCACCATGACAGTAAAATGTGTGCAAAGAATGAGACACATATACAGCTCGATAATCGAGAATAAGAAGAAGAAGACCAGCTCATTACCAATTTCGGTTGGGTGATATTGTATGTAAATATGTGCTCTGTAAAGCACTTTGGATTAAGGCCCTATATAAATAACACATCATTATCATCGTTATCATTACTTGCCTTTGGCCTCTCCTGGTCAACAAATACTTTCAGAGGCAGATTGCCAAGTTGGATGTAGCTGCTGCCTTTGAGAGTAGGACAATGTTGAGAATGCAGACTTTAAGAAGATTTGTGCAAGGTCCTGTGCAGATAGGTTCCTCAAATTGGGTGGGTGGATGACAAGACAATTTTTGCAGAAGGGCAGGTCCGTTTTCTGCGGCCTCATTCCTTCCCTGTTAGTTACTACTGCTAACCTGGACCAAGGACTAGATATTATATTCCGTCAACAAGTGATTTTGCTTCACCTAAAATTCCTCAACAAACCACCACTCTAAACTCGATTGCAAACATTGGCAAAAACAATAGGCCTGGGTTTCTTAATATGGTGGGTAACGATAGGTTGTAGTCGCCCTCGGGACAAAAACTTAAGAGTTCCTCTGATTACCCTATACATTCTAAAAGCCATACCTATTGACGCTGCTGATGCCTGTTATTAGTGATTTGCCCTTCACAAGAATTTCAAATGTTCCCACTTTATAGGGTCTTGCAGCGTGCTAATCTCAATAGTTGCACTGTAGACTCATTTATTTTTTCATTTCTCAGACAAGCACCTGTAGTTCATGCTCCAGAAATTGGTCAGGTCTTCTTTGAATGCCTGTTGTCTGGATTAGATGTTGGCAATTTCTTACATGTTTCTCTTTGCAGTGGATTACAAAGAGTTGACTACATAGAGTTGAGTGAATAAACAGTGTTGTGAAAATACAAATGACCACCCAAATCTTGTCAAGTTGTCTTAAAGGGATGCACACCACAATGCCCAGGAGCTTTGTAACACTTTTTGGAAACAATTGAAGTAGGATCGCACAAGCGCTTTTTCTGGAGGTTTGAATGTCCTTACAAGCCTTCTAAAGTAGATTGACTAGTCCTGAAAGGTTTCTTCTTGGTAGATTCTTTTTTTAAGCTAGAAAATGGGGCATGTTGTGGTGTAATTATGTATAATGTTATATTGAAAATGTAACATTTTCTAAGCCTACAATTTACCACTTACAAGTAGCTATCTGCAAGTACAAAATCCTTTTTCATCGGTTTGGTGCAGCCAGGACCGGCTGTGAAACATTGTAAGTTACAGATTAAGGAGACAACAGTGGCAGCTTAAAAGAGAGCAGCCTGCCTCTGCCAAGACTAGAAGGCCCAGAATCATAAACCTGCCCCCAGGAAAGAAAAGTCTGTCCGGGCCAAAGAGAAGCTTGGCTCCATGTGCAGGAGGGGCTAGTAGGAATGGTGGGTGGTGTTGAGGAGAATTGCCCACACAGGATGATTAGCTTCTACACAGCATTTTTGTGCCATGTTTCACAATGAAGCATAACAGCTGCTAATATAATGTTTGTGCAAGAATATTCTTACATTCCAGAGCTGATTGTATCCATTGTAACTTTTGGTAGCAGCTCTGTCTTGTATGTCTAAGCTCCCAAGACTGCACGGCAAGGAATCACTCAAACTCCAGTACTGTCTGCTATGGCCATTAGTTCTGCCACATGGCCGAACGTAAGTGCTGGGAATACACTGTTCATTGAAGATCACAAGGTTTGACCACATTGAATTCCTTCACCTCCATGTGCTGCTTGCTTTTCTTTGCTCATCATAGAAAACAATACTTTACAATATGCTTCTTGGGAATGCTCACATATCTGCACTGTAATTGCCAAGAATACGCTCCTTGCCAAAGATCTCACAGGCACAATGTAATGAGTGTCTCTGTCTCCCAGTACTGCCCTTTTCCTTCTCTTTGAATAGAATGGAAGAGCTAAATGTCTACGATTTCTGCCATTACGATATGACAAGTCTACACTGCAATGAAGCCCTCCAGCCCCAAGTTCTGTTTGCTTCCCTTTACTCCCCATGACTACAAGAGCTGTGAATATACAATTTCCTAAGATCACTATGCACTGCATGCCACAATAAACACTAACCGGCCCTCTCCGATGGCATATTATTGTCACGCCTGTCATGTTATGCTTTCAAGGCATGAATTTCATTCCTGAAATCTGAGGCATGCTGTTGTCCTGCTAGTTGATTTTTCATATTTTTCTGAGATTTTATGTATCAAAATGGCATTACACTTGCACTGTACCCCTCACCAACACTGATGTCAGGATACATCAATTAACAGATGACTAGCAGGTCAACCTAAAGATCCATTGCATCAATTACATCCATCACCTTGAGCGCTGTCTGTCCCTCAACTAAGCCTAGAAGTCACGCTCCATCCATACCTATACCCAACACAGATTAGATTCGTTCTTCGAGGAAATCCGACCAAGCATCCCCAAGGCAAGGATTGGCTGGCAGACATGACGATTGATGGATTCATACCTTAACTGTCACCCATTGAAAAACCTCATGGCTTTACCATCGACTTTGACCTCTCATTTAAAACATGCATTGCCAAGAAGACCTGAACACCATATTACCAGCTGCAAAGTCCAACCTTCTTCCATGGTTCAAGTTCCAGACCAGTTTCCCAACCCTGGTCATCACCAGCCTGGATGGTTGCAGCACCATACTTGCAGGGGTCTCAGAGGGAGCCTTTGTCCATCTGAAGGCCATACAGCACACTTCCTCTCACAACTACTTTATTCAGTCACATTGCCCATCCTCAGGAAGCCACACTGGCATTCCCTTCAGGAAAGCATCATGTTCTCAAGAACAGATAAAGGAATCTGCCCAAGTAGGGCAGCAGCAATTATTGTATACCCACATTTCCAGCCTTGCATTGGGGAATTGAAGGATTGCAGATTCTTTGGGTGACTGGGAATGGCAGCCTGTCTAATCAAGAAGGAGATCATCTTGCAGTTCCCTAGAAAAAAACATGTTAATGTATGTAATACTTGATTGACTTGTCATGCCATTGCCATCAGATCATGTTGGACCAAGAACGTTTTTCTTTTCATTTAAGTACAGAAAACCATTAGATTTTATGATGACCTGATTCACATTGAATGCTTATTCATCAGAGATCACTGCTGTCTATGCCTGAAATATCATGTGTTCTAATATACTCAAATGTTAATGCTGTTCTGCTGCTGCATGGTGGTTGGTTGACATTAATTTGCCATTCTAACTGGACTTTTCACACTTTTTGTACATTAAAAGCCATTTCTATTCAAATGTGGCTAAATTTGTAAATACTTTTTAAATATCTTGTGTAATGGCGTGCTGTATTTAAATGAACAGTTAAGCAAGTGGTATATTATTATCACGTTCAGGATGGTCGACGTCAACCACAAAGCAATCACAATAAGACGCAATTTTCCGTGGTCAAGAAACTCACCATCTCCAGAGTCCAAAGCACCCCCAAAAGCCACATCATCACTAGACTGGAAATAAACAACTGCAAGAGGGAGAAATCTAGGAAACAGGTTGTTTCCAGCTAATCACCCTGTCTCTGGAACACACCACCTACATAGCTAAGACTACCAACCTCTACCCTAAACTTCAGGAAGTGCCTACCTTTCCATAAACATCTTACCGACACTAATCACTGCACTCAACCTTACTTCTCCTCTTCTCCGCTGTTCTCCCTGCCAATTTCATCTAGCTCTGATATCTGTAACCCCTGTGTGCCTCACCTATGTACAGCGCGCCGTTGCGCCCAAGCTGGGCTCACGCTACATACATCCCTCACATATGTGCATACCTCCTGCAGTTTAATTCAGCAAATACCATGTTCTATGTCAACATTGTGTCATGCAGTTTCACAGAGGCGTTGCTAAGGGGGAGCTAAGGGGGCTATAGCCCCTGGTCTTTTGGCTGTAGCCCCGGATAGAATCTCAGGAGCTACAACCAAAAGGCTAGTTAGCCCCCAGTCCCGACAGTTCCGACATTAGATAGCCCCGGGTCTTTTCCAGACCTAGCAACACCCCTGCAGTTTCATAACTACATCACAAGTAATTTCCAATGTTTTGAATGGTTTTTGTATATAGGGAACTATTTTGTATCCTTTAAAACCACATTGATGCACTGTTGTTGTTTTCATGGTACAATTGAAGAACTGGCTACTTTGAAAGAAGTGTTGTGTATCTTCTGGGTTGGTTATTTCTTTCCTCTTCCATGTGTGGAAACAGGCATCTAGAGAATGAACATGTGAAGATTCAATTCCCATCTTGCTTTGTTTTGCTTGCCAAGCGTTGGTAATTGAGCCTCATAACTGCCCACCCTTAATTCTAGATCACACCCTGGAGGGCCATAAATCATACCCTGAAAGGCCCCATATGCCACCAGTAAATGATACTATATTGTAAACACACTAATCTGTAAGCAGACATGTTCTCTGGTTCTCTGGTCCACTGCATTATTGCCTATTGTGTTATTTGAATCTATGTGATACCCCACTGCATTATTGCCAATTGTGCTATTTGAATCTAGGTAATACCCCACTGCATTATTGCCTATTGTGTTATTTGAATCTAGGTGATACCCCACTGCATTATTGCCTATTGTGTTATTTGAATCTAGGTAATACCCCACTGCATTATTGCCTATTGTGTTACTTGAATCTAGGTGATACCCCACTGCATTATTGCCTATTGTGTTATTTGAATCTAGGTGATACCCCACTGCATTATTTCCTATTGTGCTATTTGAATCTAGGTGATACCCCACTGCATTATTGCCAAACTGTGTTATTTGAATCTAGGTGATACCCCACCGTATATTCGCTGGCTACCACTATTCCTGCACATGATCTGATTACATAGCCACCCATGTCCTCCCAGAGACTACTGAGCTCCTACCACAACCCAAAGTTCACCCCCTGATCACAAACTGAATCTAGGCGTTACTACCCTATCTGCATATTGCACCTTTACTGCCTTGCCTGAATTGAATGATACGTATTTGTATTGCTTCTCGCCCTGCCCACCCCATCTCCCAAATAGCACCTACATTGCTACCCCCACTCCCACACAACGCCAGCGCAGTACTGTAGAAAATGCTAACCATATTACTCATCTTCTGTGCAATGGCCACGCCCACATCCACAGACACTCCCATCCAGGAGACTGGCTCAGGAGCCCCCCCCCAGCCAGGCTCTAATCTCACCTACAACTCCTACACAACTAGGTACTATCCTGACCCTTCCTACCCAAGATATTATTGCAAGTCAGGACCCAAAACCCTTGCCTCCCACCCCTGCCCTACCACCGAAAGAAACAACAAACTTCGCGCCAGACTCTCTAAACTCTATGAGCCGCCCCGAAGATCCCTGTCTGATTCCAAATGCGAAGCCAAAAGGTCCACCAAAGGCACCACTCTCCCCACAACCAAGTCCAAACCTATCACTCATACAAACATCTCGGTAAAAACAGATGTACACTCCTACAAAGGAGCTCTCCTCAATACCAGATCATTGGTCGCACATGCCCTCGATATAGCAGACCTAATTATCAAAGATAAATTAGACTTTATTGCCCTAACCGAAACGTGGCTCCACAATGCAGCAGGCCCATCTCTAATGCTGGCCATCCCAGACGGCTACACTATATCTAGGCAGGACCGGGTAGGTAACCGGGGCGGTGGCATCGCCATCATATCTAAAGTAAGCTTAGCTCTCAGACTAGCCCCGACCCAAACTCTGCAGTCGTGTGAATCCCTCACTGCCAAACTCCCCATAAATCACACCCAATCCCTCACTATCCACCTGATCTACAGACCACCAGGTCCACTTGGAACATTCGAGGAAGATCTACACAACCTAATCTCTAACAATGCGAAAACCACCTCACAACTACTGCTACTAGGGGACCTCAACCTAGGGTTCAACGACCCAGCAGACTTACATGCATCTACCATAGCCAATACGATATCATCACTCGGACTCTCTCAAAAAGTCAACCTACCCACCCACCTGAAGGGTAGAACCCTAGACTGGGTTGCTGATGCTAATTGCTCAGCGGTCATCACCGCCACCACACCACTACCCTGGACCGACCACTCGTTGGTCTCTTTTAACCTACTGACCTCTAGATCAACTACCACAACCGTGTCTCTGGCACCACCCTGCCTCACAAGAAACAAGAAAAATATTTCAATAGAAAAAATCATCCCAGCTATCCTTCCAACCTTAAACGCATTACCAGACAATCTAGATCCCAACACACTAGTCCACGAATATAATAAAATCATGTTATCTACCATGGACAAAATTGCCCCACTCAAACTTCGCACCAGCAAGCCAAAAACCCATTTAAACAAATGGTATACACCCGAACTCAAAGCCCTTCGCCTAAAAAAGCGAAAATGCGAAGCTGATTGGAAACTATGCCCCTCCAGTGAAAAGAAAGCCATCCTTGACACGATTTCTCGTCATTACAAAGCTGAAATCTGCTTAGCCAAACGGAATTCCTATAACATCCGCATTGCCAATTCCAACTCAAGTATGAAGGAGCTCTTTTCCATACTGAAGGAACTTGAGTCACCCATTGCTACACCCGACACCTGCACTAAGAACCAGACCTGGTGCACAGACATCCAACAAGCACTAGCAAATAAAATAAACACCCTACAAAACAAAATTCAACTAAAAAAAGACTCCCTTAACCTCACTAACCCTCCCATACCTCCGCCCATTGCCTCACCAAGTACACACATCAACTCATTCACCTTCTCTAAAACCACCACCCTGGAGGTTGAGAAAATCATCCTTTCCCTTAAACCATCAAACTGTAAAGGCGATATCTGCCCTGCACACATAATAAAGGACGCAGCCAGAGACCTGTCGCCCTTTATCTCTAAACTCATAAACGCCTCTTTCTCCTCAGGCAGCATCCCCGCCAACTTAAAACAATCTTGGGTGCTCCCCCTCCTCAAAAAACAGACGCTTGATCCCCTCATCCCCACTAACTACCGACCCATCACCACGGTACCCTTCCTACTGAAAATCTTGGACAAAGTTGCCTATGTCCAGATTCAAAAATACCTAGAACTGCACAAGTTACTAGGCTCCAGACAATCAGGTTTCCGCCCACTACACGGCACGGAAACAACCCTTATCGATCTGAAAACCCAAATTGATGATCTGAGGGACAAGGGCAAGACAGCACTCCTCCTCTTACTCGACCTCTCCGCGGCTTTCGACCTCGTCGACCACAAGGTCCTCTGCAAACACCTTGACTCAGCTGCTCACTTCTCCCCAGAAGCTATCAAATGGATTGAATCCTTTCTGAGCGAGAGAACCATGAGAGTCTTCTCCCCTTCAGCAGCAGCAGACCCCTCGCCTATTACTTGTGGAGTCCCGCAGGGCTCATGCGTCTCCCCCACACTATATAACATCTTCACCAAACCCCTGTTCGACGATCTGGACCATCTGGGTGTCACCTACACTAACTATGCTGATGACACTCAGATTCTCCTCCCACTTTCAGGGGATCACAGTAAGGACAGAGAGTTGGTGAATAGGGAATATCTCATCATTCAGGCATGGATGGCATCGCATGGTCTATGCCTGAATGATGACAAGACAGAGCTCATCATCTTAGGTTCCCACGCTAATATCAACAAACTAGGCCTTGAATATGCCGAATTCAACATAGATGGCAATCTCATTAGAGTATCCAGGGAAGTAAAAACCCTCGGCTTTTATCTAGATGCCACTATGTCATTCACTAAACAGGTCAACTCACTAGCATCTACCACTGCGTACACCTGCAAATTAATAAGGGCAGGCAGACCATTCCTATCCAATGACAGCTGCTTGATCCTGGCAAGAGCACTCATACTATCTAGGCTCGATTATTGTAATGCCCTCTATAGTGGCGCTAACAAAGCCATTATCCACAGGCTTCAAATCCTACAAAATAATGCCTTGAGAGCTACCCTCGGCATTAATAAGAGAGATCATATCTCTACCACCAGACGCCAACAGAAATGGCTCTCCACAGACAACAAAATCAAACTAAAGTTGGCCTCCCTAACCCATAAAGCCCTCAACAATGCCGCCCCCAGCTACCTGATGGACAAGGTAAAGAGAAAGTCCTCCATCCGACAAACAAGAACTATCAATTCCAACCGCCTGATAATTCCCAGATTCAAACTCTCCACCATTGGTGGGAACAGTTTCCCGGTGAAAGCTGCCATGCTCTGGAATTCTCTGCCACACAACCTAAGAGCTGACCAACCATATCTACACTTTAGAAGACACCTCATCAGTCACCTTAACTCCAATAACCCTTGTATGTAGCTGCACTCTCTATACCTAGGCATAGATAGTGATACCTTGTTCGCGACTTCGCCCTCGCCTCTAACAGCCCTTACAGCACACATCTGTACACTTACCTCCTGTATAGATATTGACCTTTTATGAAGATCTGTATACATTTCCATACCTCCTATTCCTGTAATCCTGAATATTTTTTCTCAGGAGTACCCGCCTCTAACAGCCCTGTACATATTTGTATATTTGTATATTTACCCTTGCATAGATATTGACTTTGTATGTATGAAGATTTGTACATTTCTTATTCTGTAATTCTGATTATCTCTATCACTACCTCAAAGTGTATATTTCTGCAACATTGTAAGCTTCGAATTATCTTCTGCCTGCGCCCTGTTGCCCCTGGGTAAGGTGCGCCATACAAATAAATAAACAAACAAACAAACAAACAAACAAGATACTGAAGATATTGCTCCACTATCAAAAAGTGTAACATTATAGGATTCACGTTTATGAGAGCCGCAACATGAATGGAAGGCGTAAAAGCCTTAATTGCGCTTTTGGAAGAGAGCAAACTTGCATTTCCGTCGCACCCTTCCTCTCCGCCATAAAAAGGCTGAAGCATTTGCGCCGGCATGGATGCTCATGTCGGCACAAATGCTGGAGATCCCTATGGAGTCCGCCAGCTTTATTTACCAGCATAAAGCAGGTGGACCCTATAGGCATCCATTGTACACGCTCCCTGTCATGAGAGCACGGCAGGGAGCATGTACAATTACAAAAAAGCTCTCCCAGACATGCTGG
This sequence comes from Ambystoma mexicanum, assembly GCF_040938575.1. Lineage (NCBI taxonomy): Eukaryota > Metazoa > Chordata > Amphibia > Caudata > Ambystomatidae > Ambystoma > Ambystoma mexicanum. The sequence continues at coordinate 902,848,483 of NC_090926.1, forward strand.
AATGTCGGACATTGTTTAATTGTATTTGTGAACACTGCTTACCGTGCACGCATGGGCAGTGTTCACACACAATTGAAATTAAACACAGCCCGACATGCAAACACGTCGGAGAGCATTTACAGGCCGATTCATGGAATCAACGTGCGCCGAAAAAACGGCGCACGCGTGCGAAAACGTGCGATTCGCAGTGAAATAGTGAAAATCGCAGTGCAAGTGCGATTATCACAGTGCAAGTGCGATTATCGCAGTGCACGATTATCGCACAGAAAAAATCACACATCTATTCATGGATGTCCGTGCACGCGCAAAATGTGGGATGTGCGCTGAAAAAGTGCGCGGCGCATGCTGGCCCACGCTGGCGCACGGGTCATCGAACGCCGTGCGATAAGGCCACAGCGAATTCGCACATAGCGCGGCGCACATAACAAAAGTAGGAGTAACACGGGGCGTTACACGCAGAATGGGGAACAACTTGTGAAAATGTGTGCTTCACGGGGGAAGTACAGGAGGCAAGTGCACAGAACACCCACACGCTCGCCTACAACACGTATTCATGGAATCGAATAGGGAAAAACAGCGCACGGCCAAAGACGCGCACAGGCCCATACATGTCCGCCACACGAAAGCAGGCGGTAGCGTCCCTGCGCAGGAAAAAAATGTGCGCCAAAGTTCTACACGCGCGAGAAGTACCACACGCGATTGGGCCCGGGGGAGCAAGTACGTGTATTTCAGGGGTGCGCGAGAAGTTTCACACGCGATTGGCCTGGGTGCGTGTATTTCAGGGGCTCGCGGGTGTTTTCACACGCGATTGTCCTGGGCGCATGTATTTCAGGGGTGTGCGAGAAGTTCCACACGCGATCGGGCCTGGGGGAGCGTGTGCGTGTATTTCAGGGGTGCGCGAGAAGTTCCACACGCGAATGTCCTGTGCGCGTGTATTTCAGGGGTGCGCGAGAAGTTCCACACGCAATCGGGCCTGGGGGAGCGTGTGCGTGTATTTCAGGGGTGCACGAGAAGTTTCACACGCGATTGGCCTGGGTGCGTGTATTTCAGGGGCTCGCGGGTGTTTTCACACGCGATTGTCCTGGGCGCGTGTATTTCAGGGGTGCGCGAGAAGTTCCACACGCGATCGGGCCTGGGGGAGCGTGTGCGTGTATTTCAGGGGTGCGCGAGAAGTCTCACACGCGATTGGCCTGGGTGCGTGTATTTCAGGGGCTTGCGGGTGTTTTCACACGCGATTGTCCTGGGCGCGTGTATTTCAGGGGTGCGCGAGAAGTTCCACACGCGATCGGGCCTGGGGGAGTGTGTGCGTGTATTTCAGGGGTGCGCGAGAAGTTTCACACGCGATTGGCCTGGGTGCGTGTATTTCAGGGGCTCGCGGGTGTTTTCACACGCGATTGTCCTGGGCGCGTGTATTTCAGGGGTGCGCGAGAAGTTTCACACGCGATTGGCCTGGGTGCGTGTATTTCAGGGGTGCGCGAGAAGTTTCACACGCCATTGGCCTGGGCGCGTGTATTCCAGGGGTGCACGAGAAGTTCCACACGCGATCGGGCCTGGGGGAGCGTGTGCGTGTATTTCAGGGGTGCGCGGGAAGTTTCACACGCGATTGGCCTGGGCGCATGTATTCCAGGGGTGCACGAGAAGTTCCACACGCGATTGGCCTGTGTACGCGATTGCATTGGACCAAAGGCCCTGACAGCGCAGGCTCGTCTGTGACGTGACACGCGCGGGCGTGTCCCTGTACCCGGGGGAATGTTACAAGACCAAAAACTGCACGTCCGAGTGTCAGCCCGCGTAATTGGAGGATAGTGCCTCAGTGCGTATACGCGGAAGTGACGTTGGACGTGTGGTGCGGTTTAAAAGGTGCGTGTAGTACGTCATTTCCTTGTACGTGCTTCCCGTGGAGAGCGAGTGGGTGAAATCTGTACTTCTTGTCGGTTCACACGCGATTTACTTCACAGCGTTTCTAGTTCGTACTCCCTGTTACCTCTGTCAGTATTTTTCTGATTTTCTCTTCGACCTGTTTCCTCAAACAGCGTTGACTTCTCCTTTTGTCCTGTTTCCTCAGACAGTGTACAATTCTTCTTTTGGCGGGGGTGTTGCCAACGCGCACACGCACGTATTTTTCACGCTCTTTTCCCAGGCAGACGGTGAGTCGCGCACGTATTTACCAACTGTGCTAGCCCCGTGTGTAGCGTACCCCTTCAGAGGTCATTGTAAGCTGCGTGTGACACGCATACGTTCATTTTTGTGTTTCTGGGTGCCACAGCGTAGTGCAGCGTAGCGAGGGGTCGCGTGCACGTCATTTTCTGTTTTAGGGGTGCCTGTGCGTTGCGTGACCCGTCATCTTTCCCCAGGGGTTACATACAGCCTTGCTAGAGCACTTGGGTATGAATTCCATCTAGTACCCTACCCCTTTGACCCCCAATTGCCCAGGACAATTGTCCACTGCAACTCCCATACGCACAACTCCATCAGTGCCATGGCTGGGAGGCGAGCAAGTGGTAAGGGTGGCAAAGGTGGCCGAGCCTCAAGAGGTGGGCGTGGTGGGCGCGGTAGGGGACGTGGTCAGGATTTGCAGACTCCCCCAAGCCCCCCACGTGTGGAGGACCAGTCAGGGACACACCTCCCCCCCCATGGTTGAGGGAAATGTGGCTGACACCATCCCTGCTCAGCCTTTGTTGGACCGGCCCGTTGTGGCACCTGACCTAGCACAGGGTGACTCCCAGGCTGACTTCCAGGTCGCCAAGTCTAGGCCACGGGTGGCGGCGTAAGCCAGTGTCACCAGGCCACGTGGTACAGGGGCAGCCATGTCATCTGCTGCCCCGAGTAGGCGGGGTGGGGAGGCTGCAGGGGCAGCTGCAGCTCCGTCCACCCCAGCTCTGACTCCCCCAGCAAGGACAGTGTTGGTCCCGGTACATCAGACTGAGGGTTCCCCTGCCATCATCACACTTCAGCTAATGCCTGCAGAAAGTCATGTGGTCAGTGTGCCATCGCACACTACTACTACACAGTCCACCGGTGCTCCTGCCTCTTGTATCCAGAGCGGCGTAGGGCACTCCGGATCCCCACCACCCACAAAAAGAAAGAGGAAGAGTGCTCGTCCAGTACAGGATGATGACCCCGACACGGCTACACGGTCCGGCACGCCAAGGAAGCCTAGCTTCAATGATGCCGAACTGGATGCACTTGTGCAGTATGTGTCCGAACATGACGCCGAAATGTTGGTCACTTCAGGGTGTAGGATTACACCTGCTCGACGTCAGGCACACTGGCAGTCCATCGCGGACAGCATAAGTGCCCTTGGGTTTATGAGGCGCACAGCTGTTGAGTGCTACAAGCGCTGGAACGACCTTAAGCGTAGGGCAAAGAAAAAGCTGGCCTCAAGTCATGCCGCAACTCTGGTGACTGGAGGTGGGTCTCCACAAGAGGACATAGAACTCACTCTACATGAGCATGTTGCTGGGACCTATGTCACAAAGGAGCAGATCCAAGGTGTGGGAGAACTGCCAGATTACGAGGCATTGTCCGGTGAGTGCACATGCATGTGTGTGTGATCCATGTGTATGTAGTTTGTGGGAGGGGTTCTGGTTGAGTGCCAGGTCAGGGTGTGTGTGCCTGAGTGTTTTGTCCCACCCATGTGCTTCATCCAATGCATACTGCGCCCTGGGATTTGGGTATTACAGTATCCCTTCTGGCCACAGTAGGCGTTTTGCACTACATTGCGCCAGTTGCCCTTGAAGTGGCATCTTGCTACCACATTGTTCCGTATTTAGCTGTGTTCATTCAGGCTGATTGTAGGAATTCACCTGGTTCTACTGCGCATCACTATGCCCTATTGTCACATATATGACATGCCCATGGTACATGCCATCTGTGTGATGGCATGTGTCATGTATGTGTATTGGACATGCCAATCACAGGCCAATGTGTGATGGCACTGCTAGCCAGCATGCAGCTGATGTGTTGCTCTCCCATCTTGGTGTCATCAGTGTCTGACATTTTCCTCCCCTTCCAACTCATGGACAGTGCATGCATGGGAGGGTTATAGTCATGTGGGACATGTGTAAATCAAGTACTGGTGCTGTAGCTTGTCTGGCCTAATAGCGTGCCATGGTGCTAATGCCTGTTTCCATTTTTTGTCTTTCTTGTTTTTGCAGAGGATGACGCACCTGATGCTGTTGAGGGAGAGGAGATGGTGCAGGCCCAGGAGGGATCTGAAGCACGACCAGGCACCAGTGGGGGACGTGGTTTGGTGGTGGGGGAGAACCCTCTCTTGCTGCAGGCCATACTGTCCCGGGGTGTCCCTGGCTGCACCTCCCCAGAACTCTTTTCAGGTGTTGATTCGGATGAGGCCTATGTGGATTCGCAGGTATGTGTTCATGGAAGGGATACTGTTCTGTCCGACCCACCTGCACCAGGGGTAGAGCCCACTATGGGGATGTCAGTGTTGGTAGGTGCGCCTGTGGTGGTTACGGATGCAGGGCCACACTCCGCAACATCTGATCCTGTTCATGGGCCAGCAGTTCAGAGGGGAAATGCAGTCCTGCAGCCTCAGGCAGTGCCGACACAGCAAGGCGCAGTTCGCCTTGCCCCAGACAGGTGTGGTGCCCGCCAACGCGGTGGCCGTCCGCCACCAGGCAATACCGCATGGGAGCAATCCATTTACGGTATGGCCAACCAACAGGCAGCATCATCCGAAATGATTGCTCAAGCCATGGAGAGGGTGGCCACTTCCATTGTCCCCCCAGAAAGGCAGATGGAGCTACTACAGCAGGCAACAGACTCCATTTGCCAATCAGTCAGGGAGGACATGTTGGCGTCCAACAGGGACAGACAGGCGGCCCTGGACAATCTGAGGGAATCAATTTCTATAGATGCCCAGGGACAGAGGGAAGCCCTGAGGGGAGAGGTCCGGCACCTCAGGCAGACTCTTGTGGACCTTGAGGCTTCCACTGTCACCAGGACGGAACAGCTTCTGGAGCGCGTCACCCGTACGCTCTCAGCAGAGATGCAGGCAACTCGGGCGGAGGTCCGGGCAACACGTCGGGTGTTGCATGGGGATCTCCGCACCATATCCCTCCAGAACGAGGCCTTCCAGGCCCGCATGCTTGCTGCCATGGAGGACCAAACTAGGGCATTGCGTGGGCTGCCTCCCATGGCACCACCACCTCCTGTGGCAGCAGCAGCAGAAGTTGAGGAGAGTGAATCCAGCAGTGAATCTCCCACTATTTAGTAGCCGTGCAGGCTATGAGCCCATGGAGGTGTTTTTTTTTCCGCAACATTCATGCAGGTGGCTGTTGGTGGGCACCCTGTCCTCGGACCTCCTGGGTGGCCTCCCCACCCCCCCCTGGCCCACACATGGCCATTTTTGATTTTTGATTTTTGATTTTTTGTTGCAGTGTGTTGCCTTGTGTGGCTCCCGTGGGTATCCACTGTATTCCGGCTGGGCACATGCAGGCTTGTCCTGAGTTTGGGTTAGATGCTTGGGTCAGTGAGACACACACCCCTCCTGCTTCCCGTTTCCATGGGCTTGCAAAGGGTGTGCCCAAGTGACAGTGAATTACACAGTGACGTTGGACTCCCATGAGCTGTGTGGGCAGTCTGTAGTCAATACTGTGTATACATTCCTAGTGCATATTGTTGTTGTATTGTGCACTGCATGGTGTATTGATGTGTGCTTGTGCATCCATGTCTCCCTCCTGATTTGCAGGTTCATTCCTCATGTCTTCACAAGGCCGTCCACTTTGGAGATGGAGCTCATGTTGTGAGCAGTGGACTTCCAGATGTGCGTGGCAACAACACTGTACAGTTGGAGGTGGTGGATGTGCTGGCATTCTCATGTTGTAAGACTACGTATCCTTTGCCTTAGTACTGTCATGTTTATGCTATGTCGATTGTATTGTGGTAAGTATTTGGTCATGTGTGTTGTTCTTTCTACATTCATGTGGGCATATTGTGTGTGGCCAGTTTCCATTAGGGACACTGTACTTTGTGACACGTGTCATGTTTGGGGGATGACTTCGTTTGCTCTCACATGGCATGTCATGCCATGGTGTGTTGGGTGGCGGTGCTGGGGAGGGGTTGGGTGACATGGCACTGTTGTCATGCTGTGTCTTGCAAGGGGGTAATGATTTTAGCAGCATAGAAGTGTGTCTTTTGAACACAGCATTGGTGCTGTTTGTGTAGGTTGGGAAGCACACAATGGAACACTTCCAGATGTACAATTTCAGGCTGGTATGGTTGTGACAGTTGACTGTCCATTGACACATCATAATTGTCAGTAACAATCATCATTGATTGTCAGCTGGTATGTGCCAGGGCTGTGTGCACTCCACAGGGGTGTGATTTTATGTGAAAAAATTAGCCACGAGCTGCGTACGGGCTGCCTCACCCCGTGCCCTTTCCCCTCCCATGCACAGTGGGCATGCATGTGGTTGGGGATGTGGGGGCACCACCATGTCCACGGCCAGGCCCCGGCGTGTTGCAACGTTGTGCAGGACACATGCTGCCACTATGATCCTGCACACTACTGGGGGAGCGTATAACAGCTGCCCGCAAGAACAATCAAGGGAGCAGAAGCGTGACTTGAGCACTCCGAATGTGCGCTCCACGATGCCCCGGGTTGCAATGTGGGCTGTGTTGTATCTTACCTGGGGTGGCGTGGTGGGGTTCCGAATTGGCGTCATCATGTGGGTGCTGAGAGGGTAGGCACTGTCCCCTGGGGAGGTGGTGATGGGTATCATCAGTGGGGTTGTGACATTACTCAGTATCTGACATGCATGCATGCGCAGTGGCATTTATACTCACCGAGCAGCCATGTATCGCCATGCCGCCCAGCTTCTATGTCCCGGTTTAGGGTAGACATTCTGTAGATGAAACTGTCGTGGGTGGAGCCTGGATAGTTGGTGTATACTGAGGTGATGATTCCCTTGGCATCACATACTACCTGGGCGTTGATGGAATGCCAGTGCTTGCGGTTTCTATAGATGTGCTCAGTTGCCCTGGGGGGACGTAGAGCCACATGGGTGCAATCAATGGCACCTAGCACTTTGGGGAATTGTGCCACCCTGTAGAAGTCCTGGGCAACAGCCTGCCTTTCTGCAGGTGTTCTGGGCAGGTATATGTGCCTGCGGACTGATGGGCGTGCAGTGATGATGGCCAAGACCTGGTGTAGGCAGCGTGACTGCGTGGCCTGTGACACCCCTCCCACTATGGCACTTGTCCGCTGAAATGATCCAGTGGCCAGGAAGTGCAGTACATTGAGGACCTTCTCCAGGGGGCTGAGTGCTTGGGAGCACAGGGTGGTTGATGTGAGGTCATCCTCCCACTCACTGACCAGGTCGAGTATTATGTGAGGTGGAAACCTGTACCTCCCATACACATGGTCATCAGGCATCCCAAAAAGGCTGGTTCTGGGTGTAAAAATTCTGGCCCGGACTGTCCTCCTCCTCCTGCGGTATCCCATGGCCACTGCTGCTAGGAACGGTATGTTCATCCTGGCGTCTGAGCTTGTTTGTTGTTTGCATGCACTTTTATGCTGTGCGGGTGGACGTACGCCTACTTCCTGCTGGCGTACGTGTTTCCGGATTGGCCACGTTCGTTTCCATGAATATGTGTTGTAGGCGAGCGTGTAAAACTTCCCGCGCAGCCCTGGAATACCCGCACCCAGGCCAATCGCGTGTCGAACTTCTCGCGCACCCCTGAAATACACGCACCCAGGCCATTCGCGTGTAATACTTCTCGCGCACCCCTGAAATACACGCACACGCTCCCCCAGGCCCGATCGCGTGTGAAACCACCCGCGAGCCCCTGAAATACACGTGCCCAGGCCAATTGCGTGTGGAACTTCTCGCACACCCCTGAAATACACGCACCCAGGCCAATCGCATGTGGAACTTCTCGCGCACCCCTGAAATACACGCACACGCTCCCCCAGGCCCAATCGCGTGTGAAACCACCCGCGAGCCCCTTAAATACACGCGCCCATGCCAATCACGTGTGGAACTTCTCGCGCACCCCTGAAATACACGCACATGCTCCCCCAGGCCCGATCGCGTGTGAAACCACCCGCGAGCCCCTGAAATACACGCGCCCAGGCCAATCGCGTGTGGAACTTCTCGCGCACACCTGAAATACACGCACATGCTCCCCCAGGCCCGATCGCGTGTGAAACCACCCGCGAGCCCCTGAAATACACGCGCCCAGGCCAATCGCGTGTGGAACTTCTCGCGCACCCCTGAAATACACGCACCCAGGCCATTCGCGTGTAATACTTCTCGCGCACCCCTGAAATACACGCACACGCTCCCCCAGACCCGATCGCGTGTGAAACCACCCGCGAGCCCCTGAAATACACGCGCCCAGGCCAATCGCGTGTGGAACTTCTCGCGCACCCCTGAAATACACGCACCCAGGCCATTCGCGTGTAATACTTCTCGCGCACCCCTGAAATACACGCACACGCTCCCCCAGGCCATGTCGCGTGTGAAACTTCTCGCGCACGCGTGTTCCCGACACCCGTAATACGCGTTCCCCGCTTTGCGTTTGCTGTTTGCCAGTCCAGTAAACTGGTACAGGGTTGGCGCAGCCCTTTGCGATGGTTTTGCGATCTTGATGGCTTTTCCTTGCACGAGGGCGTTCTTGGGGGCGTAACTGCCGCTGCTGCAGGGTCGCTGCGCCACTCTGCGCCACGTCTGCTTTTGGAGGTGGGAATCCATGAATACGCTGTGCGCGGAAATTGATTTTATCGCACGCGGCTTGCGCAGACATTCGCACGGGCACGCTGTGCGCCAGCCGCGTGCGACACGTTTGAGAGGAATTACATGAATCGGCCTGTAAACTGTAATTGTGAGCACCGCTTGCCCTTGCACGCATGGCAAGCATTTCTCACAATGAAAAGCAAACGCTGGCTGGCATGCCAGTATGCCAGGCAACGTTCACTTACTTTGCACTACGGAGTGCAAATGTGAAGGGCAAAAGGCGGCCTACAGACTAGCTTCTACAAAATTGCCAACACTATAACAGATCTTTCACCGTGACTCTTACTGCAACACAGACTGGTGATTGATGCCAAGACCCCTCTTTTTACCCCTGCAAGAGCTCTTGTAGTGAAGTAAAGCCCTGTTGATGCCCGCTCGATGTCGAGCCAGACCTAAGAAAGAAACTGATGGCAGACAACTCACAAGGCGTCTGAAAAATATGAATAACTTTCTCCAGGTGTTATTTCCACTTACTCCTATCTGTAATTTGCATTGTTTTGCTAATTCACATAGATTTCCGTAATGTACATGAGTATGTTACACATAGGGCTTCATTACAAGTTGCCTCCAGAGTTATCATCAAACTCAATCACTCAGCCAGAGCATGCAATAACAATGTGGCCGCCAGAAGGGTCCGCAGGATTTAGTGTCATGCAGACCCCGTAGTTATTCCCCATTTCTGATTTCCAATCGACTCCATTGAGGAAATGCACTAACACTGTTTGCGGTTAAACCGCATGATCGACACTACATACACTATTCCCATATGTGTGGATGTCACTATCTTCCAACTAAAGCAGGCTTTTTTACATGGTGTTGGTAAAGAAACCCATAATATTGCAGAGCTGTTAACTATGGAAAAGTTTTACCGCTAACGCACAACTCATAATGATGCCTAGGGCCTCATTATAAGTTAGGTGGTGCGGTAAAATGTGGCAGTAATACAGTTTACCACTGAATTACTGCACTGCCCAACTACGTGTTTAGCGGTAAGGTGGAGAAAAAACTGCCAGCAAGAAGCTAGAGGTATTTCCCTCCACCCTACTGCCCAAAATCGGCAGTATTACACCACCAGAATTTCCGCCGGCGGTAATACCAACCAGATCCCCCATGGACTCCATTCCAATTAATGGGTACTAACACTGCATTACCACTTGTAATCCGGCCAGACCAAGTTGCAGCAACTGTAATACAGTTTGGTGGTAGCTCTGTGGATTTACTGCCGAGTGACCAGTAAACTTCTAATGAGGCCTGTTGAGTGTTTAATCATAATTTCTGTAATACCTATAATGCCGCTTGGTCACAGAAATGTATCGTGGGATTAATAGGGAGGGTTATGGTAGTATATATGGGAGTTGATAGGGCTCCATGGGGGAATAGTTACAGGTGGTAATTATGCCTGTTGTAATTCTGCCAATTTTTGGTAGTCGAGTGATATGATAGGTTATTTATAACACACTTAATACCCAGAGGTTTCTAAGCGTGGACCCGGGGATCGAACCTGTGGTGCTCCATGCCGTCTTGCTTGCAAGGTGAGCAGTTGCCCCAGAGCTATCCTCCTGAGTGGAGGATTTGCTTCCTGCAATTGACTGGAGATAAATCCTCCAATGGACTGCCAAAGATTGAACTTGTTATTGTAGTCAAACTAGTAGTATTGTGTGCTTGAGCTGCACTGTGAAGCTGGAATGCGTAGTGAGCCCCGGCTTTTTACTCGGAGTGCTCTTGGTTCAGAGATCATTACCCAGGAACCCCCGTTTTCGAGCAGCCTGCAGCTTGCGCCATGCGCCGAGAGTGTGGCCAACGAGGAAAGCTCAGTCAGCAAGATCAGGAGGGCTCCCCCAGCACACTACGGCAGTATGAAAGCGAGTCTGCCCATCCGAAGAAAACGCCCTTTCCCTTTCCCCTGTATTATTGACAGCGTCGCATATTACAAGGTTCATGCCGTGTTTGCTTTTTTCCCCCTGTTGATTAAAGAGCAAAAAGACATACGCAGGATCACCGGTTACATTACATATTACTACTGAGCCCACTTTAAGCATAGCACGTTTGCTGCATTCCTGCATTATAAACACGCCTCATTGGGCTTCATTACAAGTCTGCCGATCCGGAAATAAGGGTGGCGGTAAGCTCACCGGCACCCTTGTTTCTGGACCGGCAAGCTATGGGTTTGCCTACTGGAGCCGCTGTGCCCGAGAGGTCTGACCCTGCCGGGTACAGCGGTCATGGTAGGCAAAGCCGACACAGAAGCACCGGCACCATTAACAACGGTGCTTTCGTGCCCCCACTCCCAGAGGACTCTATGGGAATGGGGATTAACACAATTACCGTCGCCTGACTTCCTGGCTGCCGGACTTGCAATTGCCAGGTGACACCAGGAAGTCAGGTGCCGAAATGTATTTACAGGTCTGGCAGCAACCCGCCAGTAGCACCGGAAGGGTTACCGCGGGACTCGATTGTCATGGTATACATTTTTACACACATATATAAATTGGCTTGTAGCACACACCTTTGGACCTCTATCACATCAAACTTTATTAGTCTAGCAACAGGGGAAGCCGCACCGGGTACACATCGAAAGGATTGCCATGGGATCAGCCCTTCATTCTCAATCAACAAGAGAGTAAGGATCACCCCACTGGCTGGAAAAGCTGCACCAGGGATACCGTAGCCACATCGGCAGATGGTCATAGGGCAGTGCCTCTTTTTCTGTTCACCCAAGGTGGAGAACGTTCCACTAGCTGGCAAAGCCGTGCCTGGAGATACCAGGAGCCACATCGGTTGTTGTCCTTTTTCCTTGCAGCAGACAGTCTGGAGCCTTTTGGGGCTCCTCTCCCCCATCAGTAGGGGGTCAAGGAGTGGATGCTCTCCTTGAGTCCCCCACCATATGAGGAACAGCTGACGGCAGCAGTCAGAGCCCGCCACGTCCTCTCTCTTCATAGTGTTCACACTCACTTTGGTATGGTGGCGGCAACAGCCGCACCGTGACCAGGCTCACCCAGGCAGGAGTTGTCGGGAGCGCCCTTGGGCCGCACCACCTTTCCTGACTCATCTCCAGCCTGACCGCACGAGCATCCTCTCAGGGGAGAACCGCGGTCAGGATGACATTGACGCGCCGTTGTTGCCTCCTCCAGGCGTGAGGTCGCTGTTATGGGCTCTGGAGTACAGCCACTGCGGCGGGGGTTCTTGCTGTGCCGTTCTTCTCCCATAGAATGGGCTGGGGTTGTACCCCACTGCATGACCTGCTCCTGGCTCTTTGGCCGCAGGGTCACGGTTGTGGCTTCCTGTGAAAGCCACTGCGGCAGTGGATCTTGCTACGCTGTTCTTCTCCCTCAGGCAGGCGTGCTCAGTCACTGTAGTGGCATGGTCCTAGGCCTCTCCCCCAGGCAGCAGCTTCTTTAGGTGGTGCACTTCCCCCTCAGCCAGGAGGGCCCTTATGTGAGGCAGTGCACCTCCCCCCCCCAACGGGAGTGCCTTACTTGAGGCAGCGCAACTCTCCCCCAGCCAGGAGTGCCTCTACCAAGTGTCCAGAGGGACAGGTCGCCCCCTGTGTTCTCGCCCAGGCAGGAGTGCATTCAGGTACTGCACATCGCCCCCAGGCAGGAGTTCTGATTAACATGACTGCAGCAGCAGTCCATGCCGCTGAGCTTCTCTCCCCCCAGATGGGAGTTTAAACCAATGCAGCAGCATGGGCCGCTTCTCTCCCCCAGGCAGGAGTTCCACTTTTCATTACCTGCAGTGGAGTCAGGGGCTACACCGCACACTCTCCCCCAGGCAGGAGCACTGAACCTTACTGTAGTGGCATAGGCCACTGCTCTCCCCCAGGCAGCAGTACTGTGGCTGCATGCAGGGGGCCAACTGCTTCTCTGCCTCTGCCCAGGTATGAGCAGCTTCAGATACTTCCTGTGTCCCAGGGGGGAGATCTGTTAATTTGCTGTCCCTCACAGCACCACAATGCTCCCTCAAACAGGAGCATTTTGATTGACTTATTTTACCCCTTCCTGATGGTGGCACACGCTCTGCATTTTCTCGCCCAGGCGGGAGATTTTTTGTTTTTTTCATGCCAGCGGCGACTGCAGTGCCTTCCCTCCACCAGGCGGGAGGACATTTTTTTCCATGTTGGCGGCGACCACGCCACATTCTCTCCCCCAGATGGGAGATTTCGTTATTTTTTTATGTCTTAGTTATAGTTTTCATGTTGGCGGTATCCTGCCACAATCTCTACCCCCTCCAGGCGGGAAAAAATCACTTCTTGAGGGTGCTCACTGCAGGCCGCTTTGTTGCTCCCCCTGCAGGAGCATGTGCCTGGACTTTTGGGTGGGACTCCCAGGTATGTCAGAGAATGACTTTGAGGTCCCAACACCCTCCCCAAAAGAAACGGAGGACGTAGTGAACGGCAGGTACAAACTGCAGTTTATTGCAAATAAAACCAACAGGAATCAATGCGAGAAAACAGAAGGTTGCAGGTACATCTAATCATCTCATGGCATGCAGGCCAGTTTTGTATCACTCTGGCGTCATCACTTTGGCCCTTCCCCCAAAAACCTATCTGCAAAGGGATTGGGTAATGAGAGCGTCTACTGCCTATAGAGGGCCCTATTGCCTAGGTGTTATTCAACTGGTCCTCAAATGTCAGGTGGCTGACCTGTCCCATCCCCAAGAAACTGTCTATTACATTGTTGCAGAGTATTGGGTTTTCCATTGGTTGTTGCCCCTTGCCATCCAACCCTGGGTTCTAGACTGTAATTGGTTAGAGCTGATCTCCCTAGGCCTGGGATCGGAATTGGTTCTCAGCTCGCTGTGCACCTCTTCAAGGTGTCTGTATTGTAACTTGTGTGTACCACCTTTGAACTATGAGAATACACTCCTCGATTCACAACACTTGTTGTAGTCTGTGTCTCGCTTGCTCGGAACGGCTCCCATTTCTCACCACGGATGGTTGTCCATTGTCACGATCGGATGCACCACGTCTTTAGAGACACAAATTTGAACTCTGCAGCTCACATTTATGAGGATTTATTCCACTTCTCTGCAGCTGGTCCCCTTGTCATCTGGAAATTGGAATGTGTCCTTGTATTTCTCACCTTGGCTGTGGGCCCGTCTTCCACGTCTTACTCTCTGTGCAGCCTGAGTCCGCTCAGCTTGTTTCATGTTCAGTTGCTTGAGGCCTGCTGTAGATGGGGTAGGTGCAGGAGTAGTGAATCAACTGAAATAGTATATGAAGACTGGCAGGATTGACAGTAGTTTACATAGCATAACTGAGGTGGTAAAGCAGGAGAGGAGAGTATGCAAGGGCAGATCAGAGTTCAAGGCAAAGCTGGTGTCAGGCAGCTGCAGATGGTGTTCAGTAACATGAGCCATTTTAATGTGAGTATTACAGAGGTATGGTACGGAATGGGACATGGGGACTGGGTACAGCAGTCTGTTGCAGGCGTATGATTGCAAGGTGTGTGCATGAGTTCATGTTTTGAGACTCTAGTCACAAATGTTAGTTTACCTATTGCAATAGTTAGCCACACTATTAACCAGCTCTTAGGATAAACAAACAGTTGTCAAAATGTATCAGAATCCTCTGATTGGACCACTTCCAAGTGAGATACTACCAACATATGCTTATATAATTTCTATTAGCTGTCTGGTTAAGCTCCCAGGCTCAGCATAGAAGGCAAGTTTTAAAAGAGTATGAAGAATGAATGGTATCGTACAGTAGCTGCTGTAGGTGTCGCCTGAATAGTACGACCAGCAGGACATTCATTTAATTTGCAATAGTAAATTGTATATCTATCAGAGCTTTAGCCTTGTAGCACTGAGCACCTAGGGGAAAGGGTTTGTAGGGTAAGTAGGTATCAAGGGGGTAATGAGGGGTGTTTTGAATGAGCGTCATACCTGATTTCCGATTACAGTGTTGCCTACTTATCCTTGCCTCTAAGTCGTGTCTGTCTTTAGGTGCTAGGTGCATGACAGGAGTGAAATGAGTCTGTCTTTCCAAAAGGATGTTGTGGAAGCAGTGCTTTAATGTGAGGCATATGGAACCAGTAGCTGGTGTCATGGCTGATGGTCGAAGATGTGTGCTGACCATTGTGCTATAAGCGTTTCTCTGTGGGCTTTGCGAGGGATCAGAAATGCGAGATGGACACAAATATGTCGATTTCTCTCAAGTTGCCATTTTATTAAATAAAAATGGATGAAACATACGCCTATCTTTCCCTAACCTAACACGAATGTCCCTCCCTAACAAACTAAGGCGAAAGAAAAATTACCTAGTGTCAAAAAAGTATCTGACCCTCACACTAATAAACACAACAAAATTATACAAGGTTTGTTCGGCTGTCTTAAGTTCCACAAAATAACATATCAATTCAAACTTATAAGCTTTTAAGAATGAATCCTTGAAACCTGGGTTGGGTTCCCTTCCCCTGGATCAATTCAGGAATACTTTGTGTAAAGTTCTGGTTCAAGAAAGTTCTGTACAATAACAAAGTTCCATTCAGTGTAGCATACAAATTATTTTCCATTCAATATATCCTTTCACTTGGCAAAGTAAATATGTTTCATCCAACTGCTTGAACAAAGTTACAAATCTTCTGCTTGGCAAAACAAAAGTCTTTTCCTCAGAACACATTCATAAATCAGGACAAACGTTCTTTTCTCAAAGGGCAAGCAATTGGTAACACATTATACATCTTCAAAAGCAACAATTTAGTCAGGATTGCTCTTTACTGCAACAGTGCATCAAAACAAGGTGATGGAATTTACACTTCTTTTCCACCACACCTTATTACTGCAACCAAAGTACTTTAATGTTACCTCTCGTTACCGTCCTTTGGTGTTGTGGTCTCGGTGAAGGAGGAGGGTGTCTACATTATATGAGTGTTCCCTCAACTTGGCCATCTGTGTCCCATGTTCTGGTCTAGTTCCCTTGGAGGGGGCGTACCAGATGAGGACTATTGCCGCCACGTCATCATTGTGCAGTCTGCAGCCAGGATATCTACACCAGAAGCAGGAGATACTGCACGTTGCTATGCTCTCACTTTCTGCTTGTGAGTTCACGTTCTATGTATTTTCTTTGCCTCCCCTGTCCCAGCCTGTCTCTAACTTCCTCTCCTTCCCTAACTCGGAAACCTTCCTTCCCCAATTCTCGTCTGCCGAAGACTAACCATCTTCTGCCTCCAAGATAATTTTTCCACTCAAAAGTTAATCACAGCATTTGTTAAATTACAACTCACTCTGTTGTTACAATTGATTACCAACAGTTCTCCATTTTCCTACAGTTGTCCAGTTCCTGACACACAGTACAGCTGTCTTCATCTACGTACGGGGAGACAGCGCCATCCTGAAACCATCTGAAGCACAACAATAGTTCCTGTCATCACAGGGTTTTTTCTCATCCGCCGGTTTCCCTGGAGTCCCTTTGTTCCTGCCCATTTACATTCAGGAGCGGAAGGTATTACAGGGCGATTCTTACTGCCGCTATCAGCTGCTGTCTGATTTGATTCCATCTAGTGTGAGTGCAATCTTTAAATTACTACGTTCAAAGCACAGTAGTGTAACATTTAAATCATTTCTTCTTTCCTGGTATACTTGACTGCCAGGACTAACTACAATTGGTCCCTTTCCTGGTTTACTCGCCGGCCAGGATAATAGCCCTATACTACAAATATACTGTGTGCTAATGGTTGTTCCAAAACCCTCCACGCCAGGATCATAAACGAGGAGGTTTGAACAACAACTGCTGCTCTTGCTAGTCTCTTGACTCATCAAAAATGGATTACATCTCTTCCCAAATTGGTATTCCTTAAAGGGAAAATTGTTCTCTTGCTTGCCTTTTGGTTTTAGGAAAGGCAGGTTACAGTTATCTCCCCCTTGGTCTCTCTTACTCTTCACCTAACCACCACCACACACTACCTGTATACAATGCTCTCAATACTATCTGCCTGTAATGTATAATGTATGTATGTCTCTAATCTGTATTGTCTCCACAGGCCACCTCAAAGGCCTCATGTTTCACATGTAACAGTGCCTTGATGCCCAAGGGCTGTTTGCGCCCTATGTAAATTTAAATAAATAAATGCATTTAAATAAATACAAGGAGGGCTTTGCTGCTGCAGCCTTTATTTTCTGGCTATGCAACCTCTTGGATGCTGGCATTGCAGTTTACAATTATCTCCCAATCGGCATCCCATTTTAGGAGAGTTGTGCCCTGCTTGCCCTTGTATTACTCTTCTGCAGATTTGACAATGTGGGTTACAATTGTCCTCTAATTGGTATCCCTTGTTAGGAGAGTTGCGCCCAGTTTGCCCTGATCTCTCTCTTCTCTGGCTTTGGCAATGTGGGTTACAATTGTCCCCTAATTGGTATCCCTTATTAGGAGAGTTGTACCCAGCTTGCATCAGTTTGTTTGTTCGGTATTCAAAATTATTATTTGCACCTAGCGGTCTCCTTCGCAGTGCCCCCGGGTCACCTATGTTAGGCCAACTCACTGGTATGCCATGGCATCTCCTTCTGACTCACTGGTGTTGCTGCGAGTCACATCAGGGCATTCTCTGCATCTGCCAGTTCTGACTTGACTGCCCCCGCATGCGTATTCCTTCAATGAAGCTGTGGCAGCTCTGTGTGAACTCTGGTGCGACTTCAGTACCAGAGCAGTTCATGGCGTGTCGGGAGCTTGACCAACACAAAGCGTGGCTTGCTTCAGAACTGCTTTCCGCTGCTGCACGTTCTCTGCATGGCCACGTTTTCCCAGCAACCACAGCATCACCAGCACAGAGTCCTGCTGCCGCCACAATTGAGAAATCAGCTTTTCTCTCCTCCTGAACCTGAAGCCCATTTATTTTTTTAAAGTCCAGCTCAGGTGCTTTCTGCCACAACAACTAGAGCACTCATAATACTTCATCAATTGTGAGTCCCTCTTCCTCGTCCCAGTACTATAGGCATTATGGGACTTGAAGTCCATAATGTTTTTGTTTTTTTATGATCAGCTTAAGCTGATTTGTTAACTGAGAGTGTTCAAATTTATGGGAGGTTCCTAAAGGAGTTTATCGTTGGGTGTTGGACCTTGATGTAAGGCAAAATCATAACAATGAGAAGTTGTGATATTAACTTCCTGAACCTCCAATGCACCATTTCTATACTGATTAGAAAAATGTTCATGTTCTGTACTTTGGGTAATTCTGGGAGAGGGAACGGTACCTTGACAGCATGCCATTAGAAATGTAGGTATTAGGGGAATCTCATCCTCAGAAGAGGATCAATACTGCGTCCCTCCTAACAGATTCATCACTTCCCCCTGACAGCTGTCTCCTCCCATGTGATCCTCCCTCATGGTACCACCCCCAGGGATAGGATCAAGTAGCGGCTGCCTTACCCTGGCCACATGGGAGGAGACTTCAGGCTGGGGTTTAGTGATGACTCTGCAGGATTCATCACAGCTGTATGTGGCAGTCTGGCAAGAGGGCATTTCCCTATGGGCTTAAGACATACAGAGATTGTTCATACACACTGGTTTTTGAAAGTGTTCACAGTATTTAACAGAATTATTTCTCAATGAAAACGATAACTGCTGGGAAAATTGATCGGTCCATGATTGGTCCATGATATCCTTAAGTGCAGTGGAAGGGGTATTGCCAGTGCCTCGGCTTAACAGGCTGAATATATTTAAAGTGTTTAAGTACTAATGTCTACATTGAATGTAAACAAACAAGTAGATTGCAGCATATTGACACCTTACTCCATCTATCTAGCAGGTGGCACCCTGAATTCAGTCTTGTGGGGGGAGCATGGTAGAGAGCAGTGACGGTGAGGAAAATCGTGTTCCTTTTTAAAACAAAACATGTTTTTATTGTTTTTCACATGTATAAACAATCAACAAAAAACATCCCACATAGCCCCCCGTCCCTCACCTCCCCCACCAGGAAGATGTGGACCGCGTTCAGTTATATCTCGGGAAAGTCTATGACCCATACATGTCTGTTATTTTTATATTGTGCGGACACCATTGTTCCAGATAGTCTGACTGTAAATATTCCAGAACTCCCCCCCATTCCTTCGTGAAGGATTCCTTCTGGCCCTGTAGGTGGTGCGCAATCTTTTCCATGGTCATTTGCGACCACACCTTCTGCAGCTACGTGAATACCAAGGATGGGTCTTGCTTTTTCCATGCCGCGATGAGCAGGCCCATAAAACACCTCCGTTGTGCTTTGTGAAGACTCTTGGCCTGTTGATCCTTGAAGCCACACTTTCTCCCCCAATTGATCCACCTCAGGTAACATCTTTTTCATTTCCGTTCGCACTTCCGTCCAGAATCCCTTGACCCCCTGACAGTCCCACCAGATGTGCCTCCACGTGCCTCCACGTGCCAGATTCCAGGCACCCCCTCCAGCAACGATCCAACGTTTCCGGGTACATAGTGTTGAGCCTCTCTGGTGTGTAGTGCCATTGAGTAATTATTTTTAACCACATTTCTCTGGTTTGCGCTGCTCGGGTGAATTATGGGACACCAACCCACAGTTCCGTCCATTGGTGTTTTGGTATCTCTTCCCCAAGCATGCTTTCTCATCTCTTCATGTATGCCCATTTGATTTCTTCACCTTGTGTATTGACAAAGTGATAGAGTGTTGAAACCAGCTTCCTAGCACCCGAGTTGGTTATTAGGTATTTATTGAATGGCGTCCCTCATGGCACCTTGCATGAACTATGGGGTAGCAAGCCAATGTCTGAGTTGCTCATATTTATACCAGTCCGCCTCTGTTAGGTTCTACAACTTTTTACATTCGGTGAATGTTCTTATTTCTTTGTCTTGGACCATTTCCCCAATTTTACTGAACCTTGGGGCTTCCCATTTTTCGAAGGCCCCGGTGTCTTGTCCCTTTGGGAATTGAGGGTTCTGACAGATGGGGGTGAAAGGGACCAATGGTGTGGTCATGGTACCCTTCCGGGTTTGTTCGTCCCAGGCGTCTAACATGGTTTTCATGACCTCACTGATGCGGAGATTCGGGTATCTGTGTTGCTTGTACTTCCATAATAGGTCCTCAAAGGGAGTTCTGGCGACCGCCCTGTCTTTGGTTACCCATATTGTTTGTTGGTCATCCCCCAGGCATTCCTTCAGGATCCAAAGTTGCGCTGCTTGAAAGTAGTTCCTGAAGTGTGGGAGTGACATTCCCCCTGCTTTGGTAGGTGCCGTGAGGATGGCTCTGGCAACCGTTGGAGGTTTCCTGTTCCACACATAGATCGAAATTGCCTTTGACAGTGTTTTAAAGAACGATTTTGGGACTGTTATTGGGAGGGCATGGAAATAGGACAGCACCCGGGGGAGTATGTTCATTTTCACTGATTGAATTCTGCCCCACCAAGAGACCTGTAGTGGGCACCAGCATTCTAAGTCCTTCTTCACTCAAGCCAGGTGCGGGGGGTAATTACCTTTATATAACATGTCCACCTTGTGTGTAAGTGTTACTCTGAGGTACTTGATTCCCTCCTCAGATATTTTTAACCCTAGCAAGCCTGCCACATTTTCCAGTGTCCCTTTCTCCCCTGCTAAGAACAAAATCTCAGATTTTTTCTTGTTTATTTTTAGGCCAGAGATCTCCCGAAAAGCCTCCAGTTCTTTTAAGGTTTGTGGAAGGGACCTCCCCGGGTCTTCAGCGGCCAGCAGCATTTCTTCTGCATAAGCTATGACTTTGTTCTGTCTGCCTGCCATCTCGATCCCCCTTACCCCTGCCGATTCCCTGATTTTAATTAGAAGTGGTTCCAGGAAGATGGCGTATAGGAGGGGGGAAAGAGGGCATCCCTGTTTTGTTCCCCTGGTCATCTCCACCCTCTCCGTGACCTCCCAGTTTATCGCTATTCTAATGGATGGGGAATTATAGTTGGCTTTGACCATGTTTATGTATTGGTCTCCGAATCCCATGTGTTTCAGTGTTTTGAAAAGAATGGACCACTCAACCCGGTCAAAAGCCTTTTTGGTGTCTAGCGAGAGCAATATTGCTGGAGTGTGGGTAATTCCTATTTTTTCTACCAGGTGAATTATACTTCTTAAATTGTCATGCGTTTGCCTCCCAGGTATGAAGTCAGATTGATCTGAGTTTATTAGGGTAGGAAGAAGCGGGGACAGCCTGGCGGCCAGGACTCTGGTATAGATCTTAGCGTCCAAATTTATCAAACCAATAGGGCGATAAGAACCTGGGAGGGAGGGATCTTTACCTGATTTATGGAACACCAGCACCTTTGCTTCGTTCATGGAAGGGGTTACATTTCCACTGTCCTTAAATGTGTTCAATAATCTTGTCAGAACTGGAATGAGATTGTCCACATACTTTTTGTAGAAGGGAGCCGTGAAGCCATCCGGGTCTGGTGCTTTGCAATTTGGGAGTCCAGCGATTGCCCTCTACACTTCTTCTTCTGTGATTCGTGTTTCCAACGCCAATTTGTCTTCCTCAGATATTTTTGCGATGGGGAGAGATTGTAGGAACTTGTCTTGGTTCCCGTCATCCGGGTGCTCCGTCACATATAACTCTTGATAGAATGCTTTAAAGGCCTCCCCTATTTCTTTTGTGTGTGTTTGTGTCTCACCCTTTGCATTTTTGACATTCAAAATAGTCATAAATTTTTGCTTTTCACAGAGTTGTCTTGCTAGGTATCTGTTCGCTTCATTGGCCTTGATATAGTATCTTTGCTTGAGAAAGAGGAGGGATTTCGCTGCCTTTTTGTTGCAAAGCATATCCAGATGCCCTTGAACATGTTTCAGCACCTTCTTGAGACCTCAAGTGGGATGATCTACCAACTCCCCTTGAATGTCCGTTATTTTCTTTTCCAGTGCTCTTTCACAGTCATGTCTCTGCTTGTCCTTGGTGGCCTTCAGCGCTATCATATGTCCACGGATCACTGCCTTGAAAGCCTCCCATACTGTTCCCACTCGAACGTCCCCTGTATCGTTTTGTTCAAAATATTCTTTGATTTTGTCCCTTATTGCTTCTCCCACCACCTGGTCCGAAAGAAGATCTTGTGGCAACCTCCACTGCCGGAGTCCTCCCCCCTTTCCCGGGATTTGAGCGTCCAACCAAAGTGGGGCATGATCCGATAATGCTATAGGGCCTGGTTCTATGCCCTGGATTTTGCCCATCAGACCCACCGACACCCAGAAATAATCTATTGTCGACATTGTGTTGTGCACATGCGAGTAGTACGTGAAGCCCTTTGCTTGACCCTTCATTTCTCTCCATGCATCACACAACGCCAACTGCTCCATCATTTGCTTGAGGTATTTGGGCAGAGCACCCTGTCTTCGGGTTCCCCCCGCGCTCATATCCTAGCATGGTTGCCAGGCCATATTCAGATCTCCTCCCATTACTACCTCTCCTTTCGTGAACCCCTCCAATTTCTCCACCGTGTCCCGCATGAAGCCATCTTTCCCTGTGTTCGGTGCATATATTTTCGCCAGGGTCAGCCGGAGACCACCTAATGAAACGTTTGCAAACGCATATCTGCCATTCCTATCAATCTGCGTATCTATGAGGGTTGCGTCCATTCCCCCTTTTACGGCTATCATCACTCCCGCCCTTTTTCCCCAGCATTCGCTTGCGCCCAGACAGTGTACCCTCTGAGGCATACCTTCCTTTTATCCTGGGATCTTATATGAGTTTCTTGGAGCAGCAGGGTGTCTGCCTTCTCCCTCCTAAACAGGGCCTCTACCTTTTTCCTCTTCACTGGAGAGTTCAGACCCCTTACATTAAATGAAAATATTCTGAGCTTCCCCATCTCGTCTAGTCTACCATGGCTTCCAACGATCCCGAATGTTGTGGTCCCATCTCTCTTCCGGAGTACCCCCCTGACCCCCCATAACCCCTAGCTCCCCCCCAACAGTTAACACTAATCCAACAATTGGTCCTGAGGAGGGCCGGGGTACCTAAGGATGCTAGGGCGTTGCGCCTATCGCTCCCTGCCCTCGAATGACTCGGGGTGAACTTTGCAGGGAGTCCTAAACCCTGCTTCATCTTCAGACCTTGATACTTGTCTGTTCCTGGTCCCCAGCTGGGTCGCTGGGTATCCGGCTCTCCGAGTGTCCCTCCATGTTTACCTCTCCAGCCTTCTATATTCGGGGACTAATTACTATCGACCCTATTGTCTGAGTTCCTCCTCTACTCCACTTCACATCCTCTCGGCCTCTTATGCTGTTCCCCCTTAGCCTTAGCCTTGGCGCCCCTGTTTACTGCCTCCTCTCCTTGCAGGTCCATTATATCGAGCTCTTCCTAGCAGGTAGTCACTCTCCTCTGTTTGCCCTCCCACTGGAACAGCAGACCAAATGGAAACGTCCATTTGTATCTTATTTCTTTTGCCACAAGTTCCTTTACCAGTGGGGCCATCTCTCTCCTTTTTAACAGTGTCACCGACGCCAAGTCTTGGTATAACTGAATGTACACCCCATTCATTCTTGTGTGGTCTACTTGCCTCGCTCTCCTTAGGATTAGCTCTTTTTGCGGGTATGAGGAGAGGGCCACCAGTACATCTCTAGGTCATTCCCCTGGGGCGCCAGATCTCTTCGGGCCCACTCTGTCTACTCTGTTGATCCCAATGCTTTCCGCTTCTTGTTCTTCAATAATGTCTCTAAATACTTTTTGCACCGCACTCTTGAGATCCTTGTCCAACACTGACTCGGGCATACACATAATGGGATATTTGATCAACGGGAGCGGTTTTCCAAGTCTTCACATTGGATTTCTGAGTTATGGGTTAACCGTACCAGGTGCTCCTGTGTTTCACTATTCTGCCGTGCTTCATCTTCTGCGTGTTGTGCTGTTCTCTCTAGGGTATCTGTCCTTTCTTCCAACTTGGCTACGTCAAGTTTCAGTTCTTGGACTGTCTGCTTCATTTCGTTCCTCATTGAAGTGAATTGGTCCTGCACAGTAGCCATAAACCTGTCCTGAAGCTCCAGAAACCAAGCATGCATGTCCTCCTTTGTCGGGGGAAGGCTGCACCGGTTGGGGGGATGCCGTCTACTGTGGGGTCTTCCAATGACCTGTCCTTGGTATTTTTACCGGGTATCTGATGACCACATTTGTAATAAGTTTGAGTATTGTCTGGCCGATTGTGAAGTTGATTGGCTTGCGCCCCCTTTCCCCTTAGCCCTGGACATTGTCCCTTGGTTATGGTGGTCCTGTAGTGTTTCTAGAGGACCTGTGGGGGTTGCAGCTGTGGTGTCTCCTCGGAGTGTGCCTTTGTGGCCCACCTCCCACTGCTGAGTAGAGAAGGAGCAAGTGGGCAGCGGGCATGTGGTTAAGTGTCATTGTGGGGAGGGTGTATCTTCTCTCCTGCTCCCTTCTGGCCTGAGCTTCTTATCTGTCGGAAAAATGGAGTGTGGCTCCTCCACTCCTAGCTGCACTGCCCCCCCTCAGTGTTTAGCTTCAGTGATTTGGGAGAGGGGGGATTGCAACCATGTCCAGGGTGTGGTGCTTATGAGACTTTGCACCCCGCTGTCCCCACGGATGTTGGTAGGGGGGGCGCCAAGGCACTTGAATTGGTGCCTCAGCATGTGCGTGTTGGTGATGGAATCGCTGTCTCCTCCTCCCGCCGTGCTCCTCCGCGCTTCGGGTCCCAACTAGCAGCACCGGAGCACGAGCGGGGTCCCCTGGGCACTACTGGTCAACGTAACCAGCCGCCTTGCATGCGCACCGCTCGCCGGTGTTGGCATCCGTTCCTAGGGTTCTGTATGCTCTTCTGGGGGGGTAGGATCACCTGTGCCCGCAGCCTCTGCGCTTGCTTTGCTTTGTCTCCGGCAGCGCCTGTGCGGCCACCCCGCCCAGATGGCGGTGTTCCGAGGCGGCCGCGGGGCCCAAGAGTGTTGTGTCTTTCTCTCCCGGGAGGAGGTCTGCTGGCTTCCAGCTCCAGGGCTCTCTGTCCGCGTCTCCGCCTCGTCGCTCGGCTGGGATCTCCTGTGGTTCTTGATGGGGGAGGGGCGCCCGCGTCCCGTGGCAGCGGCGTCTCCTCTAATGGCTCCAATGGTGCGATCTCCCCTTACAGCTGTGCCGGCTGTGTCTGGGGAGGATCGGCTGGGTTTTCAGTACGGAGTTGTTCGGATATTGCTCAAAAATTTGCTTTATTGTCTGCGGCCCGGCTGGAGTGCGATTCAAAAGCGACTTCCAGTGCCGGCAGCCATCTTGAAATTCACTGATCGTGTTCCTTTTGGAAAAAACACCAGACTTCTCAGTACTGGACCTCTGACACTTCACTCCCTTGCCCACTGTACCAACCCGCAACGCTCCACCTAAGCCCTGTACTGAAATTCTGACAGAGGACCACCTAGTCTTGCAAAGTCTCTTGCCAGGAGAGATACAGTGGTTGTTCACAGAGGAGAGGAATCAGGTATATAATCTAGATGAGGGGGCTAAAGGAGAGCACCTGGTGAGAAGGGAAGGAGGGAAGATGGAGGAGGAGCAAGAAGAGAAAAGAGGTAGAGGGAGCAGAGGTGGATAAAGAGAAACAACTAGAAGAAGATAACACTGTTACGGAGCGGAGGAGAAACATCATAGAGGGAAGGGAGAAGGAAAGGAGCGAGTGGGGAGAGGGCGAGACAGGGGAGAGGAGGTAATTAGACAACTCCTGGAGCGAGATGCAGACCGAAATTGGAAGGGAAAGGGAGCAAGCTCAAAAAGGAAGGAACATGGAGAAGCAGCCTTTTAGATCTGGGCCAGGAAGATGATCTAGTCTGATGGAAAAAGGCCACATCAACGGCCAGTGATACACTGGAGATAATCGAATAAGAGCAGGGACCCATAGTCCAGCCTACTCATTTCTAAGACCAATCTGTTGGGGAAAGATGGAAGCATAATGGGGTCCATCTATATGTGGACCTTCTTAATTCTGACCCCCGTAAAATGACCTAAAGGTAGTGGGGCTGTGGTACCTCAATATGGTTGTGCAAAAATAGCACATCAAACTCCTTAAAATGATATTTTAGAGGTCCCAAAATGAGCTATTCAATGTCAACGAGCCGTAGGCCGAGGGACAATTCACCTGTCTGTTGACACACTAAAGACTCACATGCCACAGCTCCAGTTATAACCTGACACATGATGAGGATGGCCTTCACATTCTTTTAAGTTTGGGTAGCAAATCCTGTTCCTGTTTGCGATGGATAATTCTGCCTGAGTGACCTATGAACTGGTCCATTCTTTAGCCTGTGCGGAGGGATTCCAGTGAGATTCCCAGGTAAGGTTAGATTTTAATCCCCTTCCCTCTTCCTTGAGGGTTCCATTTTGTAGCGTGAAGCCCCCTACTACATGTGCGCCAGCAGAGTAGTCTTTTTTAAACTAGCGCCTGGACTGTATCAAACTGCATTCTGTCTTTCATCCACAGGTAGCGTTTGATTTTAACCCGAATGTGTTTGCGGGTTCAGTTTGCAGACTAACCACCCAATACACACGCGCCAGCAGCCCTTTTTAAAGGTGCGCCTCGACTATATCTGACTTCATTCTATCGTTCTTTCTCCAGCTCCTTACCTGCATTCTTGGATCTTCATGCTTACAGTGTAAAAGAAGCCTGATTATCTGTTTATTGTCTTTAACTATTTCCTGTTGAACTACTTCTGGGTTACTTTGGGAATTTAAACCCTTTCCCTAGACTGCCCATTCACCCGTGGGTCTATTGTAAAGGGCAGAAAGAACTAAGGGCTCCAGCAATAATATTTTCTCTATTTCATTCTTTGTCCCCTGTTAGCCCCTGTTAGTCACTGTGTGCCCACAAACACGGCTGAAAGAAAGCATGCACATAACATTCAAATTAAATTCCAGCACAACACTTCACTGGAACAACTAATCATATCCACCTGCATTCTGCTCAACTGCCACTCTGTACCTTCACACACAGATGAAAACAATGAATACATTAGCACACTCTGCCCAGGCATACTCTTTCTAATTGAAACATGGCTCAAAGCCCACCACACATCTATCCGCTCTGACATGCTTCCCCCACCATCTCATCCACCACAGCGACCACCCACACAAACAAGGTGGTGGCATTGCTATCATATACAATGATTTTCTGCCTTGCCTGCTACCGTCCATCACACCACATCCTCTTATTTATCTCCTCCAAGTCACAATCCTAACTTCCACACTGACAGAACTGACATCATCACTAGCAACCGCAGCTCCCATGCACCAATATCTGTCTTGTAGATTTACCTTCTAGTGCCCCTCCACACAACAACACCATAATAAACAGTATGCTCAATCTACTCACCTCCTATAACCTCCCGCATGTCATCACCTAACTCACACACATAGCTAGCACCAACATGAAGCTTTTGATTTCAAGCAAAAATCATGTCACTGTGGAAAATCGAATCTGGGTGTCGTGGTCTGACCACTTTGCCTTTCATATTCACTCTACCTCACAAGATCCCCCACCTGCCACACATTCCCCCACCTTCTGACCCCAGCCAGAAAAGCCAAACCCATTATAGACACAGCCCTATAACCATTCATACCACACCCATCTCCCCATGCTCCCATACCTCCATTCTCCACAACAATTACAACACCATTATCACTCAGACAACTAACAAAATCGCACACATCAAATCACAAACCCCCTGCAACTACCTCCATAAACCATGTTCCCTCCTCTCTATCAAGCAGGAATCCAGATGCCCACCCACTGCTTCCAAGAACTTCAATCCACTAACCATTGTACTGTGCTGTAGCACCTTGAAGCATTTGTTGCGCTAGATGGAATTACCAAGTAAATATTTCGGACCCAATAACCCGACAGGCTCAAAGGAGATGGTGAAATACTGCTTTAATCTCAAGAAGTAAAGCAGGGCGATATACACTCATCAACTAGACTCATGCAGGATCACACTGTTTTTCAGGCATGCATGGTTAATTTAATGCTAGATGAGTCATCTATGATGTTATTCTACGTGGCAAACTTCGAAAACCTATTAAGGGTTGGGATTGGATTAAGGAAAAAAGTCTTCATATAGAAAATGTGCGTGTCAGTCCCTCATTGTGGTTTCTTTTCTGTGAGACACACCCTGAGCTACTTCTAGTCACATGGTATAAAGCAATCGTCACAGCAGAAAATGTGGCAGCAGACTAATACTCTGCAGCATTGTATAAAAAAGGCCTTGGCAGGCTATTTTAATTGGTTGGCAACCCAAATCCAACCTTGGATATTCGGCTTGCTAGCAGCACATACATAGAAATAAAACCCAGGTGGTTGGAGAAACGTCAGCTCTTCCTTTGCTTCCCCTTTAGGCCATCCTTTTCATCGGTAGGCCTCATGCCAGTGTCTTCTGTTTGAAGATTGACCTTGCCACTCTGCACAGTCTTGGGACATCCAAGGGAGTGTAGATACGCCACTATCTTAGCTCCAGGCCTAATGAATAGCCCTTGTTTTGCATGCTCTTCATCATGTGTTGTAAGACCATGACATTGCCCATATCGACGGCGCTTTTAACCTTGTTTGATTCAACTTTTGCTGGGTGTCATTCTCCTTTTGTCCCCTAGAGACTTGCTCACTCTATCCAATATTGACTTTATGCCTTATAATCACCCAATATTTGGCATCAGTAAATGTTTGGGTGCCTCCTAACCTTTGGAAATATGTCCTTGCGCATGGTCTGCTCGTAGATTCCCTTTGTGCTTTTTCTTTATCTCTCACTCACCTATTTTGCAAGGAAAACAGCCTCTGCATCGTCTCTCCACATTTAAGATCCTGGGCTTGTGTATTTGAGGTAACTCGGTTGATTGACATGAGTCGTTGTCCATCTTGTTCTGATGGTAGTCCTAAATGTTAAATATATGCCTTTCCAAACAAGCTTCTATGTATTCTTTCTACCTTGCGTTTCAGCGTATTTACAGTTATTGACCAATCGGCCACTTCATTCTTCTTTGTATTCATAAATACTGTATCACAGAATCACGGAGTACATGTTTCTCTTATTGTTTTGGTTACATCGTTATTCGTAAGTATTTTCAAATCGTTTCAACATAGGGTCATATATCTTCATTCGGACACTCTTTTGCCGTCATAAGAATTTGGTTAACATACATCCATTTCCGGCATCATTTTATTCATGGCAGCTTTTCGATGACTCAGCAAGGAACATCCTTATTGGTAGGTTTCCTCCACAGTTTCAACGTGATGGTATCTTCTCAATGTTTGCCTGAGTGCATATCGTTTTTCATACAGTCAACGCGGTATGGACATGTTGCATAAACTTGTTCATGGGTTCATGTCTGTTACTCCAATAGGATGGGGTTGAGGGGGCATTAACTAGGGAGAATGTATCCACTTGCTCCTCTACATTCCCCCCTCTAGTCGCATTCTCGACCAGACTCTTCACCTCCTCTTCTGCAATTCCTGCTTCACCTTCTTCAATCATCTCCTCATATTTTCTTTTCTTTGGAACATATTTTCGTCACCCCCTCAAGTGGCCAGCATTCTTTATGTGTTCATCCACACTCCTGGTCATCAATCGACAATCTTCTGCTGGTGCACATAATGTCCATCATCCCACATATTTTTTACAGTCCTGAGGATAATAGAACTTTGTTCATGAAGGTGCAAGAGAACTCTTCTTTGTATTTCCTTGGGTAACTTCTTCTGTTTGCATCTGCTCTCCAGTATGTTTGTTAATGCCAATCATTATTTTCATTCTGATAGATTTTTTGGCTGTTTTCAGGCATTGTCTCAAGATGATACTTATAAGACAGAATCCCAACATTACTAATAGTAATATTGCTCCAAGTAGTTTACAAGCATTTGCCAACCAAGATGCAATCCATCCAATCAATGATGAAATCCAATCATCTACTGCTGTTTTATCAGTTTCATCGTCTATCTGTGCATGCAGTGTTATCAGCATCGTAATTGTCTCTGTCACTGCCCCATGTTCTTCCTCATGAGCAGGTGTAAATGTACAGCGAGAAGGTCAGACCTTGGCGCGCACGCCTCTTTCCATTGCTGTTATCAGATCCAGAACATATCTGTTCTAGAGAGTCATCAGCCTCATGGCTCTCAGTTCTTCCTTTATTGCATTGAAGCCTTTTATTGTTGCATTGATCATCTGCAACAGCTCCCATCTTGTAATCTGGAACCACTTGGCATTTACTGCCATTTGACGTCCCGTTATGTATATAGATGTCATTATCATGGCAGTTTTTGCTGTATAGTCCTGTCCTGGTAAGCCTTTATGGAGAAGTAATTCTCTCGTTTTAATCAAGGAAGATGAAGTGATCTCCTCCTTCTGTTATACTCATTCCTTTTCTGGAAATCTTCGACATGGAGGTCACTTTGTGGAATCACTAGCTCTGGGACATGTACATTTACCATCCATTAGAACTAACAGTTCCTCCATTCATTCCTGGTACTTCAATTATTTCTCTAAATCCTTTATTTTTTCCATCATAGACCTTGTCATCATTCTTGAAGCCGGTTGTCGCATTCTTCACGTGTAATATATGTACTGTTCCTGCTTCGTTCTCAATCCAAGTTAGTAGTCTTGCATGCTTGGTCCATGATTCCAGGCATTCATCATTCACCTTTTGCACCTTGCAAATTCCTTCTTTCTTTAATAAGTTTACAGGACATAATATTAAGCCATTTTCCCATCCAGTGCTGGTTGCTACGTGCCCATACACCAACAGCTGTGTTCTTTCCCAGCATCCTGGTTCTCCTGATTTTTCAGTCATGCCAGCGCAATTCATTCTCTTCATATCAACAACTTGTATCTTCTCTCCAAATTGGGATGGATACATGTTTTTTTTGTTTGTCCACCCTAATCCACTCTCCATCCTTTTTGTCTTTACATATGTATCTTCCTATGGAAAGGTTTGTCCTGATCGCCATCTTGAAGTTGCCAACTTCCCTTCAAATTGGCTTCTTGTAGTGCAGGCTGCTAAATGACAGAGACATTTTGTATCATGTGGAGATATTTCTCATGCTATAAATGTTCTTGCCACATTGATGCCTTACAGTATTAGGGAACAAACATAGCAACTTTCTTTTGACGTTCTCTCTTCCACCTCTTTCATGTGCAGATAACATACATTATTTGCCAAATGAGCGATTTGTCTAAAATTAAATTAATGCTTTCATTATCTTCTCCGACATCTCTTTTCATTCGGGAAAAGGGTTTTTTAACATCAGAACGTAACAGGGCTCTGGGTTTCTTAATCTGAAATTGGGAATAATGGGACTGGTAGTGGATGTCTTATTTCCTACTTTCTCACTGCCTATAATATTTCTGAATGCCGATGTTATTAGAGGAATGGTCAAAATCAGAATACCACAAAACATTCCACAGATTATTCTGCATTTGGTCAATCTTTTTCTTGGAGCTATAGCTCTTACTTCTTGAAACATTTCCATTGCAACCACTTTATTTTTGCTACAAATGCCGTTTTTTATCGTTTTAATTGTAAGTAATAAAATTATACCAAGAACTGTAAAATGATTACCAAGACAATTCTCAGAACAATAAAGCCATTTTTTGGGTCCCTGATAAAAGTCACTATATCCATATTTCTTCTTACGAATGTATGGACGATTGGCAACATAGAAGCTCAAATATTGTTTTCCCTCTTTGATTATTCTGTAGTTTTCTCTATTCCAGTTCTAAAGAAGATATTTCAATATTATTGCAGCTGAATTAATCCATAGGTCAATTGTAACTTCTTTATCCAAGTTTCTGTCACAATCCATGCCCTTTACCCCCTCAGGTATAATAGCCCCCTTGCAGCAGTGGGGCTAAAGCTCTTCACACTGGCACCAAGGACCTTAAAACTCCATCCGAAACATACATGGAGTTAGTCCTGGCGCCTTTGGAGCCAGGCTCATTATCAGGAATAAAGCAATATGAGTTTTGGACCTTAATCCAACATGGAGGCCTATTACAGAGCTCAGTTCTTTAGAACCAAGCCATTCGGTCTAGTGTTTTGGGTGTGACTGGGCATGGAACTACTTGGCCTGGAACTACTTTACCTGGGCTATTTAAACCACACCCAAACAGCAGAACACGCTTTGAGTTATTCTGCACTCCTGCAGCGTAACGCTCACCTTGTCCAGCTCTTGCTCATCTGCTTCTCCGGCGGCCTGATTCTGAAGCCCTAGATCCGATTCCATTAAGAACAAGAACAGCATTAGCAAGCAAGAAAACTTACCTTTGAAGTAACTATCCTTGAATCCATTCTGCGCTTCACTTACCTCACCCATCTCCAGAGTTCGCCACAACCGGCAAAGGTAAAGAAACAAGGACAGCATTAATAACAATTCTTACCTGGGCAAGCAGCGAGTCCTGGCAGCACCCTGCGCTTCTCTTACCTCGCCCATCTCCTGGTTTCGCTGCAACCTGATTGGGAGAAGGATCAAGGTCAGCATTAACAAAGCACTTACATGGGCAAGCAGCGCTTTCTCGTCACTCCGGAACATCACTGCAACCTGTACAAAGAAGAAAGGAGAACACAGGTTAGCAATTAACACCAATAAACAGTGCTGCGCTCCATGCATCAATAACTCACCGTAGTCTTCGCCATCGGCGCTGCAACTCCGAGATCGCAACCATCCCTGTGAAAACAAAAAGAGACATTGTTAGGGAACAGCGTAGTGACACAAGAGGCAGAGAAGACAGAGAAAATGGAGGGAAAGAAAGAGAAAGAGTAAGGAAATATACATTATAACTCACCTGGAAGACAGCAAGTAGAGTCGGAATCACAGCCGGTCTGGATCCAACATAAGGGCACACGGACCAGTGAAGCAACTAGGTCCACAGAACGCCCACACCAACCATGCGCCCCTGCACAGAGACGCAGGACAGAGAGTTCAATGCACAAAAACCTTAGGCGCTACGCAACGTCTGGCATATAACCAAGCAGAAGGGGTCCGGGATAGCGCTTAGACCTCCATCCAGTATCATGTGGTGCCCCCGTGGATACCAGGTGAGCGTAACATAACTCGAAGCCTCGATTAAAACATCCACCTGGGTGTCATGGAAACATCAGAGACTGACCAACTAGCCCAGTTACTGGGATTACGGGCCGAGGTGCACTCCACCCCGCAAGAAATCAACGCCCTTAGGAGGGAGTTGATGGTCACCAAGGACTGCAACGACGAATTAGCTAGACGATTGCTCCAAACACAGGCTGGGCAGGCTCCGTTGCCAGGAAGTATTCAGTCGGTTCCAGCCACAATCGTCAATCCAGTGCAGGTGGTCCTCCCTGGGGCAGTTCCTTTGGCCCCACCGGAACGTTTTACGGGGGACCCAAGAAAATATGCAGTATTCATGAACGAGTGCTGCCTGCATTTTCTTTGTAGACCCGGAGCCTTTCCTATCGATCAGTCGCGGGTTGCCTTCATTCTGTCATATCTGAGTGGCAGTGCCGCGGATTGGCCCATACCCTTAGTAAGCCAGGATGACCCACCCCTGCGGGATTTCAGGGGGTTTCAACAGGAGATGGAGAAGCTGTTTGCCCAAGCTCTGGATAACAAACATCTGTCCCCCAACCAAGGCAGCCAAGATTTGTTAACATATATCACCACTTTTAACAGACTTGTCGTTGAAACTGGGTGGCCTGAGGAGAAACGAACAATGTTATTCCATCGAGGATTACAGGGGGAATTGAAAGGCGTCCTAGCTTAGGTGGTAAACCCACCAAAAGACTGTGCAGAGTTCATCAACCTAGTGGTGCAGCTAGACCATAGGCTACAAGATCGAAGGCCATATCGAGCCAGAACGTAGAATCGGACTGTGTATGTACGCTCAAAGGAGAACAGTCCGCGTTCATCAGAAAATACTTCGGAACCCATGCAAATTGGGGGGATACAGAGTCCATTAACCAAGGCCGAAAGGGACAAAAGGAGACAACAGCAATTAAGCCTGTACTGTGGGAAATCAGGTTACTTCCTCAGAGAATGTCCCGTAAAACCCCGTAGGAGAACAGTTGGAGCTACAGAGAAAGAAGGAGAACATGAGTTGGAAAACTTCCAGGCCCGGCAAGCGTAGAGGTCCATTTGTCGAGCGAAGGAAAAGAGCCACAGACCTCACACCTTGCCCTGCCTGTGATTTAGATCAGTCACCAAGAACCGTCTCGGATGCATGCTGTGGAGGCATACATAGACAGCGGAGCCGTTGGTAACTGCATAGACCAACGCCTGGCAACAAGGATGGGGCTTCCCCTATTTCAGAAAACGACAACTGAGAAGGTCACCACTGTCGATGGCACGGAGATAGCTTCTGATCCTGTAACTCAACGCACAGCAGAATTGACCCTTCTGTGCCAAGACGGACATCGGGAAGCCATTGCCTTTGACCTTATCAAGGCCCCTCAGTTCTGGGTGATTCTAGGGATGCCGTGGTTGGTGACTCACAATCCTAACATCAACTGGCGAGCTAAGAAATTAGCCTTTTCCAATGAGTATGCTCATGCATGCTACCAAGTGGAAATGCCATCGTCTGACCCAGAGACACCTGTCCAAGATAAAGAGGCATTGGTACTATGTGTAACAAGTACACTGCCAAGCGAATACCACGATTTCCAAGACGTTTTCCCAAAAACACAGGCTAATATCTTACCCCCTCACAGACCATATGACTGTCAGATCGACCTCTTATGCACTCACTGAACCTGAAAATCTCCACTTGAAATCATATCTGGACAAATACCTGGCAAACGGTTTTATCCGCCCGTCCAAATTCCCGGCAGCCTCGCCCCTGTTCTTTGTACCTAACAAGGAGGGGGACTTGAGAACGTGCATTGACTACCGCGCACTAAACCAGGTAACAGCTAAAAACCGTTATCCGCGACCCCTTATCCCAGAACTGCTGGACCAAGTCAAAGATGCCCAAATTTACACCAAATTGGACCTCAGGGGGCATACCATCTAGTGTGTGTAAAGAAAGGAGATGAATGGAAGACCGCCTTTCGTACTAAGTATGGGCTGTACGAATATCAGGTGATGCCCTTTGGGCTTTGCAACGCTCCCTCCGCATTCCAGTACTTCATGAACGATGTACTACAGGAACTGATCGACGCATGTGCCCTAGTTTACATCGACAACATCTTGGTGTACTCCTCTTCTAAACAGGACCATGTCAGGCATGTTCGCTCCATCCTTGAAAAACTTGGACAGCACCAGTTATATGCCAAACTTGAAAAATGCTCCTTCCATATCACCGAAGTCAAGTTCCTTGGTTTTGTCCTCACTCCCGGAGGCGTCCGGATGGATATGCACAAAGTCGATGCCATCCTTAACTGGCCATCACCATCTTCAGTCAAAGGTGTCCAAAGTATGCTCGGCTTTGCAAACTTTTTTCGCCGATTCATCCCATGTTTCTCCCAGATTGTGCACCCGATCACTTCTTTATTATGAAAAAACAACAAACTGTTCCAATGGACATAAGAGGCGGAGAAGGCCTTCCAGGAACTTGAGAAAAGATTTACCTCAGCCCCGGTGCTACGACACCGCCAGCATGGCAATGGGGGCTGTTCTTTCCCAAAGGGATCCCGAAACAGGCCAGTTACATCCCGTGGCCTTTTGGTCATGAAAATTTACTTCACCTGAACTTAACTATGCAATAACAGACAAGGAGCTCCTAGCGAGCAAGGCAGCCTTTAAGGCTTGGCGGCATTACCTCCTAGGCGCCAGACATGCCATCACAGTTATCACTGACCATCACAACCTACAATATCTCAAGGCGGCAAAGGCTCAATGATCCCGTCAACTCCGATGGGCTTTATTCTTTGCAGAATATGATTACATAATCACATACCGACCTGGAGTCCAGAACGGAAAAGCTGACGCCCTCTCCCGCATGGGTATTGATGAGAACGCATATTCAACCCCAGACCCGGGGGCCATTATTCCAGGTGACAAACTACTAGGACTTACAACAACGTTATCACTGGATGAACCCAAAAGGAAGTTCGGCTCCTAATGAACACTGAGGCTCTACAAGACTGGACCACTCAAGGTGAACATTACACAACAAAGAACCAACTCCCATATTTCAGAGGGCATTTATATCTACCGAATAAGGCACTACAAGAACAAGCCATTTCTGGTTATCAGGACCCCCTGATAGGACATCCAGGAATTGCCAAGACCCTAGCCAAGGTGAAAAGAAATTATTGGTGGCCGACCTGGCGAAAGGACATTACTCAGTTTATTCTGTCATGTGGCATTTGTGCACAGAATAAATCCCAGAAACAAAGACCTGCAGGTCTTCTTCAACCCCTGGAAATTCCACCTGCACCTTGGCACACACTCTCCCTCGATTTCATCACAGATCTGCCTCCCTGTCAAGGGTTCGACACTATCCTAGTGGTTGTTGACCTATTCTCTAAAATGGCCCATTTCATTCTGCTTAAGGGTCTGCCAAACGCATCCAGTCTGGCAAAGGTATTTTTAGAGCAAATCGTACGATTACATGGTTTCCCCTATGTCCTGATTTCTGACCGATGGAGTCAGTTTGTGTCTAACTTCTAGAGGAAGAGTTGTGCAATTGCCCAAATCGATATTCGTCTGTCCACTAGTCACCATCCCAAAACTGATGGCCAAACGGAGCGGACAAATAAGACACTAGAGCAAGACCTACGGTGCATGTTACATCAAGTGGAAGAAAGCTGGAAGGATGTGCTGTGGATAGCCGAATATGCCTACAACAACTCGCTACACACCAGTACCGGACAGAGTCCATTCTATACCGTATATGTAAGGCACCCATGTACTTCTGAATTAGATACCCCCATGGCCTTGGAAATGCCCGCGGTGAAGATTTTACATACGACCATCACTCAAGCCTTCAAAAAAGCAGCAGAACACTTGATCCAAGCCAAAGAAAGACAGAAAAGATTCTCTTATCAACATCGAAGAAAAGCCCCAGACTTCCAAGTCGGAGATGAAGTTTAGTTGGCGTCTCGGCACGTGCCCATAAGAGGAACTCAAACATTTAGTCCCAGGCATCTAGGGCCCTATACCATGAAGGCTATTATAAATCCCATCGCAGTAAAACTAGCTTTACCACCAAATATGCAGATCCATCCCATATTCCACGTGTCACTCTTAAAACCTGTTCAGCCTGGAACTCGGGTCAAAACACCACCAAATCCGGTACTGGTTAACGGAGAATCCGAATTTGAAGTCAAGGACATCCTAGATTCTAAACTCACCATGTCCAAGTTATATTACTTATTGGACTAGAGAGATACGGCTCTCAGGACAGGACATGGGAGCCTACCAAGCTCGTCCATGCACCATGCCTGGTAAGACGATTTCATCAGAACCATCCGACCAAACCAGGGCCAGAGGGAAGAAATACCTTGAGAGGGGCCTTAGGAGGGGAGTGCTGTCACGAACCATGCCCCTGACCCCCTCAGGTATAACAGACCCCTGGCAGCAGTGGGCCTAAAGTCCTACACACTGGCTCCAAGGGCCTTAAAACTCCATCAGAAACATACATGGAGTCAGTCCTGGCACCTTTGGCGCCAGGCTCATTATCAGGAATAAAGCAATACCAGTTTTGGATCTTAATCGAACATGGAGGCCTATTACACAGCTCAGTTCTTTAGAACCAAGCCATGCGGTCTAGTGTTTTGGGTGTGGCTGGGCCTGGAACTACTTGGCCTGGAACTGCTTTACCATGGCTATTTAAACCAACCCAAACAGCAGAACATGCTTCAAGTTATTCTGCACTCCTGCAGCGTAACGCTCACCGTGTCCAGCTCCTGCTCAACTGCTTCTCCGGCGGCCCTATCCTGAAGCCCTAAATACAGATTCCATTAATAACCTGGAAGAACAAGAACAGCATTAGCAAGCAAGAACACTTACCTGTGAAGTAACCGGCCTTGAATCCATCCTGCGCTTCACTTACCTCGCCCATCTCCGGAGTTCGCCGCAACCTGCAAAGGTACAGAAACAAGGACAGCATTAATAACAATTCTTACCTGGGCAAGCAGCAAGTCCTGGCAGCACGCTGCACTTCTCTTACCTTGCCCATCTCGGATTTCACTGCAACCTGCAAGGGAGAAGGAACAAGGTCAGCATTAACAAAGCACTTACCTGGGCAAGCAGCGCTTCAATCGCTCATCACTCCGGAACATCACCGCAACCTGTGCAAAGAAGAGAAAAGAACACAGGTTAGCAATTAACACCAATAAACAGTGCAGTGCTCCGCGCATCAATAACTCACCGAGGTCTTCGCCATCGCCGCGGCAACTCCGAGATCACAACTATCCCTGTGAAAACAAAAAGAGACATTGTTAGGGAATAGCGTAGTGGAGCAAGACGCAGAGAAGATAGAGAAAACGGAGGGAAAGAAAGAGACAGAATAAAGACAGAAAAGACATTATAACTCACCTGGAAGACAGCAAGCAGAGTCAGAGTCACAGCCGGTCTGGACCTGGCATAAGGGCACACGGACCAGTGAAGCAACTAAGTCTAAGGAATGCCCCCACCAACCACGCGCCCCTGCACAGAGACGCAGGAAGGAGAGTTCAATGCACAAAAACCTAAGGTGCTACCCAACGTCTAGCACATAACCAAGCAGAGAGGGGTCCAGGATAGTGCTTAGACCTCCATCCAGTATCGTGTGGCGCCCCTGTGGATACCAGGTGAGTGTAACAGTTTCTGAACATTGATCTTGTGGTCATCCTTTGCTGTTCTTCTCTCGCTTCGTTGTGGGGACTTGCTTCAGTTGAAACGCTTGCTTCACTGTGGAAACTTGCTTCACTGGAAATACTTGCTTCACTGGAAACAGGTGCAGAAGAGGTCAACGCTGCTTCACATTTATATGGTTTGACATCATAGAGGTGGATCCCAGCCCTTCTTCCTTTTAATTTAATAGCAGTAGGGCTCATGTCCTCCACCTCACATTGGCTTTCAAATTGAGGGGTACTACAGGTGCCTACAAATGTGCGTACTAACACTTGGTCCACTATACATTCTGGCAATGACTTTAATGCATTTCCCAAATTGTTAGGCAAATTGTCCTCTTTGTTTACATTTGACCCCTCCTGTTGACACTTGATCTGTTGAGAAATAAAATAAATAATTGGAGTCATCGTTTTAAAATAATTATGCATTTGATCACCTAGTGTTCTTGCTACACTGTGAGCATCTGTATTTGTCCTTTTCCGGGGTTTGGGGGCGAGAGGAGTCTTCATTTGGCATCCAGTCACCAATTCATGGGGCACTAAATGGAGATCTGAACCAGGTTGATTCCTTAGTGCATATAATGCAAGAGGTAGACAATGGAGACGTCCTTTCTTTAGTGTTAACTTTAGCTTTGCAATTCTTTTCTTCAAAAGTCCATGTAATTGCTCACATATCCCATTGGCTTGTGGCTGATAGGCCGAAGCAAACCTATGCTTGATGCCTAATAGTGAGACTATATTTTCTAAGAGTTCATTCACAAAATGTGATCCATTGTCGAATCGCAAAACTTCACACACACCCCATCTTGGAAAGACCTTGCGATCCAAAAAACCTTGCGGCACATGCAGCATCAGGATGCATGCACGGCCCTGCCTCAATTCATCTAGGAAAGGGAAAAACTAAAACTATCATGTATCGATAACCATTACATATTGTAATATATCCATATAGTCTATGTGCAAATGTTGGAAGGCACAATTGGGTCTGCAGATTACTCCTCTCACCTTTCGCAGGGGGTGCCTTGCTGTA
The DNA here is from genome assembly GCF_040938575.1 of Ambystoma mexicanum. Classification (NCBI taxonomy): domain Eukaryota; kingdom Metazoa; phylum Chordata; class Amphibia; order Caudata; family Ambystomatidae; genus Ambystoma; species Ambystoma mexicanum. Next base: position 902,887,917 of record NC_090926.1, read on the forward strand.
AATCTTTGGCACATAATACAATTTACAATGAACTGTTTGGTACAAACCAGTCTTTTGCTAGAGTAGCAGCTAGACTCTCTCGAGTCACATGCGTGGGATAGTGGAGCTCTTCCAATGCTACTCTCAATGAAACTAGAGGCATAATTGGCTGTCATGTACTATCCTGTCCCCAAATTGCCTCAGTGGGGGATAATGAACACCCCTGCATATTCCATAGCTCCTTTTCTTGGTGTAATGCTCTTCCCTGTCTCTCAATTAACTGTACAATAGACATTGGGCCTCATTATAAGGCTGGCGCTCCCGGAGTGAAGGGGGCCGGTACAGCACCGGCCCCCTTCATTCCGGGAGCGCCGATTACAAGCTTCCCATCGCGGGACCCGGATTGCACGCCTGGTAAAACCAGGCGTGCTTTCCGGGTCCCGTGAGGGGAAGAGGGAGGCAATAACAGGCCAGATGTTATCTGCCCGTTATTACCTCCCTCCCCATTCACATTGAGCCCTATGGGGGCTCAAATGGGAATGCGGATGGGTTCCTGCAAGGAGGAATTACCGGGTCCTCCTATGTCGGAGTAACCAGGTAAGTCCCCATTGCAGGAACCCGGTAATGGAGCCCAGAACGGAGACAGCCATGGAGCTAATAACTCCATGGCTACCTCCATTCTCGTAATGAGGCCCATTGTGTTAAATCCTTCTTTAACCAACATGCAACGCCATTTCGCTTTCTTCAACTCTTTTAACTCATCTTCACACATGGTTGGGTAATATGTGGCACTTTTGGCCTCTATGCCTGCAGCTACGTTCCTGCAAGAGATTAAGTCTGTTCTTTTTGAATTCGCTATGTATTTCGCAACGGCCATAGTTGCTGGAAAGCATTCATTTGCAATGAGTGTGTCGAATAGCCCTGCATTTTGCACTGGAGTAGTGTCTGCATGGAGGAAAACCCAGCCTCTTCCAATGTGCTAGGCCTGCGTGTAATGTTGTTGTTACACAGGCAGAATCAGAGTGCACCATTACTTCCTCACCCTCAAAGCTTTGCAGTGCATCAATAAGCATGGCTAATTCTGCAGCCTGAGCTGAATAGGTTGACGGTAATCGTCTGCTCATTAGCATTTCAAAGGTGCCCTCTCGGGTCACCTATACTAGTGCCAGTCCTGAATGTCTCACCCCAGTTTGTTGGTCAGTCTTGGATGAACCATCAATGAAAACAACTGCCGCCCTTCCTAGAGCATTCACTCTAAATTGGGGAATATCATTATACCATTCAGTGTAAGTGATACAGTCACTCCATGGCTTCCAGACCTCCCTCATGAGTAATGTTGGTGTAAAGGCTTACCACGTCCATTGTAAAGAGGATATCTCAGTGGCTACTACTGAAAGCAGACACGGTTTGTGAAGCTGATAAGCTGTTCACTTTAAAACTACTCAAAATAGTGTTACAAAATAACTTATTTATGTTCGAGGACAAATACTATATACAAATATCTGGAACTTCCATGGGGGCCGCAATGGCCCCAAGTTATGCAAATACATATATGGCTTATATATATGGCTTACTTGGAGGAAACCAATATCTTTAATGAAGAAAGATGGACAAACAAATTGAAATGCATGTTCCGCTTTATAGATGATATATTTGGGATTTGGAATGGTTCAAATGATGAATTGTTGGCCTTCTTTTAGCATCTCAACAACATGGCACCAAGGATTGAATTAACATCTAAAACGAGCAAAGAATCCATTGAATTCCTTGATGTGCAAATATACAAGAAAGGAGGCAAATTGGAAACAACAATATTTACGAAACTAACAGACAGGAACAGCATACTGCATGCGAATAGTTTCCACCCGCGGAGGACAATAGAAAGCATACCTTTCAGTCAATTTTTAAGATACAGACGCATCATCTCAGAAGAAGTGGAATACACCAGAAGAACAGCAGAATTAAAAGAAAAATTTGAGAAAAGCGGTTATCAACCATCCATTATCACAACATGTGCTGAAAAAGCCAACAGCACCAATAGAGAAGGAGCGTTACAGCCAAAAGAAAAGGAGGAACAGGAGAAACTTGTATATGTTACCACTTTCTCCCAACAGAACCCGAAAATTAAAAAAAATATCAAAAAGAATTGGTCAATTTTGACCTTAGACCCAATGATGAAAAGACTCTTTCCAGAACCTCCACTCTTTGCCTATTCCAAGAGTAAATCAATGAGGGAACATCTCATAAAAGCAGATTTGTCAGCAGAAAAACGAACCCAGGAAACCTACAAAGGTACAACCCCATGTCACAATTGCAACAACTGCAATAACTTAATAACGGGCAACACCATCCTTCACCCCCATAAGGGTTACAAAATTAATTTGTATCATTCTTCGACCTGTGATTCAAAAAATGTAATCTATGGTATAAAATGTCCATGTGGAATTTATTACGTAGGCATGACAATGAGGAAGGTGAAAATAAGGTGGTCCGAACACAAGTCAAACATCAGGACAGGAGCAATAAAATCACCAGTTACTCAACATTTCAAAAAAGAAAGACACAATATCTCTCAAATAAGATTCATCATTCTGGAACAGATAAAAATATCAAGAAGGGGCGGAAATCTAAACAAAATTCTTCTGCAAAGAGAAACATACTGGATCGACAAATTGAACTCAATGCAACCCAATGGTATGAACGCAGATTGGGATTTAAGTTGCTTTCTATAAAAGAGTACAGAAACACCAACCGGACAGCAAGAATCTAAATAGCTCCCCGCGTACAGAATTGTATCTGTAAAAAATCAGGCTGGTACAAATCAAATGCATATGAAATAAATAAAAAACATTTTTGAGTGCTCTCTAATGAGCCATGCAACACTTAAAATAACAAACATCATGTTTAGCAACATCCCTAGACTTCTGTAGCGACGATCTAGAAGCAACCGGCCACCAGGGACAAGAAGGGGGGGGAGTGAGGAGGCAGGGTTCACCATATAAACCAGAATGTCGTCCGCAAACAGGGATAACTTAAATTCCACCTCACCTCTGCTAATCCCCCTGATGGCCGGGTGTGCTCTAATCGCTGTGGCTAGTGGTTCCATCGTGAGGACGTATATCAAAGGGGAGAGTGGGCAACACTGCCTGGTCCCCCGCGAGAGAGGAAAGGACTCGGACAACCGCCCGTTCACTTGAACCCTTGCTGTGGGAGCTCTGTTGAGTGCGGACACCCAGCTCCTAATATGTGCCCCGAAGCCCATTTTCTGGAGGAGGAGTTCCATATGCCTCCATTCCACCCTATCAAAGGCTTTTTCCGAGTCAAGGGAAAGGACACATGCGTCCAGGTCGGATTCCTGTGCATAATGAAACGGGTCTATCGTTTTGCGGATGTTGTCCGCCCCCTGCCTCCCTCTAATGAAACCCACTTGATCACCATGGGCCAGCTTTGGCATTATCCCTTCCATCCGTTTCCCCACCACCTTGGCCAGGATCTTCACGTCCGTGTTTAGCAATGATATTGGGCGGTAAGAGGAGCACTCTGCGAGGTCCTTACCCTCCTTGGGCAACACTGCTATAATGGCTCCCATCATGGACTCGGGGAAAATGCCCCCTCCAACCCCTCCGACATCTCTCTCGTTAAGGCCGGGACTTGAATGGACCCCAGGAAGTCCTCTTTTTGAGAGTCGCCCTCATCGTATTCTGACACGTACAATTTTTCGTAGTATTGGCGGAAGGCCTCCCCTATGTGGGGAGCGTCGTAGCCCATTGTCCCCTGAGCGTTCCTCATCGCCTTCACCATTCTACTACGCTGGACCTCCCTTAACTTCCAGGCTAGGATCCTGTCCGCCTTTTCCCCCTTCTCGTAATATTTTTGTTTAACCATCTGGAGACTTCTCTCTGTTTTGTGCAGAAGGAGGTCCTTCAATTGGAGCCTGTAGTTCTCCAGGGCGGCGACCCGGCCACGCTCGAGAGGCCGCTCCGGGGAACCACATGGCTGGAGTCAGGCTATCTTTTCCCTCAGGGTCTTTTCCCGGCCGTCCCTTTCTCTTTTTTTCTGGGCTCCTATTTTGATGAGAACACCTCGTACGGTTGCCTTGAAAGCATCCCACAATGTGTTTATGCCAACCTCCCCATTATCATTTAGCTCGAAGAACTCTGTTATGGCCTCTAGCACTTCCTGGGGGAGGACCTCGTCTTTCAGTAGGGCGTCGTTGCATTTCCAACATCTTCTGCGTTCCTTGCGCCAGCCCTCAGCAATAGTGACACAAACCATGTCATGGTCAGACCAGGGGACCGGGTCAACCATGTGGCCCGAGATGTAGGGGCGGGGGGTCTCGTCCACCAGGATATAATCAATTCTAGAGTACGAGGTATGTATGGCCGAGTAGTACGTAAATAAGGGGACGTCTGTCCTAGGGGTCGGGATTGTGTCTACCAGGCCCAGCTCTAAATTAACCTTCTGGAAATTACGCGCCATGGCCTCCTCCGCGGGCCTGATGATTGGGGGACCCACTCATTTTCTATCTGAGGACGGGTCCAGAACCATGTTAACGTCTCCCCCCACTATCACTGTGCCGTGCACAAAAGGTTTCAGCCTGTCCCTTACTTCCTCCCAGAACTGAGCTTGACCCTCATTCGGGCCATATACGACCGCAAGAGTTAGGGGGGCGCCCTGTAGAGAACCCCTTACCAGTAGGTAGCGGCCTTCGGGTTCCTTCAGTGTGGCCTCCTGTTCAAAGCCTACACCCCTCGCTAGTAAGATAGCCACTCCCCTCTTCTTAGAGCTGTGTGATGCACAGAGCATCTCGCCAATTCCTCCTCCCCTCATCTTGGGTTCCTTCCCCCGAGCCCAATGTGTCTCCTGCAAAAAAAGCAGGTCCAGTTTAGCCCTCCTGAATTCTCTACAGACTAGAGATCTCTTGGTGGGGGTGTTCAGGCCCTGCACAATCAAGGTGCCCACCCCCAGGTCCGGCAAGCCTTCAGCCATAGTCTATGCAATTCTCCCATTTGGCTACTCACATCACATCGAAACTCCTGTTTCGCTTCTTTTGTCTCGCAACTTGATTGCTTGAATTCTCCCTCCCTCTCCCTCGAGGGGCCCTAAAACTGACCCCCAACTGCCCCTCACCCCTCTCCCTAAAAGAACAACCCCAACCAACTTGAACTGACCCCTCCTCCCCCCTTCCTGGCGTCCAGCCAGTTAGTTCCGCCAGAACTGGCATTTGGCCGGACCACCAGCCTGTCCCCCTCGGCCAGGCGCACAGTACAATGCTCGTTTCCTTGAGCCCCACCTTCCCCCCCCCTGCTTCGTCCCATCGGCAGCCCCCATTATACTTGCTGTTCAGAGGGACACTGTCCTAGTTGAAACCTCACGATTTTCCATTCCTGCCCCGCAGCTGGTCGGGACTCCCCCGCCGTCAGCCCTCCGAGTCCATGTGCTCTCCTTCCAGTGCGGGCGGCGGCGTATTCAGTTTCTTGTATTTCCGCGAGCCGGGTTTCCTTCTCCTGGTGCCCGATTGGCCTGGGCCTCCCCATCTATCGCCGCTGGGCCGACTGGGCCTCTTCGAGAGGTGGAGTCCACCACATAATCCCGGATGGCCCCTATTTTATCCTCTTCGATGACCAGCATTGTCTGTTGGCCCATATATTCAAAGGTCAGGGAGAAAGGATACCCCCACCTGTAGTGCACCCCTCTCTCCTTGAGTAGTTGCATTAGGGGGCGACACATTCTGCGATTGGCCAAGGTGTAAGCGGAGAGGTCCTGGAAAATGGAGATTGGGGCTTTGTTATAGCTGATCACTCCCGCCTTCCTTGCTTCCTCCAGGACCTTGGTCTTTTCCGTGTAGTAGTGGAACCGGGCAAGGACAGACGGGGATTCCCCGCCTTTCCCCCTGCTCTGTGCACCCTGTCAAACATGAGTTCTGTGGTCATCTCCTCTGCAAACAGAAGGGTAATGATGTCTCTCACCACTCGGGTTAAGTCCCTCTCAGTTTCCCATTCCGTCTCCGGTATCCCGAAAAATCTTAGGTTGTTCCTCCGCTCCCTGTTTTCATAGTCATCCATCTGCCTGGCTCTCTCCTCGTCCCTTTTTTACAGGGCCGTTAGCCTCATGTCTATTTGCATCTCCTGGGCTGCTGATGAGGACTGGTTGGTTTCCACTTGTCGGAGCATATCCTCAACTTTGTCCACCCTTTGGTCCATCTTTTCAAACTTCTGGGCGATGTCTGACCGCATTTCCCTAATTTCTTGTAGGATGGAGGCGAAGCCCCTTTCCATCGCCGTCGTGGACTTCGTCGAGGCCTCTGGGTGAGCCATGACACCAGTGCCAGAGAAGCTGCCCTAGGACTCCCCGTCTCCCTGTAGCGGAATGCCTGCAGGGTCTCTAGCCAGTGCATACAGTCCTCTGTTGCGCACCCTGCGGGGTCCTCCGCTGTCTTGGAGCTGTGGGGGTTTCCCCAGGGCCCCTCCCTGTAGTGCCGGGTCGAGGTTTTCTGGGGTAGCCCGTGGGGGACAGGCGCCCCTGTGCATGGAGGGGTGGCCTTCAGGCGGGCACACGCCCCACCAACGCCGGGTGGGGGCCTCACACCTGGGCCTCTCCTCGTCTCGGTGTAGTCTTGCAGGGCGGAGTGACCGCCAGCGCCGTTCCCCTGTCTCTGTCCGTTGCCTCTGTTCTCCTTCCGGGAAGTGACTGGCGGGCACACGCCCTGGGGCTTGGCCCAGGGGCCACCACCTGTTTGGGCCGGAGCAGATGGATGTCTTCTCTTTTCTGGGCCGCCCTCTCTTCACTGAGCTTGGCTCCCGGGGATGTCGGGGTCCGCTACCGCAATCTCCGAGACCCGGAGGCCGGGATCAGTGCAGCCTCACCGCTCCTCCCACTAGGCCCGCTCTGCCGGGGATATGCGCTGACTCTGAGGGAGGCGGGAGGAGGGGGTGGGGAAGGCCCAAGTTCCGTAGTGGGGGTCGTTGTGCTGGAAGCGGGAGCATGCCAGCCGGGGCCAGGGGGGACAGTGATGATGGGGGCCGGCCCCTCCGGTCTGCAACCTCGCCTCTGCGGGCCGCTTCTTCTTCCCGCGTCCCAGGGCCTGTTGGGGGTGAAACCGGTCGGCGGGCTTCCTTGCCTCGGCAGGCCGTCTCTCCTTCCCAAGGCCCGCTGGGGGCCAGATCCACCCGCTGAATTCGTTCGCTTCGGCATGCCGCACCGCCTTCTGGTCGATGAGCCAGATGCTCTCTCTCAGCCGCACCTCCGTCACGGCCCGATCTCTAGTCTCCCGAGGGCCTCGAGCTCTGCTCTTTCGGGCAGGGGTGCCACAGGGGGGTCACCGACACGAACAAGCCCGGTGAATCCGCCTGGGGGGTTCAGGGGGGGGCTCAATCCCCATTAAAGTCCCAGCCTCGGCGGGAGCACGTCACCTAGGCAGCCATTACCTATGCGCCCCCTGGTGGCCTCTCAAAAACTGAAGGTTTAATGCAATAGACTCATAGAGGGCGGTGGGATAAGGGAAGTAGTGGCCAGAAGTTAAGAAAGTGTAATGAAACTGTTGGAACATGCACTGTTTGTTTGGTTTGTATTGTTTGGTTGTGATCATAACTCAATAAAATGTTTTTTTTTAAAAAACGTATGCTTTACTCCTAACAACGTTGTCACCTCCTTGAAGAGGTCATTTAAAAAATGGGTGCCGTTATCTGACCTGATCACATCACGTATACCCCACCTGGAAAAAAATTCCCATACCAAAAACTTTGCTGTGCACTTTGCGTCGAGGTGGGCACATGGTCCAGCTTCCACCCACCGTGAAAAGGGGCAAACTATAACAATGAGGTATCTTGCCCCATTACATCTTTCTCCCATATCTGCATAGTCAATTTGGAGCTCCCTACAAGGTCCTACAGGGCATGGTAGTGTCCCTCGTAATGTCCTGAGAGTCATACCTGAATTGTATGTTTGCCATGTTGTGCATTCTATTGTTAATTTGGATAAATGCTCCTGTAAATCAGGGACAAACCATTCTTCCTGAATGTCTGCTGCGATATGTTGTTTCGTTACATGCTTTGGAAAATGTAGTTGTTGAAATGCTTTGTGTAACAATTCCAAGGGCATTACCACCTTGCCTGTCATTTCCTGTCGCCATATTAAGTCTGTAGGTGACTGTTTGCATCCTCTTTTTCCCCATAATTCTTGTTCTTCTGGGGGTGTACGTCTTTGTAACTCTATAATTTGCAGTATGGGCGTGCAGTTGTATCCCTCTTCTTGTGCTTTTTCGTTTTGTGTTTTTACAATGCGTTCTAGTGGTTGGGGAACATTAAAATAGCCTGCTTCCTTTGCAGCGGCATCCACTGCCCCGTTCCCGAGCGAGATTACGTCCATGTTGTTGTTGTGTGCCTGGCACTTTACCACCGCTACAACTGACGGTTCTGCTAATGCCTCAATTAGATCATTCATCCATCCGCCCTCCTAAACCCTCTTCTTCACCATAATGACAACCCGGAATGTACCGTCGTTGTCACGTATGCCGAGGCAGAATATATTGTCACTGCGCAACCTTTAGCTGTATGTAGTGCTTCAATTAGCGCAATTAGTTATGCTGCTTGTACTGAATAGTGTGATGGGAGGCGTTTCTGCACTATAACTTCGTACTCTTCCCCTTCTATTCTCACTACTGCTGCTTCCACATGTTTTTCTCCTGTCTCACTGTCAATTGATGCTGACCCGTCCATGAAATATATTTCCCCTCCTTCAAGGGCATTTTCACTTGCTTTTGGAATGTCATCTTCTTCTCCCTCATATGTGACGCAATCATGTGCTTGCATGTCTTCTACTGTGCAGAGCTCTGTAATGAATGTGGCAGGGTTTACCATGTTACATCCAACCACATGGACGTTAGGGCTAGATATTATTATTTCATATGCTGTTGCTCTTTGTGGTGCGAGTGTCGATTTGGATCTTTCTAGAATGGCAAACAGCGAGTGCTCTACATACAGTGTCACGGAACAACCCATTACAATTGTGGCGCTTTTCTCTATTGCGAAGGCCACTGCTGCGAGAGCTTGTTCTCAAGCGAAGTGGCCCTGCATCACTGAGTGTAATGTGCTGCTGTAGTAGGCCAATGGCGTGTGACCTAACAATGTTTTCTGTGTTAGGACTGCTGTCATCAATATGCCATTGCAATGTGCGAAGAGGTAGAACTCCCGCTCATAATCGGGGTTTGCTAAAACTGGGGCGTGTGTGATGAGGCCTTTTAGTTTAAAGTATTGTCTCATCATTTCCTGCGTCCATTTTGTTGGGGCGCTGTTCTTTTGTGTTTCTTTTAATCCCTGCAACAACGGGCATGTGTATGCCACATAGTTCAGCATCCATGCACAGCAGTAATTACATATGCCAAGAAATGTCTGCATGTCCTTCACTGTCTTGGGTATTATTGTGTGACGTATTGCTGCTGCTCTGTCTGGGATAATTCTCTTACCATCTTTTGAAATCAACTGCCCTAGGTACAATACTTCTGTGAGGCAGTAGTGAAGTTTACTTTTATCCACCTTGTACCCCTTTGTAAATTTAGCAATGTGATGGAATAAGCTCTGCACTGTTCTTCACTCTTACTGCAGATGAGGAGATCATCCACACATTGAATATCGTACTCTCTACATCCACATTACCAAGGTCTTCATGCAGGATCCTATTGAAGATGCTGGGGCTCTCACAGTATCCTTGTGGCAATCTACAATGTTCATATCTGTTTCCCCCCAATGTAAATGCTGTGAGATACTGACAACTGGGGTCAAGTGGCACTGGGAAAAAGGCGTTCTTCAAATCTACGACCGTGAAACATGTAGCTTTTTGTTGGCACACTACACAAAACGGATGCCAGATTAGGCACTAGAGGGAATTCATTTTGTATGACATCATTGAGTGGGCGGAGGTCCTGTATCATCCTCCAAGCCCCGCCCCTTGTTTTCTTGATTGGGTAAATAGCTGTGTTACACAGTGAATTGGATGGAACTATTATACCTTGTTGTAATAGTGCATTTATAGTTTCTTTTATTCCTTCCTCTGATTCCCTTGATAATGAGTACTGTTTCACTCTAGGTGGAATTGCACCTGGTTTCAGCTTTATTTTTATTGGTGTAACCTGCAAAAACCCTACGTCGTGGGGGCCTGTTGTCCATAGTTCTGGCAGTACTTTTTCCATGTCCTCATCGAATATAGTGGACGGTACACTAACGCTGGCCATGAGGGGGTTGTGTATTTCTCTGTGCCGGATCATTATGTCACATGGTACTCTTATTTCCATTATAATTTCCCCATCAGTTTCATTGTCAATGAACAATTCTTCATCGGTCAAATCTCGCAAAGCTATATTTGGATCAATGCACAGCACTGTTCTCCATTCGCATCCATGTGTGTCCAGTCCTATCACCGCAATATGTTTGCTTGAAACCTATACCCCTTCCAAATCAATGGACATAATTGTGCCTGGCACAACATCTGAATTCAAAATTGGGCAAAACACAAAATCAGATGGCACTCTCCATTCTTTTCATGTTATCTCGGGCACCACTCTAGCAAGTACCCGTATTCCGTAGATGAACATGTCAATATCTATGGGCACGCCTCTCACTGCTATTTCTTTTGTCAAAGTGCTTATCATTAACATAGCTCTTACTGGGCATACCCCTTGCGTAGAGCACACTATCCCTCGTTCTATGAATTTGCTCAGAAGGTCCCATCCTAGCAAATTTATTGGCAAGTCTTCATGATATAATAGGGGTGCTTGCACTGTTTTTCCTTGACCGTTATTTCCAAGTCTTTTGTGTAAGGAACTTTCAAAATAGCCCCAGAAAACCCCTGCATTTCCCAAAAATTGTTCCCGATAGCGGGAACCGGCCTTCCATGAGGCACGATTTTTCAGTTCCTGAATCCACCATAAAGATGAACTATTTGTTGCCTATCTCCGCACGTAGGGTAGTTGATAGTACTGGACAAGCAAGTGCTTTCTGTGGGCTGTCCTAATCTGGGTATGTCTCTGTTCCGGGGACTGAAAAGACATTGTCCCCAACCACAGCTACAACGCGGAAAGGTGCCGGTGTGGCATTTGCAGTTGTTGCAAATATATTAGTTTGTGAATTTCCCATCGTATTTTGACACACTATATGTGGTTGCATGCATTGCTGCTGAGGTTGCTGTCTAGGTGGCATTTGTTGTACTCTCTGTGGGTAATAATTATAGCACTGTTCATGTTGCCAACTCTCACCCATTGGTAACCCATAGGGACTTCCTGGATGTGGGTGACCAAATTGTTGCTTGTTTCCCATAGGAGGTGGCCCTTGATAATATCCCATTGGTCGCATCAGGCAATCTCTGGAAACATTTCCCCACCTGCTACAATTCCAACATGACCCTTGGGGTCCTCCCCTGAGTCCTTGTCCTCCAAATCCTCTATTTCCCATTCCCCCAAATCCTCCTCTCTGTCCCCGGTACCCACCTCGTCCTCTTGCGGGTCTGCCCTGCCATTGGGGTCCTTCGTATTGCTCCTCTCCCGCCCATTGCTATTGTCCTTTTGCAGACCAAGTTGCTGCCATCCTTGCTGGTGTGTTTCCTGGCCCCTCCTCTCCTTCCCCCTGCCTTTCAGTGGTTATGGCTGAATTGATTGCTGTGACCTTAACTAACTTATTCTGAACCAACTTTGCTTTGTCTGCCAACCTTCTCTGTGCTATCTCCTTTTCTGTCTCTTTGATCCTCCTACAATGGTGCACTATTATGCTCTGAATCTCTTGGCCAGCCTTTGGCTTCTATCCCAGCTATTTTATCCAAGGCCTTCTGTACCTCCTTGGGGAGCCCTCACTTAATTATAAAGTAAAACAGAGCGATCGATTTGTCCCACACCATGTCCGTTTCTGATCTCCACATGTCCTGCACCCGAGGGATGAATTGTGCAGCCTCTTCCTCTTCTCCCATAGTGCACTGCAATACTAAATGTAAATCTGGTGTGTCTGGGAATGTTCTCCGTAATGCAGCCCACACCTGCGCCCTCACATTGTTGAATGACGACTTATCATGGCAGTCGCAGTTTATCGGTACTCCCGGGAAACCGGCCTTCACCCACACCCCATCTGCTTGGTCACTAACTGCAGATACTAACAAACTTTTCACATCCCCTATAGCCAGGGGCACTCCTGTCATGTTCTTTTCGAATGCTGATATCCACTTCCCCGCCCCACCCGGAAGATGGTGGGAGCACTTTCAACAAGTTATTTGTGTCCATCTGTGCCCATGGTATTTAGTGGTGCCTCCCTGCTCCTTTATGTATCAGAGGCATCTGTAGTTTTACCTTACCTCTTTTTTTACTTACTGTTCCCTTCTTCGCTTTGCTTAACAACATGTTTCCTACCCTTTGCCTCAGTCTCCCTTGCCATCTGGGGAGCCCTCCCCCATCCTCTGGGTCCTCCCATAATGGAAGTGAAAACCCTGCTTCTGCCACCCCTTCTTCATACTCATCTAGATCACTCCATACTTCATCTATCTCCCTAGCCGACTCTCCCTCTCCTTGCCCTTCTCCTGCCTGGTCATCCGCGGGTCGCGTTTGCACTATTCTTATTGATTTGTCATTCAAATGGAAGAAGAACTCTCCTGATTGCCACTCATGTTCTGGCCCCTTAGGCACATTTCACTGCGGCGGCGGGAAGGGTGTAGACCTCCCTGCTATGCTGGGTGGAGGCCTCAAATCACTGGATGCTGGGTGGTACTTATCCTCCTCTGGGCAACATCTGTCTCCTATCGCACAGTGCTCTTAATCGTGTTATCTCCATTTGTGTACTGGCAAGTTGTCTTTCTAAATCCTCAGAAAGCCACGCTATAGCTACCGGAGGGGCACTAGTTTGCCCATATAGCCCTCTTGGGTAGTAAGGTGGTGGGGCCGTGGCAGCTGGGGTGGTCAGGGCACTCAGCGCAGGCACATACCTGGGATCACTGTATCCTGCGGCGGGCCTCGTTAATAATGGGTAGATCCTAGTGAGGTCATTTTCTCCCGTTTTTACTGTACACTCCTCTGCTGTTACTCCCCCCTCTCCTGTAGGGGTGGTAGGCCCTTCCGAGGATGCTTCTTTATTCACGTAACTGCTCGGGGATGTTTCTTCAAACATCCTCCATAAATCTAGTATTTCACGTCTGTTTTGCAGCTGCTTACCTCGGTACTTTGCTAACACATAGGTTGCTACAAGATCTAACACTATTTTCTGAAAGGACCCTCCTTCTGGCCAGATTTGGGACGAGCCCTCTCCTTTTATCTCCGCAAGCCATTGTTCATGATATTTCAGTATTTTTTCACTGTACAAATATGTGCTAACGGTGTACTCCCTTCCATGGCGTCTTGTCCCAATTTTCTGTGTTTGTCACTCTTATACTTAGTGTATTATACAATGCAACTAAAACAAAACCTTTCCAGTGCTCTTTTCAATATCTTTTGACCCGCACCAAGTTGAATGTAAATAACCCTTTTTTACTTACACCTTATTTCAGAAACCGCAAAACACACTTTTCATCAATGCTTATTTCATAGACAACATAAACACACACATGCTTTGTCAACAGACCAACACAATTTACTTCAACAACTTTGAACATGTAACATGAACTGCATTCTGATGTGAATCTCCCCTTTATTTTGTTCTTGTCTCTTATTTCTTATTCTTATTTTCTCATTCACTCCCCACCTCTGAGCCCCCTTAGGCGACCTTCTTGAAGAAGTCTGCACACACTGAAAAAGAATATTCTAAATAACTACTCCGAGCCTACTAAATATATGAGACTCCTATGTTTTTCTTCTTTTATCTCCACTTATACCATGCACTGGTCGAGACAATGCTACATGACACCGCCTTCTACCCCTCTTCGGAGCTAGGATCCCGTATTCCTTTTCATCTCTTCGTCCACAACAACCTAATGGCCATATAAAGGATAGATAAGAAAAGCCTAGCAGTTACACTCACACAGTCCCTAACGCCCACATTTCAATTCCCCCTATTCTCTTGTCCTTATCTTTACACCAGCTATTTCACAATTTTGCCCCTCATTTGAGAATTTTGCAACCAGTACTCACGTGTCTGGGGTGGTCTGAGAGCCTCCGTTCATGGTCTATCCATAATCGGGGCTGCACCCCAAACAAGCCGTGACCCACCTCGGCGAGCAGTTGGATATTTGCAAAGATGACGGGGACCCTTGGAACCTTTCTTTTTGTGCGCACACTGGTCGACTGCAGAGGCGATGGTTTTGCGGGGGGCGTCCCAGATCTCGCCGTACGGCACAAGGCCTCTCTTGGCACACTTGATCACATCACGGGGGTCACCAAATGTAAAGGCTCACTCCCCGACTTACCACTACAAACTCACAAACTCAGAAAGTATAACACATCCCAGTAGGGAATGAGAACAGGAGAACAGGTTGCAAGATTAATAAGTCTTTATATAAAGTTGGCATCCAGAGAACTCTGCTGCCTCGAGAGCGCTCTGGCAAACAATACACGTACATGAAATTATAAAGCCGAACAGCATCATCGATTACGTCATTAACATAGGGTACTACATTAGCACAGGATTGGTTGGGGAGCAATGTTACATATATTGCTGTAGGCGCTGTTCTTCCGGCTAGGCTGCCCAGTTGGTGGGAGGGTAAGCGTCACAAGGTCCAGCTGCCCGTGTCCCAAGGGGCGAGCGTTAGGTCACGACGAGATAGAGTTCACACTTATTAAGCTGGCATGAGAAACTACCACTAGACATATCATAAATGACAATTACTAATACACCTTGAATAAATCTTTGCAAACCTATAAATTGCATTCATGAAGAATTACATCGTCTTTCATTGAGACTTTTTGTCCCTTGTGATAACTAGGGTGACTGGGTGGGTCTTTGCACATCAAACGAGTGGGGAGCATAATGACACATGTTAGTTTTAGGACATGATATACTGCGACAGAGGTATGGATTTAGTGGGGACACTCTAGGGTGGGCTGCACAGCAGGGTCACACTTCTGGTACATCAAGAGAATGCCTTAGGAGGCCACAGGGTAACATTGGCAGTAATTTTCCAACAACAGGGACAAGAGGGTAGGAGCAGGTTTGTGGAGATGGATGAGCTACAAGTCATGGTTCGATCCGGTTCACACACAGGACAGTGATCACAGAGGAAGAGTGAGATGCTACATTTTACTATTTGTTTCAATTATCCCCGGAGCATCCATGAGAAAGGGATTTGTGCAGTTTTCAGACAGTAGAGGAAAAGGTGGGGGCCATGAACGCGTTGTGCGTGGCGCTGCAAAGGGGAGAGAAGCCTTTTCGTAGTATCGGAGTGCGGCCTAGTCCAAAGAAGGAGTCGCGGGCACACAAAATGGAAGCCAAGTGTATCTCGCAATAGTCCCACCTGATGTTAGCATAAGGGCAATGGAGGCATCCCCCACTAGTACATGAGCAAGTAGTCCCATTACATGCAGAATGTACAGGGGGCCCAAAATGGCACTTCACTCACACACAGGTGTTTGTGCCTGCTTGTTATGGGTACCGTGTGTGTGTGTGTGTGTGTGTGTGTGTGTGTGTGTGTGTGTGTGTGTGTGTGTGTGTGTAAGAGAGAGAAACAGAGAGAAACAGAGAGAAACAGAGAGAGAGAGAGAGATACAGAGAGAGAGAGCGAGAGAGGTGTAGGATGCACATGCCTGATGTGTGGTTGTGGATGTGTGCATTTTACTGTCCCTGCATCTGTGAGTGCATTGTTTGTAGTGGGTCTTCTAAGTATGTGTGGGAGTGGCACTACTTGGTATGTTGTGGAGGGGGTGCCTAACTCTCTTGTTTCTTCCTCCTCAGCACCAGATTTCACACAATATATAAGTGTCTGGGGAGCTTGGGATCAATGACTCTGCTTAGCATGTGTGGGTAAAAGGGTAGTCATGTGAAGCAGACATAAGCCCTATTTGGGGGGCAATATGAAAGTGACATGGGGATTTAGTATTGGGGATATGGAACTGTAATTTTATGGGAGATATGTAAACGCATGGCATAGCAATTTTCTTAGGGCAATATGGAACTAACATAAGCATGTGTTAAACTCATGCCACAGCGACATGCCACTCTATATTATGGCTTGTATTGATCTGGCGGTACTGTAAACATGAAATGGACCTTGTCTGGACCACAGCAGGCAATGTTGAAGATACTGTAGCATGATGATGTGTTTATAGGATACATCGCTGCCATAGAAGTATGGCCCAACACTAGCAGAACAGTGAGTTTCACTGAGACAATGCTGCAAATTCACTGTTGTAGACTGGCATTGACATGTTCTGAGACAGTGTGAAACTAGCACAGCAAGTCCCACAGCAAGTCCCACTCACAGGGGTTTACGAAAAAGATCTAGCAATGGTGAACAAAATATACAGCATCGTTCAGGCATGGATGGCAACTCATGGCCTATGCCTGAACGATGATAAAACTGAGCTTCTTATCCTAGGCACCGCACCCCTCATCAAAAAACTAAGCACAAACTACTCTTCCTTTATCATAGATGGGAACTGCATACAAGTTGCCAAAGAAGTTAAAACATTAGGGATCTACCTTGATTCTACCCTATCATTTTCCAAACAGGTAAACTCCCTAGCTTCCTCGACAGCCTACACATGTAAGCTCATTAGAGCAGGAAAACAATTCCTTTCCCAGCACAGCTGTCTAACTTTAGCCAGAGCCCTTATCATCTCCAAACTAGATTATTGTAACGCACTGTACATAGGAGCCAATAAATCTATCATAAACAAAATCCAGATACAGCAAAACAAGGCCCTCCGAGCGGCATTGAACATCCCCAGGAGAGAACACATTACAGTAATAAGAAGGAAACACAAATGGCTCTCCACCCACGAGAAAATTAGACTCAAAACGGCATCTCTCACATACAAATCTCTACACAACAAAGCCCCCCAATACCTTAAGGACAGATTCACCAGAACACACCCCACAAGACAAACCAGACTTGCCTACACCAATCGCCTACAAGTACCACGCTTTAAACTGACCACCATAGGCGGAGCTAGCTTCCCAGTCAAAGCTGCTCAATTGTGGAACGAATTACCCACTACTGCGAGGCTAGAACACTCCTTTTCCAAATTCAGGCAAATTGTAATTAACTGGCTAACGACAGCAACTGCTAATTGAACCCATGATAATGCTCACGCCTGTTTGCTACACAGTATCTGCATCATACGATTGTAAACCTGTATTGTAAACTTGCACCTGTAACTGGTAATTTCTGTAACTGGTAATGTCTGTAACTTGTAACTGTAACCTGTAACCTATGCTCTAAGCTGTACATATTCTTACTTTTTGCGCCCTTATACTTCAGGGTCCGGTGCGCACAATAAATTCTAAACAAACAAACAAACAATTCCCCAGGAGCAAAATGGGAGCTAGGATGGCACGGTGCCTATCTGGGGCAAAACTGCCATGGCACAGTCGGAATCGACAATTTTCCAGGGCAATGTAGAAACTAGAATGGCATGTGTTTAACTGGGGCAACACTGGCACTGGTTCAGGCGGACATGACACTTTTTGCAGCCTATATGGTAACTAACATGAGTCTGCTTAACTAGGGTTGAGCTAGTATGGAACTCTGGGAAATGGCATGAGACGATGCCCTTAAATTGAGAGTTTGGAGACTGACTTAGCCATGAGAAAATTGGCACATCAGGTATTAAACTGACAGTCTATCACAATGTGCTGAAGGCAGGCTTATTTGAGAGCGTGATTGAGTATTTCAGCAACAACGTTGTCAAGTTGGCACCCATGTATACTGTGAGTTCTTTAGCAGCACCCCACAATACGAAAGCGACACTTTATTTATTAATATTGACACGACTATGTATTATTAAACACATACAGACATAGCTTGGCAAACCAGCATGTGTGTGGTGGCTGTCACTGGAACTCGGCTTCCCCAATCCTGTGAAGTGTCATGCATGTCTTCATTGCCAGGGGTTGCACCTTGCACCTAGACCTGACCGAAAGTATCCTTGCACCCGCAGCTGCTGTTCACCAATCACCAGAACCAACAGTCGAAAATTCAACCTCCAGCAACCCACAGCCAACCCATCAAGTCATCTTGGAAACTCGGAGTTAGGTGGGTAAGTAAAAGCAAAGCATTTGTCTCCCACATCCTCCGTTGAATAACATTGGGAACCTGTCCCTTTGTATCCTAACATTACACTGCCATTTGGTAATCAAAGCTGGGTAGGACCATCTGGAAGATAAGAACACAACTTACCTACCTAGTAACCTTTATGAATATTTTCTTTGAAATCCACCAATACAAATAAAATTAGAACTTACCTGCAGAGACTAGATTCTGTGGCGAAGCATTGTGGCTCCTGTGACTTTTGGGCACAAGGCCCCATTCCTCTTAGGGATTGGACTGCTGAAGTTAGGAGAATTCACTTGTGACTTGGTCCCATCTTTACTGAATTAATTTACTTAACTCCTGTGTTGTTTAATTCATTTCAATGCATTTTAAGAACCTATGGCAAATGTGCATATGTTTAATATTGAGTATTGTGTGCTTATATCACCTGCTGGTTTCATTATTTTAATGTGTAGAATGTGTAGATTCATTGCATTTATATGCCTTCCAGTCAAAATTGAATTGTTGTGTGCTTCACTGTGTGGACTCATTTTGAACCCATTAGCCCACTGACATGCACCTGAAAATAGCGCTGACTGCTCTCCATGTTTACCTTGTTTGTTTGTTTGTTTGTTTGTTTATTTATTTATTTGTATTGCCTTGATTGAGTTTTTGGCTAACCTCTGAGAGTGCACTGTTCACTGTAGCTAGATGGCCTCCTTAAAATCTCTCCACCACGCCAGATTCTAGAAATCCATTTTAACCTACCATGAGTGCTACTGAGAGTAAACAGTGGGCCTCATTACGAGGCTGGCAGCTGCCAAATGAAGGGTGCCGGTAAGGGACCAGCACCGTTCAATCCGGGCCGCCACATTACGAGGTCTGCAGCGTGTCCCGCTCTTCACGCCTGGTCAGACCAGATGTCCAGAGCGGGACCCACTAGCAGACCAGGATGCTAACAATGGGCCCGTCATTAACGGGCCCGTTGTTAGCATCCTCCCCATTCCAACTGAGCCCTATGGGGACTCAAATGGGAATGGGGATGTACTGGGTCCGGGTCCCAAGAATGGGAATTGCCGGGCCCACTAAAGTCAGCATGGGCCGGTAATTCCCTATTTTAGGGACCCAGACCCGGTACCCGTTACCCGGTTTGGGGGTAGCCATGCCAGTAAGAATGGCATGGCTACCTTCAAACTCCTAATGAGGCCCTGTGTCTTTACATGCATATATTAACACAACAATACTAAGTTTAAGTGGTAATATCAGAATATTCTAAATATGTAGACATATGCAATTGCTAGGCAGTGGCAGTTTGCCTAGCATAATATTTCTTTGCGCACCCTCAAATCGATTGTAGCAGTGTGACAATGCAAACTATCTTCCCACAGTAGCTGCCTGTTCTTTGGGACTCATACAAATGCCAGGGTAGGTAATCAGGCTTCCGTGATCAGAGGGTAGCTATTGCCAGGTATTATGTAGCTCACGCTGCCTTAATTGCTAGCAGTTCTTTATCAGTGATTGCATAATTCAATTCAGGGGCTGAAAACTTGAGAGACCAGAATGCCACGGGATGCAACTGACCTGTTTCGGGTCTCGTTGTGACAGGACTGCTCCCATTGCTATGTTGGAAACATCAGGTTCAGCCACGTATAGTAGTTCTGGTCGAGGATGCCGTAGAATTGGTGCTGTGGTAAATGCTTGTTTTAGATCCTAGAAGGCTTTCTCTGCCTCTGCGGACCAATTAAATTGTTTTCCGTAGTAAAGATGTGATTGGGTAGACGATCTGGGAGAACCCAGGAATGAACTGGTGATAAAAGTTGGCGAACCCGAGTACACTCTGTACTCCCTTTATGGATGTCGGTGAGGGCCAGTTAAGGATAGCATCTACCTTGCACATGTCCATGCATACGCCCCGTGGTGTGAGAATAAAGCAAGGAATTCTACCTCTGTCACATGTTAGAAGCATTTCTCCAATTTGGCATATAGCCGGTGTTGCTGCTGTTTCTCCAAAACTGCCCAGACATGGTTGATGTGGTCCTCCTTGGTGGTCGAATAGATAAGAATGTCATCAATATAGACAAGAGCGCAGACGTCCAACAGTTCACGGAGCACATCATTCATGAAAAACTGGAACGCTGCCGGGGCATGAAATAGTCCAAAGGGCATAACCTGATATTCATAAAGGCCATATTTTGTGCGAAAGGCCGTCTTCCACTCGTCTCCTTTTTTGACTCTTACTAGATGGTAGGCCCCACGTAAGTCTAGTTTTCTATATATCTGAGCATTCTTGACTTGATCCAAGAGCTCGGGGATAAGTGGTAACGGGTACCGTTTTTCTACCGCAATCTGGTTAAGTGCTCTGTAGTCAATGCAAGTTCTCAGGTCTCCCTCCTTTTTAGGCACAAAAAAGAAGGGCGAGGATGCAGAGGACTTGGACAGACGAATGAAGCCATTTGCCAGATACTGATCGAGGTAGGTTTTTAGATGCTGGTTTTCCTGTTCTGTTAGGGCATAAATCCGGCTGCAGGGAACTTGAGCTCCAGGTACCAGATCAATTTGGCAGTCATATGGTCTGTGCAGAGGTAGGGTGTTTGCTTGCTCTTTTTGAAAGACATCTTGGTAATACAGGTATTCAGGTGGTAGTGAACTGGTGAGGCACAGTATGGTTTCTTTCTTCAACAAACCTGGGTTGGTAAGACCTTTTAATGAGAATCCTTTGCTATAACAGGTGTCGGCACAGTCTTGGGGAAAGGTCAGAACTCGTTTACGCCAGTCAATCCTGGGATTGTGGGTCTCCAGCCAGGGCATTCCCAATATCATCTGGAACTGAGGAGCGCTGATGAGATCGAAGGTGATGTCCTCTTGGTGACCGTCCTGACACAGAAGCGTGACCTTCTCGGTGTAATGCGTCACTGGGCCGGATGATAGCTGAGATCCATCAACTGCTGTGACGTTTTCTGAAACCTGCTTCTGTGGGAGAGGTTGACCTATCCGGGTAGCCAGATCTTGGTCCATGTAATTTCCCACAGCCCCACTGTCAATGTATGCCTTCAAGGCATGTATTTTCGATGGTTGCTTGTGGTTTACCAGGAGCACAGGGATGACTAGATGTGAGGTCTGTATAGATTCCTTTTCACCGCTCGACAAGTGGACCCCTACACTTGCCAGGCGCTGGAGTTTCCCGAGTCCTGTTCTTCTTCTTCAACCTTGTCAGTTGATCCAACTGCTTTCCTGGGTGGTTTCAGTGGCATTCTCAGAGTTAGTGAACTGCCTTACCACAGTACAAACAAAGCTGCTGCTGTCTCCTTTTCTCCCTTTCTGCCTTGGTGAGTGGGCTCGGTAAGCCTCCAATTTGCATTGGCTCAGACTTATCGTGTGATTTGGTTTGATTCTCACGGGGTAACATGTAGACCGACTGCCCCTCAGCCATGGCCCAATCCATCTTCCGATCCTGAAATTTGTGATTGAGCTGCACTGTCAGGTCTATGTATTCAACACATCTTTCCGGGGGATTTTCTACGTGGGCTAATATGTCCTTAAATTCTCCTTGCAAGCCTCGGTAAAAGAGCAAAGTTCTTTTCTCCTCTGGCCAGTTAGTTTGTGCTATCAGACGATTGAAGGAAGTGATACATGTTACTAAGTCTTGATTATCCTGCTGTAGTGATAACAGTGCATTGTACAGACCCCGCCCTTGAGTATGCTGTGCAATAGTTTCTCCATTTCATGCTGGAAACCTCAGAAGTCTCGAAGCAAAGGATCATCCTGGCTTACCTAGGGTATTGACCAGTCCGCTGCACTCCATCCCAAATATGAGAGTACAAATGCCACTCTCACTTGATTGTTGGGGAATGTCCCAGGTCTGCACAAGAAATGTAGGCGACATTGATTCATAAAGATGGCGTACTTATTCGGATCGCCTGTGAAGCGTTCTGGTGGGGCTATGGGAACCCCCCCTAGAAGAACCACCTGTACTGGCGTGGGCTGTGGAGGCATGGCAGAAGGGGCATACCCCGGCAGTGAGACCTGGGCTGCCTGTGCCTGGAGCATTTGCCTTGCTAGTTCATCTGTCCGCTCCCGGTTCACAATTAGATCCCTCCTTAGGGCATTGGTTTCCTGTCTTGAGGCATGAACTTCAGCCCGTAACTCTCCCAGTAATTGGGCCAACTGGTCCGCTTCAGAAGTTTCCATAACGCCCAGGCAGAGATTCAAAGAGGCTTTGCGTTCTGTTACGCTCACCTGGTCTCTGCGGAAGCGTTGGGGCATGGTTGCAGCCCTCCCGGGGGTAAGGTCGCTCGGGTCCGACTTTGCCCTCTGTGCTTATGTGGTGACTGGTGGTAATAGGTGATGCTGCTCGGGACTGCTCCTGTGTGGAGAATTGGGGGTGTGAGTATGCCAGCTTGTGCACCTGATCCCCTTCCAGACCCCTTCTCCCAAATCATGGTGTGCGCTGTCCTCAGAAAGCTCACCTGTTGATTAGTTTTGGCGAGCACTCCATCCTGCTGCTTCTGGCAGGGGCGCTTGTATGATCTGGTCCCTTGCACGTGGTAGTCCAGTCCTGCTGCGACTAAGCCACTATACTTCAGGTAAGTGTTCCTATTTACCTTTGTCTTTCCTCGTCTGTTTTTGTTGTATTGTAAAGTTTGTTGTCTTGTATTGCTGTCCGTTCCAATTTTGATGTTTACTCTTTTGCTTTCTTCCCTTGCAAGTGATGTTGCCGGCCCGGCAGAAGCTATGGAGCTCGAGGCGGTAGCCGGAGGGAATGAGGAACGAAGCTGCAGTGGTATAGTAGGTGGTAAGTTGTTAACTAGGGGGCGCGTGGGGTTCAAATGTGGCGTGGCATAGGACTGATGTTCTAACCTTGTCTTTCTTCTTCTTCACAGGGTCTGAGTTCGTGGATGCGGAGTGCGGTGCTGCAGCGTTGGGATCAAGATCACTGGGTGTCAGGAGATGAGTCTGCAGATGAAGCGATGAAGCACCGGTTTCCTGGAGGTGAGTGTGCAGGAGAACGCTTGGTTTCAAAGGTAAGTAAACTGGTCCAAGCAGCAGTGGCGTCACGTTGCACGTGAGTGCACAGTAACGCGAAGCACCGGCCTTAAGGATGGAGCAGCTTATATAGCTGAGCTTCTGAGGCCACACCCACCAGGTTCAGCCTGCCTGCCACACCATGCCACACCCGATGAGTCAGCACATGAGGACCAGGCCTAGGGAGCCACACCCGATGAGTCAGGACATGAGGATGTTCTCTGGAATAAAGGCTTTCAGCTCCTGGAAAGTTCTTGTAAAGTAAAAGCACTCATGCACTGAAGTGTTTCTGCTCACATCTCTATATGAGCCTGGCTCCAAAGGTGCCAGGCCTGAGTCCAGCCAGGGCCCCTGTGTTTATGGGTGCCAAAGGGATATAAGTGAATCAAATGACCTATTGCCCCCATCACTAGATGGTGTGTTTTTTGTATTCTGGGGCCTGTGGCCATGACACCCGACCACACCTTTTTATCACAACCACATTTCTTCCAAACAATGGTTACTTTCCTGGTCTACTTGCCTGCCAGGACTAACTATAAATGGTCCCTTTCATGGCTCACTCTCCTGCCAGGAAGAACACTCCTACTACTACAGTTGATCTCTCTTGGTGGCAATATGGGTTGCAGATTTCCTCAAGTTGGTGTCTCAGGGAAGGAGAATTGCACCCTTGTTGCCCTTTTATCTCATGGTATAGTGTCTGTACTGTTGGCAAGATGGGATACAGGTTTCCCCAAGTTGACTACTCATAACTGGAGAATTGCACCCTCCTTGAACTCTCATGTATAGCCAATTAAGAGGTTGGATTAGGCATTCCTCCAATTCTCTTTGTCTCCCCCTCCTTATGCCAATTGGCTCTCGGACACCCCATAACTTAACTGTGGGAGTCGGAAAATGCTACAATGTTTTACGGGTTGTTTAGGGTAAGGGTAAACTGGTGTAGGATTAGTGATAGTGATAGGTGTGTACTTTTCATTATATGCCCATCCCTATTTTCATTTTGCCATTAGGCACCGGTAGTACAGCTCAGTGGCAACATGCTCATTTTGGAAGCAAGATGATGCAGAGCAACAAAGGTTCACATCCCGTGTCTGCGCTTAAAAACCTCTTCGGTATTAAGCATGTTTTAAAAACCCAATTGTAATTATGTTTCGTGCACTGCTCCCATTTGCAGTAGCTCTGAGGCTGGATAGTTCGTACTGGGAAATGGAGTAGTCAGGCAGAATGTGTGAGATGTGGTTTCCTGTGAGCACCCTAGTCTCTTCTCCTTCTAGCTCCTTCCCAGGGCCCGCCTTGGTGCAGTGCAGGCCGGACAACTGCTTGGGGTGCCATGCCGCCAAGTGCACCCTTTGGCCCCTGCCAGCTTGGGGTAGTCTTTCAAGGGCTCCCCGAGATGACATAGTGGGAAAAGGCACGGCAGGCGCCCTTTTGTTATTAAATGCGCCCGACGCGGGAGCGATGCGGTTTGCATTGGAATAGGATGCTCAAGTGGGGAGGTAGAAAAAAAAGTGGCGCATCCTGTATCATAGCATGATTGTGTATTTGGGCAACACCATTGTCAGGTTGGCACCCGTGTAGCCTGTCAGTTCTTTAGCAGCACCCCACAACAGTAAGCAACACTTTAATTATTAGTATTGACACGACTATGTATTATTAAACACATACAGATATACCTTGGCAAAACAGCATATGGTTTGCAAACTCATGAATATAAGAGCAATTCTGAGGGTGGTATTTTTAATGTAATGAATTAAAAGAGGGACACTGATGTTCATTATATTGTTAGGCACAAAATATAATCCTAGAGTAATTGTTACTGCCATATGATATATGAATGGCAATGTCCCCAGCGTGTTATTGACAATCTATACCCACTGCTCCATCAGTGCTGTGATTCAAAAATAATGGGGTGTATTCTGCATTCAGTGTTTCTATCAGTCACACAATTTTCTGCTGAGTGCGCGATAGAGTGCATTAAAATGCTACTGCATACATTTGCAGGCTTGGCATCTGAAACATTGGCTAATCTGATGTGCTCTGCTCCAGAACTGCATGTTAATCATTTGGTGCTGTCTCCAATTTCTTCAGCCTCTTGTACTTTAAGATACCGCATTTCTGACTGTTTAAAAACTCCCTTGGCGAGAATCCGTGCCGAATTTCCTTATAAGGGGTAAAGGTCGTTGTAGCTCACCTTGCTGACTTGTTTTGAAGGGGTATTTAAATTAAACCTGTTTGAAAGTTCACAAGGCAGCACGAGAAGCCTCCATGGGTCAGTAATTATTTTACAGTATACAGCTATCCAGCGTCTAACTCCAGCGTTATTGTGGTCAGGTGTTCTCTGTAACCCGTCTTAGAATTTCAGTAAACAGTTAGACTCCATCACTCATGGTTACCTGTCAAACAATGCCCCGTCGTGCCAAGCGCAGAGATTCAACAGACACATGCCTGCCAGACCCCCTGCGTTCCCCTCACAGCCACTGCCTTATCAGACCAATATCCAATCGCAAAAGTGCGGGAGGCTCCAGTTTCCCAGGATCTGCTGCCACCCTTTGGAACAATCTACCCACTCCCCCTTCGCGCTGAACCCTCCTACCCCACGTTCAGGAAAAAGCTCAAGAGCTGCTTGTTCAACTAACTTCAACCTGTGCACCCAGACCTAACTGTTATATGGCCACCCGTGCCTCGGGCAGCCCACACGCATGAATGCACACACGCACTCATGCAGAGAGGCACGGGACGCGATGTTGCCTGTTACGCGTCCCGGCGGCAACTGCCGGCACGGACGCCGTTTATTCAACTGCGCATGCATGGGCCCAACCGAGGCTCGCGCATGCGCTATGCTACACTGGGACATCACATCCCTTCCTTTTTTTAACAACAAAACAACATAACATTATGGTGCAGCACCAAACATAAACGGTAACACATGAGCGGGATCCCACCCGCCACTGTTGACGGCCCATTGCAATCTCGGCTCAGTCTCCTGAGTCCAGGACATAGTCCTTGAGATGAGCAGGCGGTCTCCGGCCACTGCGTATGGGATACCTTGCAGTAACCGTTGGTGTTCCAGAGGCCCTGTCCCCGGAAGGGGCGACGGCACCCGTGGGATCATCAATCGGACCCTCAGGGACTGCCTCCTGGCTAGGCCCATCCTCCTGACCCGCGGTATCGGTTGCCGTGTCCACTTTTTTGAAAAAGGACCTGTTGCGGGTGACCGTGCCGCTTTCGCAGGCCGCCGTCACCATGGTCCCTTTCACATGGGTGACTTTCCATGGGCGGGGCTCATATGGTAAAGATAGCTTGCCCACAGGGTGTCTGTTCCGAACGAGCACGGAGTCCCCCACGCACACTTCCTTGTCTTGCAGAGCTCGTCTCTCGCTTTCCTTCTGATTGCGCGTGGCGCGCTCTTCTCGAACCTTCTCATTGTCTATGACACCTGGACTCCTCCCCTCAACTTCCGGTATCATTCCCCTTGGGCAGCGCCCAAACAGCGCCTCCACAGGGGCAACCCCGGTGGACTGGTGGGGCATGGTTCGGTACTCTTGCAAAAATTCCACGAGCTTCGTCGGAAGGTCGTCACCCCCATTGGCAGAAATCCTGAGCACTTTGTTTAAAGTACGCATTAGCCTTTCGGCCTCTCCATTGGCGCGGGGCCATAGCGGGGATACCTTGCGGTGATGTATCCCCCTTTCCCGGAGATATTGGGCAAACTGGCTGCCGGTAAATGGCGGTCCATTATCAGAGCAAAGTATCTCCAGAAAGCCATGTGTGGGGAACATCTTGTCCAGGGCTCTCGTGGTGAACTCGGTCGCCGTCGACTCAACCACATCCACCTCCGGGTACCTAGACCATTGATTCACGGCCACGAGGAAATACATGCCACGACCAGTCGAGCCGAAATCCACATGGACAGTTCCCCACGGCTTCTCACTTCGCTCCATCGAGCTTATCGGCGGGGCTTTGTCTCTTGGGGTCGCCGCCTGACATGCCAGGCACCTTCTCACAAAACTCTCGACCCTCCCCTCCAAATCTGGAAACCACACCTTAGGCCGTAGTCTCGCTTTGGTCTTGACGACCCCTTGATGTCCAATGTGTGCTAGCTCCAACACTCGCATCCTTAAGGCCTGTGGGATCACGATTTGCCGCCCTCTGAGGATCAGTCCATCATCCGAAATAGAGAGCTCATCCCTGACCCTCCAAAGTGCCTGCAGATCCCTTTGGGCTTCCGGCTGACGTTGGGAGTTGTTGCGCAGCACTTCTCTCAAATCTCCCCTCCTTACTGCTGCTTTGATTATGCCGAAGACCTCATCCTTGGAGGACTCAGTCGCAATGGCCTCGTCAGCGCCACTGGTAGCGCCCCATCTATCACATGACAGAGCAGCCCTTCGCAGTCCGACACACCGCCGTCCTTGTCGATGTTCTCCGAATTCGGGTGATGTGAGAGATAGTCCGCCGGGTTGTTGGTGCCCGGTCTATATATCAGTCGAACCCCATACTCCATCAGGGCCAGCATCCACCTCTCAATCCTGGGTGGTGGCTTCGACGACACCCCCGCTAGGATGGGTAGCAGCGGCTTGTGGTCTGTCACCACTACCACAGGCTTGCCCAGGATGTAGAGGCGAAAATGGTGACAGCCCCACAGGATGGCCAGTGCCTCCCTCTCAATTTGCGAATATCACCTCTCGGTGTTGGAGAGAGCCTTTCTCGCATACGCGATGGGCCGCATGTCCCCTCTTTCATCAGGCTGCAATAGTACTGCCCCAACACCTACGGGACTGGCATCGACCACAATCTCCGATTCCACAGCAGGGTTAAAGTATGCCACCGTGTCCCCATCCGACAGGGCGTTCTTGAGGACCTGGAATGCCTCCTGTTCACTGCTTTCCCACTTCCACACGGCATCGTTCCTGGTCAATGCTCTTAGGGGCTCAGATAAGGAAGCCAAACCCTTGATGAAGCGCCCACAGTAATTCACCATCCCCAGGAAGCTCCTTACTTCCGTGGGGGGACGACAGTGCCGCTGCTTCACGAATGTCTCTGATCTTTGCCGGGTCAGGTGACACACCTGCTGCGTGAAAAATGAATCTGAAAAACCCAATCCGGTCTTTAAAGAATTCACACTTTTGACGGTGCAGGGTAAGACCCAGATCATTCAGCCTTTTCAGCGTGTTCTCGAGCCTCTTCATGTGCTCTGCTTCCGAGTCGGCAAATACCAAAATGTCATCACTCATGTTCAAAACGCCTTTTAATCCTGCGAGCGCCCCTCTTATGGTGTTCTGGAATACTTCGGCAGCTGATGAAATGCCAAAACTCAGGCGCATAAATTAGTAAAGACCTTCGTGTGTCGTGAAAGTCGTGATGAATCTAGAGTCAGGGTGGAGCTCCAGCTGGTGATAGCCCGCTCTTAGATCCAATTTCGAGAAGACTTTCGCCCCCTGCAACTCCCCTATGATATCATCAAGGGTCGGCGTCAGGTGTCTATCCCTCTTAATTGCGGCATTAGGGAGGCGCATGTCTACACAAATTCTCACCACCCCTGGCTGTTTTGGCTTGGGTGCTACCACTATGGGTGAAACCCAGGGCGTCGGCCCTTCCACCCTCTCTATAATATCCATGCTGACAAGCGAGCGAAGCTCCTCCTCCACCTTTTCACGAAGATGGAATGGGATCCGTCTATGCTTGAGGGCCGTTGGCCTGATCGTGTCGTCAATGTGTAGACGCACCGGGGGTGCCTTCAGCTTCCCGACCCCTTCAAAAATACCTGCAAACCTGTCCAGCAGCGTTTCGATGTCCACTTGATAGACCTCCATTGCAAAGTGAACTAGGCTCAGGGCTTCGGATGCCGCACAGCTGAGTAGAGAATGAGGACTCACATCTGTGACGAAGAATCGGGCCTTTATGGTTTTCCCGCCCCTGGACACAGGCGCTACGAACACGCCCCTGATAGGAAGCGGAGTGTCCCCGCCAAACGTGAAGATCTTTGCAGTTGAAACGTCTAGCGCAGGAGGCCCCGGGATCCGCTGGTAATGATCCGAGGCAAGCACACAGACTGAGGCCCCTGTGTCGATGAGTACTTGAGTCGGCAGTCCCTGAATGTCCACAACACATTTGGGCTGCCTCTTACTCCTTGCCACTGAAGCGATGCTGGAGATGAAGAAGACTTCTTCCTCTTCCTCCTCTTCCTCTTCAGCTAATTGTAGTCTTTGCATTTCCTGTTCCAAGGCTGCGATGCTCCTCTGCCTCCTCGAGCCACCACCCCGTGCCCTGGCCGGGCCCCTCTACACCGACACCGGAGCAGGGGCGCGACACATCCGGGCCTAGTGTCCGGGTCCATTGCATCGGCCACATGATCTCGACTTGGCCGGACACTCCTCGGAGTGGGGCAAGTCATATCCGCAGTATTGGCAGATAGAGTCAGACCCCGTTGGAGGGCGAGTCTCTTGCTTTCTCTGCCCCCACTTGTCTTTCGACGTAGCCCTTTTCCCGACAGCAAACGCATCCTCAGATGCCCCCGGACGCACTGCTGCATCCATTTTAGCGCCTCTCGACTCCGCCAGTTTGTACGTTCTGCCACTGTCCAGGATTTGCTGCAGGGTCCAGCTCGGTTCCCTTAGCACTTGCCTCCGTAACTTGCCGGATGTACATCCTTGGAGAACCTGATTCCTTATCATAGATTCGTCATTGTCCCATCGACAAGTGGTGGCCATCAATCGCAGTCGAGCACAAAACTGATCAAGTGACTCCTCTTCCCGCTGTTTCTCCCCACAGAAGAGAAATCTCTCGTAATCCACATTGGAGAGGGGTATAAAGTAGTTCTCCAAAGCAGTCTTGACTGCCGCATAGGTGACTACCTGCAGGTTGTTGGACTCATATATGCGTATGACCTCCAAGCCCACTGAATACAACAGGGTGGCCCTCTTCGCATCATCATCGGTTATCCCGGTCGTTGTAAAGTACATATCAAGTTTTTTCATCCATAGCAACCATCTTTGGCCCAATTTCGACGGGGGACCTGACATATCAAACTCTTGCATAGGCAGTAACGACCCCTGTTGTGTTTTCACCACAACTGCCGCAGCTTCCGCCTCTCCGTCGCTTCCTGCCATGTTTACAGGTCGCACAGGCACCTCCTTGTGGCTTAGAGGCCGCAAACCTGACTTGGGTGGGCAGTGTGCGTACCTCCAATTACTGTCCGGTGGCAGACAACGTGTCCTTGCTCCCTTTCTGGCGCTTAATGTCTGTCAGAAGTGGGCCGTCCTCTGGGTGTCGAAGACAGTCGAAAGTTTCCGAAAATTGTTTATGAGGTGGTAGAAGCAGCGCACGAGCACCTTTTCAGGCCGCTACTGCTGTATACCAGCTGCTAGAACATCAACGAAATGCTCCCGCCGGGTCCGTGACTCACCACGTCATAACGTCGCTGATGGTCAACATGCCGTGTGCATCAAGCGAACGCTCCGGTGGCGTCCTGCCTCGTCGCCAGTTGTTATATGGCCACCCGTGCCTCGGGCGGCCCACACGCATGCATGCACACACGCACTCATACAGAAAGGCACGGGACGCGATGTTGCCTGTTACGCGTCCCGGCGGCAACTGCCGGCACGGACGCCGTTTATTCAACTGCGCATGCGCGGGCCCAACCTAGGCTCGCGCATGCGCTATGCTACACTGGGACATCACACTAACTGGCATTACTGTGCCACCACTGTGTGCCCCAGGGCTGTTTGCACGCTTTATAAATAAAATTTAAAAAAACACTCACCTTTATGAATGCTTCATATAACTAAGTAATTTCCTTGTAACAGCGTCACGATGCCCGTGGGCTGTTTGCACGCTTAAAACATTTAAAAAATAAAAATAAAAAATACTGTAACTCGCGCTGTAGATGTCCAAGGACTATGCGCGCTAGTACGAATGTAAAAATAAAAGACATAACATTAAATAAATAAATAAGGGCTCAGAACCTGGCTTCAGATTGTCCTGCTGGGCCTGGAGATGCACACATTGATTTGTTCCTTATGGCAACAGTTTCATTAATACACAATCTGCTGAACTACACCCCCCATACTTGGCTGATATGGAAAAAAAACCACAGGGAACTAATTTATGTACCAATAGAGGAGAAAAGGAAGGAAAGGCCCCTTTAAGTGGCCATCTCCAAGAGATGGTGCTCATAGGGCTCAAGGGCAAGATTACGTTTCATGAAACTGCCAAAGATAATGAAAATAGTAATAGTGAGGAGTGCATAGAGGTTAACAATCCTTTTCGTCAATGGCGTAAAGCAGGGTTGTCCAACTCCAGGTATCGAGGGCTGGATCCAGCTGCAGTTTCAGGATACCCCTCATTAATATTCATGAGATAGATTTGCATACAATCATTCTAAAAATCAATGCAAATGTTTCCTCACGAATATTAATGAGGGAACTCATGAAAACCCTTCAGGATTCCAGCCCTTGATGCCTGTAGTTGGGCAGGAAATGCACCACATTTAAAAGAGAAGAAATTGAGGATTAAGGAGTTGCAGAAAGGGAGTCCCTAGCTCTTTATGCCAATCCTGCTAGCAAAACACCATTAGTTCTGCTAGCATTATCCCTGAATGCGATCCACCTGTGTTCCGAGTCGGACCCGCCTTTACTGACATAAGTGGCGGAGTCACTGCTTGAGTTCCCATTGATGGAAGGAGCTGGTGGGAGGCTGTAGCAGAGCTAGGAGCCTCACCAGCTCAGGGCCGAGGCCTCATTGCGAGTACAGCAGTGTGGGTAAAAACGGTGGTAATGGGGCAGTAATTCTGTTACCGCTGCATAACCGCCACATTACTGCACCACCCCCGTACAGATTTACTGCCGAGGTGGAGGACTTTGCTCAAGCAAAAGGTTGGAGGGATATCTGCCACCGTACTGCCATAAATCGGCAATATTGGTTGAAGTACCACCAGTGGTAATTCCACTGAAATCCTTGTGGAGTTCAATGGACTCCAAAAATGGGGATTTATGCTGCCCTACCACCATTTGTAGTTGCAGAAACAATAATCCATTTGGTGGTATTTTGGTGGATGTAATGAGTCCCAAAGTGTTCAACCCGATGTCATGAGGTCGATGTATGTATTCAGACATTATGTACTCAAGCTTGTCAGAATATATAAAGCACACTTTCCCTCTTATTTAAAATTGGTTTGTAGTGTGCAACAAATAAACTGAGTCTCTATTTACAGACTACTATCCCCCAACTCCCACACACACGTGAGTGGCAGCCAGTGTTTCAGTGCTTCAGCGCTGCCTGTTAGCCTTTGGCCTTTTCTTCAATTGCATCAGACTGTCGTACTATAAAATACAGCATTTTGCCCCTTAAAGAATGGCTCAGGTGGAGAATCACTGCCAGCTTCCCATAAAAGGGGGCAGAGTATGATATGATATGGCATTTATAACGTGCCTATACACAAGTGTTTCTAGGCGCGACAAGACAAGGAGGGGGAAACAGATGCAGGACAAAACAACGATCTTACTAGGCCTTGTGTCATTCGGATCGCACAAGTGCAGAGAAGTGGATGGGGAGAAGTGCCAAAAATGGGTCTGGGGGATAGAGAAGTGCAAGTAATCAAAGTGCAACCAGCGGGTGGCTCAGTGCAGGTAATATAAAGTGCAGCCAATGGGTAGCTCATAAGTGCAGAGAGAAGAGACTGTTGGGTTATATATACAGACCACAAGTGCTGGGGGAGCCAAGAGGCAGCGCAAGGTGCCATTGGACATGCAGTGACATGGGGCCAAGTTCAGAGGCTGGCCAGGTGACCAGTGCATGGAGCAGACGGGTTATCAGCATGGGAGAGGAAGAGAGAAAGTGGAAGCGAAGAGGATGGTTTTGGGTTGCTTCCATAACCGCAGGTGGTTCTTCTCAAATTTGAGAGAGGCAGGAAGGCTGTTCCAGAGAGATGCCCCAGCCGAAGAAAGAGATTGTCCCGAACTCTCTGCTTGGAAAAGCGACTGACCCTCAGAGAGTTGGAGGTGGATGAGCGGAGAGCTCGAGAAGGGAGATGTTTAGTAAGAGAGTGTTGGAGGTAATGCGGTTCCAGGCCCCAGGAAAGCCTTGTGGATGATGCAGAGGGTCTTGAACTTGATCCTTGTGCCACTGGGAGCCAGTGAAGAGATTTCAGTGCTGGAGAGATATGATCCCTGGGCTTGACCCAAGGACAAGTCTTGCAGTCCTGTGCTGGATAAATAGAACAGGACAGAGAGTAGAGGCAGGAAGATTTAGAAAGAGGCTGTTGCAGTAATCCAGTCTAGAGAGGACCAGAGCTCTGGAGACAGTGAGCTTCTGGTGGAATGTGAGGAAAGGAAGAATACCTCTGAGGAGGTGCAGCTGATAGTATGACTTCTTCGAGACGTCAGAGATATGAGGAGAGAAGGAGAAGGTGAAGTCAAAGATGACCCCAAGATACTTAGCCTCACACGTAGGAGCAGGAAGAGGGCCTAGTGTGGGTGGCTAGAGAGAGCGAGGACAGGAGGGAGTTGGTGTTCCGATGAGGAGGATCTCCGTCTTAATGGCATTCAGGCAGAGATCATTGGCAGCACACCACTCCTGAATTGCAGACAGACAGTCTGGTCTGGAATGAGAGAAGGAGTAGAGGCGGCCGAGGGGAGCCTGAAAGAGAGTTGGGTGTCATCCATAACACTGAAAGTTGGAGCAGAGAGCATCAATGCGGTGGGCGAGAGGTGCCAGGTATTGGTTGAACAGCCAGGGAGAAAGGTTAGACCCCTAGGGAACACCACAGGTATAGAGAGAGATAAAAGAGAGGAAGGACCCAGTTGGACCTGAGAGGGTCAATTAGTGAGAAAAGAAAGTCAGCCAGGCCAGGGCCTGGTCAGTGATACCCAGGTTATCCCTGAGGCATTGAGCAGGATGGCATGGTTGACAGTATCAAAAGCAGAACATAGATCGAGGAGAATGGGGACGGAAGGGAGGTTAGACTCAAGGTTACAGAGCAGGTCTTCATAGATGTTCAGGAGAGCAATTTCCTTGCTTCTGGCCGCTCTAAAACCAGACTAATAGTTATGGAGACAACCAACAGATTCAATGTGAAGGTTAAGCTGGGAGATGGCCAGCTTTTCCAAGAGCTTTCCCAGGAAAGGTGTGATGGAGATTGGGTGATAGTTAGCCGGAGACGAAGGATCGCAGAGGGCTACTATAGGAAGGAGGGGGTGCACAAGGGAGTGCTTCAGGGGGAGGGGAAGGTTCCAGTGGCAAAAGAGTGATTGCAAAAATCGGCCAAGTCTGGAGCAAGGGTGTCGATGTGATCCTTGATGGTTCTGGATGAACAAGGAAGAACCTGTTTTGATGAGACTTTCATGGGTCGGACTGGTCTAGAAATGTCATCAGGGGTGAACAAGGGAAAGGAAGAGAAGGGAGGAGGAGAGGCAGCCACAGGAAGGCCAGGAGTGGGGGAGGAGGAAGAAGAGGAAGACAGGGTGGACAGGATGTCCTGAGTTTTAGTGATGAAATGAGAAGCCAAGGCCGTACAGAGGGCCTGAGAGGGAACAGGAGAGGTAGAGACTACAGCAGGATTGTCCAGCTCCTTTTGAAGAGTTCGGCCGAGTTGTTAGATGCTGCAGCGATGCAGGCTTGGATGTGTGCTCTCTTCTTGCCGAGGACAGGGAGTCTGTACTGCCTTTCGAGCAGGCGGCAGGCCAGTTTGACAGAGGGTGCACCTGTTGCCCTCCACTTCTTTTCTGCCACCCTGCACTTGCATTTATGGGTGACGAGGTTAGAGTCATAACAAGAGTTGCACTTGGATTTGGGCTTCAAGCGGATCCTCATGACAGGCGCAAGTACATCAAGAGTGTCAGAGATAGAAAGATGAAGGTTAGAAAGGGCTGTGTAAGGGTGTGTGTCAGCCGAAGGTGCAGAAGGAGGAGAGAAAGTAGCGGTGAAAGTCTCAACTGACACACGCTTCATGGGTCGGATGACCACGAAGGTAGGTGGCAGTGCTGGAGTCGGCTTGGCCTGAGGGGTATAGAGAGAGAGATGTGAGGACAGGAGAAAGTGATCACTCCAAGAGAGAGGAGTGGTGAGAGGGTTGGAGAGGGGGAGGTGTGAGGAGATCAGACCATCCAGGGTGTGCCCTGCAGAGTGAGTCGGGCTAGAGGGAAGAATAGAGAGAGAGAGAGAGAGAGAGAGAGAGAGTCGCAAAGATTTCGAAGAGTCCTGCAGAAGGACAAGAAGCATCCAAGTGGATGTTAAGGTTTCTGAGGAGGAGAAGATGAGAGATGGAGGCGAGGATGGAGGAGGAGAGGTCTGCTGACTCAGAGAGAGCAAGGAGGATACCTGGCCGGTCGGCCGGTAGATAGTAGCCACACAATCATCCTCAATTGTCAACAAGCATCCTCAATTAACATGACTACACTCAGGTGGGACTTGTTTGTATGGTTTCTGTGTATGCGGATTGGATTAAATAAAATAAACTAATCCTAATAGCTTCTCTGAATCTGTGGGGAGTGGTTTGCAACTAGTTTAATGTTAACTTGGAGTTAGTCAATATTCTACAAGCCTAGAAAATTCAGAAGTTAATGTTCTATGTCACCTTCAAAAGGCCACCTTTGCGTTTGTCCAGCTAGTGCCCACATGCCCTGGGCTTGCAAGGGTCTAGCCACAACCAAAGCTGCTGATGAATCTTGACCTCTCTGCTTGGCACATGTATCACTGCCATACTTTGGAACTAGGCATGGTGCACATGACCTAATGCATGCCTATAAGCGTCCAACCCATCCCCCTACAGGCCTTGGGTGAACCCCTGGGGATTTCCCCCGCCCAGCCTTGATTTCTTGGATGAACTACAGTAGAAGAGAAAATCAATTTCTGCTGTCAGGGGCTGGAAGGAGGGAGGTAGGGAGCTGCCCATGCCAGCTGCAAGCTGGAGGTTCAGGTCCCTGGGCACCACTAAGCGACCACTGTGTGATCTACACGGTGGAAGCTCTTTGGTCAACTACTGTGCAGTTGATCCACACGGTGGAAGCTCTTTGGTCAACCACTGTACAGTTGATCCCCACAGTGGCACACGGTGGAAGCTCTTCGGTCAACCACTGTGCAGTTGATCCACACGGTGGAAGCTCTTCAGTCAAGCAGATAAGATCCTCCGGGCCAAATTCTAAAGCGCTCCCAGTCCCACTTATTTGAGAGACCTGCCCACCTACTAAGCCCTCCCTGCCATTCACTGAATCGAACAGCCGTTTCCTTTGCTTTATATAGTGTAGGGATGGGCACAGGTAAAGCTGGCGCTAACTATGCAAGCTGATGGATTGGAGCTGGCGTTTTCCGAACCGAGTTGGCAGAGGATGTCAAAACCTTTATTCTGCCAACCTCTAATTTGGGGGCAGCAATGCCGAATGAAAAAACATCGGAACAGTGAAGAGTGAGACAGGAGCCTGATCAAGGAGCAGTCTGAGAGAGTGCTGGCTACAAAATGATTCAGTGCAGTATAATACACGAAATGTTTCAAGGAACAATATGTCTCCTGTTGCCACTGCTAGCTTGCAAAGGCGTTCTGTACACTCTATGTCTACGAGGAGCTTCAGACGCAATGGACGCAATCTGAGCGAGAACAGCCGAGTGACAAGTGCGAAATCCTTTGACATCTGACTGGTATCACTCCCAGCAGATGCGCTCTATAAAAATCCAACTGCTTGACATCCCCTTAAAAGTATGTAAAATGTCTGCCGCGCAGGTGATTTTAGTAATGCCCCCTCTGCACTTTTCCTGAGAGGGAGCCTGCCTAGTTATAATTCTCAGCTGCCATTAGACTGCTTCCCGCACAAAATGTGTCAGAAAACATTAGTGTTGCAAAGTAGAGCAACACTTGCTGTTCTTAAGTGATGTGTGCGCCTGCCTGCCAAAGGCCAAACGAGGCCGTGATGACAAATGCAGTGGATTCAGGGGAAGATGGGAGGATGGAAATGCAGAGCCTGCCTGATTGGGCAAAGGTGCTAAGACATATGTCGCCTGCCCAATCATGTATCCATATTACTTTACATTAGCTGCACATTTTGACACAAACTGCTTTTATTTTAGCTCGAAATGTTTGAGAATAAATGCTCAATCTTTGCTTAATTTATAAACCAAATAAAAACCCATTTCAGGCTCTGCACTAGCCTACATAGAAATCAATGTTAACATTCTTAATGTGCACTGAAGGTCTTTTTAGTTTTGGTTATTGAGTGGTCCTTTTTCACCCCTATTGATTAAAAAATCTTGGTATGGACTTGTGTATGGACAGGGACGGTATGCTGAAGGCAGAAAAGAAGATCTTGGGGGTCATTTGGGTTGCTTACGTATTGCCCATGCAGTTTGCCGCAGTTTACGGTTCACTCAGAGATGGCCCTTTAGCAGCACAATTAGCGTTGGCTGATAGATGTGCGCTTTAGTTTGAAAATTAGTTTTTGCTTATAGATGACACTTGAGGGCTCTAATTAGTTTCTCCTGCAGATAGCCCTTTAGCTCTGCAATTAGTTTCGGTTCAAAGATGGAGCTTTAGCGCCACAATTGAGTTTTGACTCATTGGTGGCAATTAAGCATCATAATCAGTTTCCGCTCATAGGTGGCACTTTGGTGCAACATTCAATTTTGTCTCAGAGATATGATATGATATGATGTGGCATTTATAACACGCCTTTACACAAGTGTTTCTAGGTGCAACAAAACAAGGAGGGAAGACAGAGGGAGGGCAAGACAAGCGATCTTACTAGGCCTCGTGACATTCAGATCGTGCAAGTGCAACGAGAAGTGCAGGGAAGAGGGGTTGGGGAGAAGTGCATGGAAGCGGTACGAGGGGGGTGCAGTCAGGGTAGCAGGGCTTTGAGTAAGTGCGGGGATGGCAGAGGACCACATGGGTGCATGGTTGATTTATTTTACTCATATGTAATAAGATTCAGGATGACCTCCTATGGAATGATACATTAGCAGATCGGTGCCTATTGACAGGGGCATGTTCTAATTGCAGTATATTATGAGCAATAACTGTGGTGTGGTCACAATCTTTATCCAGACAAAACTGTCTCCTTTGCTCTGCATCAAGTGAAGATTTGTTACATTTTATATTCTTTTGTCCAGCCTACTTGCATGCCAGAAAAATAACGATTTTTAGGGTATTAAGAGGCAATGGATTTTTACAGTGTAAACCAGCTGTCTGTTTTTTTATTAAGTGTTAATTCTTGCTTTACTGGATGGACTTTACTCTCGTACCTTCGACAAATATTAAATATCAGGAAGAAGTATTTGGCATTATAAATGTGCTATTTATAATTACTCTTCTTTATTGATTGTATGATTATGCTTATGAATTGTACTGAATCTCTTGTATAGAATTTTATTTTCTGCAATTGTTGTTATATGGCTGGCTGACTTTGCTTTAGCGCTACAAACAGGGATGTCATTTTGGGGCTGCAAAGGGTCCTCCCTTGCTACCACCAAAAATAAATGGAAGCTCTTTGGCACTGGAGTAGCAGTGCCCCCCGCAATGCCTGCAGTGTGAGGTGCCCCGCCACACCAGGTCTGGGGGTGCCCCAGCTCACTCCTCACCCTTGAGGGTGAAGGCTGGGCTTGCATCGTGACAAGGAAGAGCTCAGTAGGGGTTGGAGCTGGCCATGACATCTGGCAAGTGTCACATGCCACATTCAGCTCCAACCCGTTCTCCTCTGGCTTTCTCTTGGCTCATATAGAGGAACCAGGAAGCTCACCCAGCTTCCGGTGCATGTTTGTGAGCAGTACAGAGGAGCCGAGGGTGGCCTGGAGTGACGGACCAAAGCTGGAAAAAACATGTAAGATTGATTTTAAAAAAAAAATGTGATGTGTATTTTGCATGTGTGAAGTGTGTGATAGAGGTATGTATGTGCTATGGGTCAGTGAGTGGTGGGTGAATGAGAAGAAATTTGAAAGTGTGTTTGAATTTTCTGGGTGGGTGTGTGCCTGTGTGGAGAATGCAGTGAGAGTGGATGTAAGAGAAGGTGTATGAGTGAGGACCTGATGGGTGAATGAGTATAAATGTGATTGAGTCTTTCAATGTTCTGGATGGGTAAGTGTCTGTGTGGAGAATGATAAAGCAATCTCTTAGCAATCATGACCTTCTGGCCATCTCCTTGCGTGATACATATTGGGCTCCACCGCGGACGAAAATGGGTTTGGTTGAGGTGAACTGGGGAACAAATCGGCTACGGATCCGCCAACACGAGGTTAAAAACATTGCTCAACAATTTGAGTCCTCTATGGGAACGGATCAGAGTAATGTAGAATATCTATGGATCCTTAAAGATTATTTTGCTGCAAGTAATAAAAGAGGGAATTTTGGCAACCCACGAAAACACGTCTATGATTCTACACTTGTGATGGCTAGAAGAGAACTGAGAGCTGACATTAGGAAATTAGAGAGGGGAATGGGCCCAGGTAGAAATTATATGATACATGCCCGCAAACAAAAATACTGCAGTTGGCTATTGGCCAGTAGAGCCTTTAGAATGCAAAGGGATGCATAGAAAATTCTGGTAACTCTTTGCCTAAAGAATACAAGAAACTTGTGGGAACTCCTTAATAATGGTGGCCACTTTAGACCACCAATTAAGATGGAACAAGTGATAGAAGAACAATGGATATCCCACTACTTTACCCTCTTTGCTAACCCTCGGGGCTTGAAACAAATGGAAAATAGGATGGATGGTAAGAGTTGGGATTTTGTATTGGAGGAGGTAGACATACGACTTATGATAGGGAAACTTAGTTCTTCGAGCGGCAGGTCCTGATGGATTGTCCAAACATGTACTGAAAGAGAATATTGAAGCATGGGGAGGCATCCATGTTTAAACAGATGATGCAGACTAAGCAAGATCCATCAACGGCTCAGAAAGCCATTATACTCCCCATATTTAAGAAGGGCGATCGAGGTGATCCCAAAAACTATCGCCCAATCGCCCTCTTGGACTCATTGGGTAAGCTGTTCACATCGGTTCTGTTGCAAGACTTCAACACATGGGCATCAAAAAGAGGTAGAGTGTACCCAAGACCAACGGGGTTCATGAAGGGAGTGGGGCCTTGTCGTCGGCTTATCGGAAACAAAAGGCCGGATTTGTCTGGAGAATGGAGAGTAAAGTATTGGAGGTCGTTGACACTATGGTCAACCTTAGAGTGGTAATTAATAAGAACATTGACGACAAGCACCACTACATATCTCTTAGGGGGAAGGTAGAAAAGCTATCAGTACAGGGTGCAGCCTTGCACAGAAAGTATGGTAGCTGCTCCCTTTTCCCCCTCATTACCTTCAAAAAGTAGTTTAGATTCCGAATATAGTTCCGAAGCAATACTAAATTTGTCATGGAAAATTTGGGGAATATTGGAGGGAATCTTTTGGCGAAAGATCTTGAAATTACCTAATTTCCTCCCAATGGCCGCCATCAGGTATGACTTAAGACTTCAATCATTAGCATTGTGGGAATCCGTAGACTTATTTAGAAAATGTATGCTGGCGGATTTGGTGAACCCCTTTGCAATTGTCCAAACGGAGGACTGCAATTCTGAATTAAGCCTATTTCAATGGAAATTAAAAGTGGAAGGGATCTTAAGGGACTCAAACATTGAGCCTGAGGAATTAATTGCAAACCCCTTGAAAGCTAAAAAAAAAAAAGCTCCAGAACGTAGGTTGGATAGAAACTACCGAAAGGAGAGGATTGGATAGGTTGAGACTAATTTTGAGTTCGGAGTGAAAAGGATTGAATCAATTGCCAAATTACCTCCAGAAGTTCCCCTCGCCTCTCTAAAGAGACCTTTTGCTCAGATGCAGATTAAATATCTTACCCACTAGAGAAGCTGAACTGGCAAGGAAGGTAGTCAAACTGGTGTAATCGCAATGTAGATGTTGCGGGGTGGAGGGGAGTGGAGCGGATGGTGGAAACTCTCTCTCACTTAGTAACCACATGCAAAGCTCTAACAGATGCACAATCAAGGTTCTTGGAGGACTCAACTAGGCTCACGTTAACATTATCGGCAGAAAAATGGTGGGAATGGGTCCTACTGGTTGAAAGAACAAGCCTCGTTTTGGTGGCAATGAAGTTTGTGGAATATGTGTTAAAAAACAACAAAACTAAGGGAGGGAGCCAACATGAGATATTGAATGGGAAAGATCCTTTTTAAACTCATTTTAACGCTCACAGTGAAGAAATCCTTGATAGAACGGATAATAAGAATGGGTAAATCTGCCTTATGAATTGTATGGATTGCCAAATGTGATATAAAAAGTTTTCTCTTTTTTATGTTTTTATATGTTTAGGAATTGATGTTAATGTAAAAGGTTTTCTATTTGCAATTTGTGAAACCAATAAATAATCTTTTTTAAAACAACAAAAGAAAATATTGCGTGTTTCATTGTTCTGGGTGGGTGGGTGCTTTCCTGTGTGTACAATGCAGTGCATGTGAATGTGAGAGGTTTATGGATGAGTGATTGGTGGGTGAATGAGTAGGAATGTGAGTGCGTGTGTGTTTATAAATGTTCTGGGTGGGTGGGTGCTACTGTGAGTGTATGTGAGAGAAGGTGTATAGGTGAGTGACTGGTGGGTGAATGGGTATGAATGTGATTGTGTGTGTGCATGTTCTGGGTGGGTGTATACCTGTGTGGTGAATGCAGTGCAAAGGCATATCAGGGGTGATGTATGGGCGGGTGAAAGCGGTTGCCTGAGTGTGTCTAAGGCCCCGGCAGAAAGGGGATCACTAGAGCATTTTGACACATCCTTTTTTGACATTTGTATGTTTTACTGGTATTTTCGGGTAAGCCAGGATCATATGTTTTTTTTGGTACTTCCAGTCTATCCACTGCGTACTGTGGCAGGACATTTATTACTCGGTATCTTTCATAAAGCAAGCATGATGATTAGTATTAGCTGGCTAGATTGACGTTTTGGTGTAGTGGCATGCATATTATTTACTGTAGCATGACCTTTTATTGACTGAGCATCTATAATGAAGCAAGGATGATAAGTGTTGTTATGGGTCTAGACTGATTTACATTGGAACCAGTTTGGACATGGCACTTTTAATGGCCAAACCAACAGGATTATTTTCTTACATAGGAGTACTGACATATTGGCAGAGGCAGCTTTGTGCCTAGTGCTAGTAATGATACTATAAAAAACATCTTAAAGCGAACATGAGGTCTTACATGTGAATACTG
Source organism: Ambystoma mexicanum (assembly GCF_040938575.1). Classification (NCBI taxonomy): domain Eukaryota; kingdom Metazoa; phylum Chordata; class Amphibia; order Caudata; family Ambystomatidae; genus Ambystoma; species Ambystoma mexicanum. The sequence continues at coordinate 902,930,251 of NC_090926.1, forward strand.
GCATATGTTGGTGGAGCCAGAATGGAAATGTATGGGCACAGCCAGCAAGAACATGCTTTTTATAATAACATATATTGAAAGAACCGGCGTGACAATGCATTGGGAAATGTGCTTGTGCACTTTTGGGGACTGGCCTCTGTTGTACTTTTTTCATGAGGTACTCTACAACCTACAAAATCGATTGACAACTCTCTGGCATGTTTCCAAGTTTTCACAGAAAGTGTGCTGTGTTGTGCACCATTTTGACCCATTATTCAAAACATTTTCTCATGGGAGGTGGAAGAATCCCCCCGAACATGCCTAATCCATTTTTGTTAGTTCTAACCCCCTCGCTATGCTCGACAGAAATCACATACTTTTAAAATAATGTTTTTATTTTATTTTATTGAGCCTTAGTTATGCACCTTATACAACAGAATTGTGCCTCAAAGCGCCACAAGGCTAAATGGGAAGGGGGCAGGGGAAGTAATAACAATGGCAAAACAGTAAAATACAGTCATGGTCCTACTAGGCCTTGTGGCATTCGGCTGTGCAAGTGCAGTGAGGAAAAGTGCAGAAGATGAGGGAGGAGGGAGGGAACAGAGGAGTGTATAAGTGCTGGTGGAGGGCCTAGAAGAGAAGTGCTAAGGGAGCCAAGGAGTTGAAGCTCAGGCTGAGTGCTAGTGCAGATGACTCACAGGGGTGGAATGCAGAGCTGCCAATCAGGGGCCCTCAAGGTCAGTGCAGTGGGGGGACGGTGCTGGTATTGAGGAGGAGGAAGGGCCCAGAATACTATGAGATTCATGAGGATCAGGCCACTGGTTACAGTAGCTGTGGGGTATTAACAGGAAAGGGAAAGAGGGAAAGAGGTAGATAACAGCAGTATTTTGAGCAGTTTCCAGAATTTAAGGAGGTCCGGCTCAAGCCTGAGAGGGGCAGGGAGGCTGCTCCAAAGGGAGGCGCCAGCCAAAGAGAGAGACCTGCCCCTCACTCTCTGCTTGGAGAAGCATTTTAGAGTCAAAGAGTTGGAGTTAGACAAGCATAGGGCTCTAGCAGGGGAGTATTTAGGGAGGGAGAGTTGGAGATAAGGTGGTTCCAAGCCCCAGAAGGCCTTGTGGATGATGAAAGTGTCTTGAATGTGATCCTTGCAGCCACTGGTAGCAAGTGTATACATTTAAGGGCTGCAGAAATACGGTCCCTAGGCTTGAGGCAAGGATACGTCATGCAGCCCTATTATGGATTAGCTGGAGGGGGCGCAAGGAGGAAAAAGGGAGATTGAGAAAGAGACTGCTGCAGTAGTCCATTCTGGAGAGGACCAGAGCTCCGGAGACATTGAGCTACTGGGGAAGGTGAGCAAAGAAAGGATGCCTCTAAGGAGGTGGAGCTGGAAGTGGGACTTCTTAGTAAGATCCATGATGTGAGGGTTGAAGGAGAGCACAGAGTCGAAGATGACCCAAAGGTTTTCAGCCTCATAGGATCGTGCGGTTAGAGCACTCAAAGAGGGTGGCCAGAGGTTAGGCAGAATAGGGGATGCAGGTGTCCCGATGAGAAGGATCTCCATCTCACTGGCATTAAGAGAGAGATTGTTAGCTGCACACCATGCCTGAATGAGGGACAGACAGTCAGGAATCAGAGAGGAGGAAGAGGTAGTAGAGGGAAGTTGGAAGGAAAGCTGTGTGTCATTGGCATAACACTGAAAATGAGGAGAGAAGGAGTAAATAAGGTGATCAAGCGGGCCAAGATAGATATTGAAGAGCCATGGTGATAGGAGAGAGCCCTTGGGGATACCACATGTAGAGAGTGAGGTGGTGGAGTCGATAGGGCACAGTTGCAGCTGGGATGGGCGGTTAGGGAGGAAAGAGGTCAGCTAATCCAGTGCTAGGTCAGTGATATCGAGGTGTCACAGAGTCGTTTTATGTGGATAGAGCTGTTGACCGTGCCAAAGGCAGAGGAGAGATCATGGAGAATGAGAACAGCGGGAGAGTTGGAGTCGAGATTTGCGAGCATGGTTTCACCAGTGTTCATGAGAGCAGTTTCCGTGTCTCTGAATGCCCGGAATCCAGATTGATGGTCATGAAACCAACCAACAAGATCAGTGTGGAGGGTCAGTTGGGGGAGGACCAGTTTATCCAAGAGTTTACCCAGGAAACAGGATATTGGAAATAGGGCGATAGTTAGCCGGGCAGGTTGGGTCAGCAGATGGCTTTTTTAAGAGAGGTTGCACAAGGGAGTGCTTGAGGGATAAAGGGAAAGAGCCAATGGTGAATGAATGGTTACAGTAGTCAGGCAGAGAGAGGAGATGTTGTCCTTAATGGTTTTGGAAGAGCACGGGAGTGCCTGTTTGGAGGAGACCTCCATTGAGCGGACCACTTTAGAGACCTCATCGGTGCTATGGGCAGGAGGGACCAGAGTGAGGGGTGGAAGGAGGGTCCTGAAGGAGGCAGGGGAAAAGGTAGGGGGGTGGAGATGGTAGTGGAGGAGCATGATGACAAGATGCCCTGTGTTCTTGATGTGAAATGGGAGGCCAACATGGTGTAGAGTGCCTGGGAAGGAAGGAGAGATGTGGAGAGAGTAGCTGGATTGGCAAGTTCCTTGCAGATTTTGAAAAGATTGGCCATGTTTTTTATCGGCTCCAGAGATGTGGGCTTGGTTGTGGGCCCCGATCTTGGAGTGAACAGAGAAGCGATATTGCCTTTAGAGCAGGTTGCAGGCCAGTTTGTCAGAGGGTAAACCCAAGGTCTGCCACTTCCATTCAGCAACTCTGCACTTGCATTTCAGAGATGCTGGGTAATAGCCATACCAGCTGTTGTTCTTGGAGGCAGGTTTTAGGCAGATCCTCATGACAGGGGCAAAAATGTTCAGGGTGTTAGAGATGGAGAGATGCAGGTTAGCAAGGACAGAGTCAGAGGTAGAGTCAGAAGTGGGAGTGGTAGGAGGGATGAAGGTGTAGGCGACAGCAGTGACTGACACTCGCTTCATAGGTCGGATGATAAAGAAGGAGGCTGGCAGTGCTGGCAGGGGCTCTGATAGTGGGCCAAGGGGCCTGAAGTAAGAGAAAAGGAGGGAGTAGTCAGACAAGGAGAGGAGGGTTGTGACCGGATTAGAGATGAAAATGAGGGCGTCCAGAGTGTGACTGGCAGAGTGGAACGGACCAGAAGGGAGAATAGAGACAGAGAGGGAGTCACAGATGCATGGAATTTAGAGGTGGATGATTCAAGGGAGTCGAGGTGGATGTTGAAGTCACCAAGGAGGAGGAGTTTGGAAGAAGAGGTTGATCATGATAGTGCCATTGTTATAGACATTAATGATACACCTAGAGGATGCAAAGTATGCCAGGAGTACCTTCTACATGGTGCCACTACTAAATGGGTGAGGAGGAGAAAGGGGAGAGATTGGATAACAGGTTGGGGGCCATAGGTCAGGAGAGGGGACAGAAAAGAGGATTTCTGTAAATGTCTGCCTGGAAGTGGCATTGACATAGGTGTCAGCAATTGGTAGGCCTGAGTTAGAATCCAGGAGAGCTTTTATCAGCTTTTATCTTCCAGATTTCGTGAGAGAGGTAGGATAAGTGATAGAATAGCAGTTGGAATAAATAGGGGAGATAGAGAGTGCCATGAAAGTAGCAAAGGAGAGAGAGAGATAGAGACAAACATGGGAACTGCACAGTGCAGGCACAGAAGAAGGAGGTGTGCAATGGAAGACAATCAATACACAGATTAACAAGCATGCCTAAATTTGAATTCCCAATATAGCACAAAAATACAGAACAAAATGGAGGATGCACATAAGGGTGGGTGGCCACAAAAATACAGTGGCAGACAGTCAAAGAGTAGTTCTAAAATAAAAGAAATTCAAATTTGAACAGAAGCACTTAATGCAGCAGAAAACGTTAGTTGTGCAGTTCTAGAAACACACTTAAATTCGACTTTGAACAAAAGCACTGAATGCAGCATAAATCATTAGTTGGGCAGTTCTAAAAACACACCTAGATTCGACTTTGAACAAAAGCAGTGAATGCAGCAGAAAACGTTAATACCTGTGGCAAATATTTACACCCTCCAATAAAACATCTCATCAACCACCACTGGTGGCTCGTATATTTGGGGACAAGGCACCGCCCTCTTCTTTCTACACTGGGTGAAATATTTAAGTTATGATTTTAAAACCTATTTACTTCTCTCACTTGGAGAAGTGCATGCCCCATGCAGTGGCATTGGCTTCATGTAGATTGCACACACATGGTGGTCTGGGCCGGCGCGCGGTGTGGAGTGCCCTATGCTTTGTTATAATTTTGTGCTTCACCACTTATTGGGCTCAGCTCACCTTGAACACATTCATGTGTGATGTGAATGGTTGAGAAGGGCACCCAAACTCGACCAGGACCCTTCTCTGGCACAAAACTGTGAAAGAAAATAAGCGCTGGACACAGCGTCTCAGTGGTGAGAGAGCCATGGAGTGACCCACCCCTCCCCACTCAAACTCCTTCTTGGAAAGTGCTTTGTGCATCCTTCATTCACGGGCCAGTCCCGGGGGGGTCATTGAATAACACACCTTACACATTGAGCTCTGAAAATCGTAGATCTCTTGAGCCCCACTCTTGAGGGAAGTGCAGCCCCGCCTCCCCACACCTCATACCCGTTAAAAAATATTGAAGAAGAGTCATGTATCAAAGCCTAGGACATTAAGGTGTCATGTTTGGCTCTGGGTTGTGGGGGCAACATGTGGTTGCTTGTTGCATAACTTTAAGATAAATGCACCCAGAGACAGGTGGCCTAAGCTTACAGCCGCACAGTAGGTTTCTTCTATCGTAGTGGTAGCTGACTCATAGATACATTTATAACCAGGGAATTTTGTTGATACTAAATCCTGGTCAATGATTTAATTTTCAGGCCTTGCTTGTGCAGCATTTTTCTTCTGGGTAAACAGACAGCGCACATCAATGCAACAGATAACTATTACTTCTGTGTCCATTGATTGTTTCATACAATAGCTGTAGCGTGCGTTAGAGATATCGGTTATTCTGTTACAAGTATTGCACTATGTATATTTTACGTATAGGCCCCGGGTCGAATCTGGAAAATGACATTCCCCAAATGAGTGATCGTGGACAAATCACGCCTCCCTCTGTGCCTTGGTTCTCATATCTGGCTGAAATGAGAGCACCTGGAAAAACGGGTATTAGACTCATCTAAAGGTTGTGTGCCATCACTTCCCGTGATTTCACTTGGTGTGGGGTCCAATGCTATCACTTCCTGTGATGGCATCAGAGCTCAATGGTCATGTTATGTCACTTCTGCTACCCCAGGCATTTTGGTGAAATTATGTCCCTGGCTACAAATAGTTTTTGTGCAAATGTGGTGCTTAAGCACAACTACTAGTTTGTGCTTTTATATGACACTATAGCTCTACAATTAGCTTTGAATCATGCACAGCACTTTTGCGCTGCATTCTGTTAATGTGTCTTATAGATGGCATTTTAGAGCCACAGTTTGTTTCAGCTCATATGCATTGCTTTAGCGCAACTTCAGCTCGTAAGTAGAACTTTGGGGGCCATGATTACTTTTCGCTCATAGGTAGTGCTTTGAGGCCACAATTAGTTTTGGCTTTTTAAGCTACACTTGGCACCATCTAGATAATGTTTATACTTTGGTCTTGGCTTATACTTTTGACATTGTTTTAGTGCCACAATCAGTTTCGGCTCTTTCGTGGTACAAATGTGCCACCTGTATGAGTTGTAACGAGTTGTGACCACATAAACATATGTCACCACAGTAGACTCTTTGACTATTTTTTGGAGGGTGCATGATTGCCTACAGGATGTGAGTACCTCAAGAAGAGAGATTTGTTAGCAAAAATGTGTCAAGTATGAGGAGAACATTATCTGTCTCAATAAGAGCTTCCGGTTTCCTCCTCTGTTGCCACATTTAACCTTCTCCAAACCTATAAATCTTATGTCACTCTTGTTGTCCAATTGGAAAGCAGAATGATCTGCAGACTGCATTGTACTACTATTGGTCTGACTAAAGAACAGGAGATGAATGTGTTCTTTTAATGGCTATGGAATGTTATATCAGATATGGAAGCTGTGAGGGCTTAGCTATGCACCCGTACAGCCTGACTAGTATGGAATGTTGAAAATCCATATTAAAGAATGCGCTGATGAATCTGAAATAATTTATTTTACAATGTAAAACAACATAAAACACTTAGCAATTTGATTAATGAGAAGTAATGTATGCCAAGAAGAGTCGGTAATATAGTATTTGAGCAAACCGGGAGGGTTAATACTGGATTTTGTACCAACATTTTTATAACATTCATTGTCATATTATTACAATAATTCATTACTGAATTAGCTAATATCCATGACATACTTGCATGGGCAAGTTTAAAAACTGTGAGTTCTTTATTAACTCAAACTAACTATATAGAAAAGTCTAAGGTCTCGCCCGTGGCATTGTCATTGTTTTCAAGGTGACGTCCGTGACGTCAGACGCACGTTGCGCATGATGTCACTGGCGTCATTTATCAGCATCAGAGATGGCGGCTGCTATGGATTATACGTGGTTTTCCGACAAACGGGTTGATTCCTTACCGGATATCCCACTGGAGCGACTAGAGTGGATTTAGCCAAGTGAGAGGTATGAAACACATATTAAATATTAGTTAGATCGAGTAGTTAGGATAACTAATTGAAGATTACCTGCATGTTTGTTGCAGATGGAAACAGTAGTTGACAATATATTACTTTGTCAACACTGAATAAAGAAGGGAATTTAAGCATAAGGGAAACAAGGAAGCTGCCCAATCATGAGGGGTGAGAGAGCTTTTTCAAATTTAACAAGGACCAATTAAGAGATATTACTCATCAATCGAACTGTATATCAACAGCACACCAATAAAAAAATGTATTCCGGTACAGGCCAGAGGAATTACAAATTATCATAGCACTAGGCTAAAAATAGCCATAAAAATAACTACTCATGGTGAATTACTCATCATTAATATATCTTTATCTACACCAATGGGGACAATGACTGATCTTAATATATAGTCACAATGGGTGATACAAGTTCACTTAAATGAATCAAATATTATCCTAACTTGGAGGTGCGGTTGCACAGCTTTGCTTATTGTGCTGATTAGACCATTGCACTTAATGCAATGAGACATTGGTGATGAGGTTGAAAGAGATTAAGACTAGATAACGCTACCATAAATGTGCAATGGGGCAATGGTGTGCTTACTCAAAATAAGTTTTTCTTTTTCTCCCTTTTCTCTCCAATTGAAACACTTTCAATTTGTATTTATCTGTTTTTGTACATACGAATAATAATTTTTATATTATTTTTTGTTACATTTGCCGATTCCATTCGATAATAACATAAAATGATGATAACACAATTACGCACACTGTAATTGGGCATTACAATGATTTGACTGTGTTTATTGTTTGTTTGAACTATCTCATGACAAATGGAACGTTATGCACTTTATATTTACAATATTATTCTATTATAAGGATGCAAATCAAAATAGTACACTTATGAAGCCTTGAGAACGACCAGTGGTCGAAACAGGTGTCGGCTTAGCGCTACCATTAAAGAGCTCAACATTATGCAATCAAGAGTTGTTTCATTTGATTTTTATTTAGACATCAATTTTGGGAGAAGCTCAGAGAATTCTGGGTGGCAACCTATATTGTTTGCTTTATTGTTATGGTAAGATTTGTGAAAAAAATGTTTTAAAAAGAAAGGAAAAAAATGAAATGCGTTCCAAACCCTCGCGTGCATTAGGTATATAACGATTCACTCATACAACTCTCACAGACATATATTACAGATATAAAGCTCTTTGGTCAATCCTATGTTCCCAAAATGCACTTTAATATGCACAACTGCCAGAACCTTATTGTTTTATTGGTGCCACTCCCCATTATCATTAGAGTACTTTCTAATCAAAACACTTATACACTGTGTTAAGCAATCAAGTTTATGTTCAAATACACATAACTTGCATTTTTTAAACTGTTGTAAAGATGAGTGTTTCCCCTCCAGAAAATTAAAGGTTAAAAATGATGTATCATTTTACAATATAAAACGCATGCCTATGATTAAGTCACGCACTGGTGTGCACTAAAATGATGTTCAGAAGCAAGCACTACTTTCTCTCCCTGGCTGCCATTTTGGAGGTCTGTGGCTGCCCAAAAGGTGCAAGCATAGAGCGATCATACAACAGAAAAATGAGGAAGAGTGGATCTAAATGCGGAAGTGCATCAAGAAAGCTGTGAAAGGATACCCAAAGCCATAGAAGGGGGGGAGAGAACACACATTATGTGCCCAAGGCACACACTGATTCACAGCTGTAAAGAAGAAAGATCATTGGTGTCCCATCAAGATATCCATTCAGCCTTCTTTACAGAAGCTGCCCTGTGCTGAGCAGGCAAAGGCATCCGTGCTGGGTTTATCATGCGTCTTTGATGACATTCAGCTGTGTGCCGAGCACTACCAGGGGAACCAACTGCTAAGTATACCACACAATGCAGAAAAGTTATGCTTATAAATCACCTTCACTGAAACAGTACCTTGAATGACAGCAGGTCTATATCTGTAGCCGATAAATTATAAAATGTTGCTATGTACAGTCCAACCAACACTAAGGAGTTAAACATTTTAAATTACCATGATTGCAAGCTGACAAGACTCATAGACTAAACCACACCCACAAAGGTAATGTTGTGTTAGAACCCCCAACCCATTACTCCGTTTTACTCTTGGTTGGGTATTTTGGTCAATGGCACAAACAGCAATGATGTAAATAATATGTACCACTTAATTTGTTACAAAAGCTGCCTGCCCTGCGCAGCTACGAGAAATTCTGTTACTTCCCATGCACGAATGTTCAGGGTCGGCCTTATGAAATCGACAGTGTGAATGCACAACCAAAGGTTGTAAGAACCTTCTCCAACTGGCTTTACTGAAGTGTTTCTGACCAGGCAGAGTTTTTAAATGTCACTTGTAATGTTGCCATCTTTTAAGGAGGGCCCCTGCCACATGAGGTCTGGGGGGCCCAGCCTAGTCCTCACCCATCATGGTGGCTTGCCGCGCAAGAAGGAAGCGTTCAGTTCGCGCAAGAAGGAAGCGTTCAGTAGGGTGAGCTGACAATGACATGTGGCACGTGTCACATGCCACATTCAGCTCCAACCCCTTCTCTTCTGCTTCCAGGCAGCTCATATACAGGAACCAAAAATCTGTCTCGGCTCCCTGGTTCCTATGGAGCCGAGGGTGGCCTGGAGTGACGGACCGAAACTGGAAAAACGATACGTTTTTTCAAAAACAAATATGTGTATTTTGCATGTGTGAAGTGCTTGTCAGATGTATGTATGTGCTATGGGTCAGTGAGTGATGGGTGAATGTGATGTCACTCTGCTACCCCTGGCATTTTGGTGAAAGGACATTCCTGGCTCCAGCAGGTGGTAACTTGCCTTAGTTCCATTTTGCCCCCTGCTAACATCAAAGCTGTAACCATGAGATGGAAGTTGAGTTCTTGTTATTTAACATTTTTATAAGACGCGCCTGTACCACTTGCATATATTTCATATGTAAACTTTACCATATGACAAGACTGCATGTAGAAATGTATTCATGTTACCTGAAACATTGATATTACAGACCAGTCTAGGTGTTTCTTGTGGGGTGACAACGGGCAACCCGCATGAAACCAGATATTACCATTGAAACCAAAATTCCTCGTTCAAACCTCCTCTTACTTGCGTCCACTTTGAAGAGAACTTATTTTATGATTCCATCCTCTAAAGGATTGTTTTCTGACCTAACCAAAAATAGACAATTAGCCTGAACAAGTACCCCTAGTGCACTTACCTGTAGAACATACTGCCTTCTCCAAATCCTGGGCAGCAGAGATCTGAAAACACTATTTCAGCTAACATAACAGAGAAGATAACAGGCTTGAAGTAATAGAGTGGCAGAAATAACTTTTAGAATCCCAGCAGCCTTAAAAACATCTTTATGTTGTTTATGGAGCCTTAATAGAGAAGAACATTGACATGAAGGGGAGTTGTTTGGACAAGGCGGACCGAGTCTGTTGAAGGGACAGAAGCTGGTAAAGGTACAGAGTCTGCAGAGGTGGAGTAAAGTTGGAGAGAGGGTGTATGCAATTACTGGGACCAAAGGCAGCAGAAAGCCTAAGCACACCACTTCATATAAGTTTTCTTCCAGTTATGGCTCCTCTCTAGTAGCTGCCTCCTGCCTTCACACTGGTTTCAATCTGCCCTTCTTGGCATGGACCCTGCAATGTGGTTTATTTTCCTATCTGCACCTCCGTTCTTCCTTCCCTCTCCTCTCTCTGCACAATCTGGTCGTTGCTCTCCTCTGGATATTTGGAAGACTGAGTTAGCACCTGGGGGGGACTATTTCCTTGCTTGGGGTGTGACTGGGGATTGGTCTTTGCAGTGCAATTCCAGTTCCTCATTGTGTGCTTCCCGTTGTTTGTGAGTGATTCAGTTTCATGCCTGCAAGCTGACTGAGTGTTTAGGTTACACAGCATCTAAAATGATATCCCACCACTTGCAGTCCCTGAACGTTTTGCCAAAATGTCAGAGAGCCCTGTTCAGAAGCATCTGTGCTGGGACTGGTATCACCAGCGTCGACGCTGTGAGGAGTTCGACCATCTGCAGGGTGGGTGTGCACTTGCTTGGCTTTTTTGAAATTTGATATGAAAGCGAATGATGGTAGATCAGCCTCTGAAAAATGTGTGGAGCTAATCCGCACACATGTTCCAATGCTCACTGCACTAGACCCGTGTACTCTGGGTGGACAAAGCATGCAGGCGCAGTCCCCCTGTCATATTTAGTTGGATATGCAGGCAGGATTACACCTGTCTCTCAGAAGGGGGAGGGCAAAACCTTCCTCTTGCCATGGCCAGCATAATTAACTATCAAAGTTATGGATCCGCCCGTGCCTTTTGTGTAAGCACTACAGAATGGTGCAGCAATTAACATAATTAGCATACTAATAGAGTATACTTCAAACAGGCCCACATGGGGCCCAGCTGCAGAGGTGAACAACGGAAACAAGAAACCCCAACAACCTTTGATGTGCACTGTGTCAACCTGAAGCCAGCTCCCGCCCTTAGCATCAATGGACAATGAAATGCATGTCTGGAAATGCATGGATTACAGAAGTCATCCCCGCATGGAAACCCCATTCAAAAGTTAGGGGCATAGACTGAAAACCTGTTATCGCTGCAGCTTCAAGAGAGACCTGCTGCTTTATTCAGGAACAACAGAGAACTCAATAAACCAGAGAGACCCTTTGATCCACAACAGACAGGAAGATGGGTGGGACTTAGTATTACATGTTTTCACCCCTTTACCTTTTCTGTTGCAAAGCACTCTTTTTATGAGCTCATGCATACAGGAGATTGTTGGTGGCAACCCAGGATTGGTTCATTAAGGTACGTTTAACCTATACCAATTTCTGGGGCCCGTTTTGCTTTTAAAGAGGGTCAAGCTTCTCTTTTGGCAGATCATCTAAAGACCTTTCAAGGAGTAAAAAGAAGGACTCATTTGGACCCTTGCTGAAGGTACAATCTGTCTTACAGCTTCCTCCAGTAAAGGAATGGCAGGATTTCCAAAGAGGAAAGCAAGATTCCTCCCCTAGACATCTTCAGGAGAACAGATGGAGATACTGTCCTTTCCTTCTTGAAATTGTCTGTCCTCTGCATTCCTGACAGTTGAATAGTAGTAAAGTAGATATTATAAATATAGTATAAATCCTGCCTCATAGAATCCCTGCCTAAAGCCTCCTGCCAGGTGGCCAGCGGAAGGCAGGTGCTACCTGATCCTAATCCCCTGGGTGGTCTTAGCCGGGTGGATCACCTGGGAGTAGAAGGCCCCCAAGGGAATAGGGTGGCTCTGTTAGGAGGGACACAGTATTTCTCTTCTTCGGAAGGGGATATTTTCATGATGCCAGAAAATCTAATGGCTTGTTGTCAGAGTGAGGCTTCCCTCCCCAAAGCTACCCACCTTGTTAGTAGTAAACACTGTTATGATGGACATGGGAGTAACATATATAAGAATGAGAGCATTAATACCGTGGATTCTGATAATTGTGATTCTCCCTTAGGTTTTAGCTATAAACCTACCATTTCCTCTTTCATTTATTAAATAAGGGTGGACTTGAAATGTGTGATACATAAAGGAACCGCAACATTGGGGACTTTGGTCCCACAATGCCCTAGGTGCTGGGACAAGGAAGAGAGGCTCAAAGGTACAGAACTGCAGTATGCAGTTTAATGGTTCTAATTACACACACCTGAGCAGGACTTTTGCACATTTAAAGCCCCTTCAGACGCACGCCATTAGAACAAGAAGGTGGAGCAGTAGAAGAAGTTGCAAGTCCAGTTGCAGCAGCAGAAGCAGAGAAGCGAAAACACCAGAGCCGCGGCTGTGTTTGAAGCGGATGTTGGTCCTGAGAGGGTCTTCAAAGTTGAAAACCTGAGGTGCAGAGGTCGCACAGCGGGAAGCAGTGTGCTGACAAGCTGTCCCATGGGGGGAGAGAGAATCTCTCCTTATTTCGTGCCTTGTCCTGGTGGCTGGTGAGCATCAGAGTGCACGAGGAGCAAGACAGGCTGCTTTTCCGAAATGGCATGGACCGCATGAATATGACTGAAGCTGCTAGATGCTCAAGAATCAACAGAAGAAGCAGAAGTGGCAGCGGCAGCGGATCGAGTGGATGCGTAGCAAGAGACCAGTGAGTTGACTTTTATTAGGTTACCCTGGGACGCTCCGTTGTTGACCGCTGACTGCTAACACACATTTTGAACACTGAACTAATGCAAGAAAGTCATGCTGGCGTTATACTCACTTTAAAAAATGGCAAGAGAAGAAAGGTTACAACTATCATTGCCAAAGCAATGAGGGGTCAACATTTAACGAAGATAGGAACCTGCATTGTCAAAGTAAAGAGGGGGAAATACTATATAAGAAATATAACCAACATTGGCAAAGTAAAGCGAGAACAATATTGCAGAAAGATTGTAACCATTATTCCCAGAGTGAAGAGGATAGTTGAGCCATACACCAACGCGCATTGCCTAAGCCAAAGAAGGCAAGTATAGCAAAGAGATATTCTCAGCAATCACTTGGTGTGAAAGTAAGAAACCAAAGGTGAACGGAGAGGAGCACTCCTTGTGAAAGAAATCAAGGAGGAGAGGAACATAACCTGCATTGTATGTGGCAAATAAATCAGTGCATCAAGCTGCACCACTGTGAATTGTATCCTCACAAAAGAAGTTGTAAATCTCAATGTTGTTGAAAGACAAAGGGCCTCATTACGAGGTGGGCGCTAAGGGTTTACCGGCACCGGTAAGGGCACCGGTGCCGGTAATCCCTTACCGCCCTACTACGTGTTCCCTTTGCGGGTCCTTCCTTAACGCCTGGTTTTACCATGCTTTAAGGACAGGACCCGCAAAGGGATGCCAGGGTCAATAACAGTACCGCAGTTTGCGTTACCGTTATTGCCGCCTTCCCATTGAGCCCTACGGGGGCTCAAATGGGAATGGGGAAAGGCTCTGGTGAATGGGGAATTACCGGTCCCGCCGACCTCGGAATGGACCGGTAATTGCTCCATCCACCAGACCGGAGTCGGAACGATTTTGGAGGCAGCCATGGCGCCAATAGCGCCATGGCTACCCCCAACCTCGTAATGAGGCCCAAAGACTTTCTAAAAGTTTGAAGCAAGCCTCACCACAGAGTACCTGTAACAACGTTAGGATTTCTTTGCCAATCTTCTCAGTTCTTTGTCTATTTCTCTCACCAGACTCTGGTGTTTTTCTCTGCTTTCCACACTTGGGCCTTCCCTCTTTCTCTCTCCCTACTCTGTGGCTTCTCCAGTGCCCCCTTCTCTGTGGCTTCTCCAGTGCCACTTTGTGGCTTGTTTATTTCTCTTTCCCCACTTAAGGGGTTTCTCTGTGCTTTCCCCGCTGTGGGGCTTCATTATTTCTCTCTCTCTTGGTATCCTGCCCACTCCGGGGCTTGTCTCTCTCACCACTCTGGGACAAATGTCTCTCTGTCTTGCCCTATCACCCCCCTATTCATTCATTTGGATCCACTGCATACCTGCTTGTTGTTGGTGGTGCTCATTGGCAGGGTTGTGCGGTCCGTCCAGCGTTCCTCTCTGCAAAGCCGCTTACAAGTCTCGTCAACTGGGATCTTCGTTGGCCGGCCCTTCTCTTCTCTCCCGGGCTCTCTGAGCGGGACCAGCATGCAGCTTTTTCTCAGGGCCTTGCCTCTGCCCTCCAAGATTCTCTGCTCTTGTTTGTGCTGTGGTGTCGGCGGTTCCGGGTTCCCATCTGGAAGGCCTTGATACACTTGCCAAGTGCACACTGCAGGCCTTTGCCTCATCTGGCATTCTCACTCTCCAGCTGGCCACACCTCCTGTGTGTTCTTCGATGTCGTTGAACGCCACGGGCTGATACCATCTTCTGATTGGTTCCACAGATGACGGGCCTCCAGGAGGCTTTCCTTTTTCCATCTCTGCTGTTTCCCATAGAGAATGAGTAAAGTTTCGCTCAGAAGCACAGACAGCCATTAAAGGAGTGTCAGGGTTATCTATACCATAACTCATACATGCCCCATGTAGGTGTTAGAGTCTGGGTGGGAGGGTTTGTGACTTGTATCCTCTCTGAGGTCTTCCTGTCCCCTACAGGTGGTTCTCCTCCAGAGAGATTCCTCTTACGCTGTCCGCTACGGGGTGCTAAGCTTAGGGGCTCACCTCCCTAGTAAGAAAGGGGCTGGATCTCCCTTGGTGAGAGGTCTCAATCTTCGAAGATTCATCATATATTTTGCATCTGATGTTAGCTTTGTAACTACTTTCCTGGTGAGCAGGGCTTCTCCACGGAGCTTTCCACAAGACAAGGTGGTGTCTCGGTTACAGTGCCCGAGGGATACATTTCAAAAATACCTTGTGTCTGACTTGGAGGGATAGGTGTTCATACGCTATCCATGTGGCAAGACCTTACCTGCTGACTGAGATGGTGTTGGGGGTGACCTGAGGATTCTCCCCACACCACGGCTGGATCCTGCATCACAGAGTGGAATGTGGCAGCACGCCCCACTGTTCACCTCCCTACATCCTCAATGGTTAGGCAGAGGGCATTGCTTTAGGATAACTCAGCATGAAGATTCACAGTCTTCATCTCTCCTTGTCTCCCATATCGTTCTCCTTGGTCTGACACATCTTGCTACCCAACATAGCCGGTCCGATAGCACAGCGAGTAGAGCGCTCGCTTTGACATTTGTGCAGGTTCGAATCCCGGCAGGGCCAAACTCAGCCTTTCGTCCTTCTGAGGTTGATAAAAGAGCACCACACACCGTGGGTAATAATAAGCAGCGCTCAGATACCTGAGGGTTCGTAGAGCTATATAAATGCTAAATTATTATTATTATAGTGGTACGTCATTGACACTCTTCACTATCCATGAAGGTATCAATAATGCATTAAAGGTCATTTTCTCCCACCATTTCCGCATTTTATGGCATTCCAGATCTCGTGCCTGTAGAGGTGAGGTGGGGTGTGCTGTGTGGGTTATAAGGCTTGCTACGGGTATTGGAGGTAGTATTGGAGTCTACTCCAAACTCTTTGAGGCCATATCTATTACAGTATCACCGTGGAGGAGTGGTCGTGATGGCATATGCTCGGGTGCAAAGGGCACAATGATCTCCTCCCCTTCCCATATCTCACAATATGTGTTTTCTGAATCTCATGGCCCAGCATAAGGACTTTTTGTTTATATGCCTGAGTCTCGTCCTCGTCCATCCAGGGTATGTTCCTTCCCCCCCACACCCTGCGATCTTCCCTTCAACTCATACTTCCCTCTTTGGAACGACAAGCCCCTGATTCTTAAAAAGACATTTTGCTTTTGCTATTAGGATTTGAGACAGCAGTATAAGCTCTGGACTTCCGTATATCTTCTCAGTGATCAATCCCTTATTGATTTTCCATTTAACTAGTAACATAATCTGTTATCATTTAATGAGCATAATGTGATTTAAATCTTAGGAGAAGGACCTTTTCCAGGACTGTGCCTGTTGGGGTAAGATTTCCTCTTGTGGGTAACAAGTCTTCTCTTTGCTCCAGTTTCTTTGAAACACCTATCTCTCTGGAAAGAAAAGTCAATAAGGTCACATTCATTAATCGGTGCTTAGATCAAAAGCAGTCCCCCAAATCTATCTTAGCTACTGTGGAGAGGTGAAGGGTTGGCAAAAGTCATCAAGGGCCCATATGGGTAGGAGGGCAGGATAGGACAGATTAGTGAATACCTCCTAACAATAAACTGCACGCATTCCACCTGCAACTGTGGCTTCTTATCCCATTATACAATATGCATGTTGCTCTACTTCCACTTGCTCATTACTAGGTACCACTCAAGGCACTACAATACCCAGCATGCACCTCACCTTCTTGGACACTAACCTCCAGCTGTCATTCTCTGGGCCTGAACCATGTGAAGTTACTTTTCATGTTTTTTTCTATTTTGTTTCCTTTCACAAATATGATCTGGTGCATCATAGTCTAATTTGACCAAGCGCAAACTGACTAAGTCACCCTTTATAACACTTTGGCGAGTTCTTATTCATGGAGACAAGGGGTCCAAAATTCTACTTTCACAGCCTGTTCTTGACTTCTTGCTCCTCTGTCTCTATCAATTGGCAGATGGGGAGCAATTACAAGCGGATCTTAGTCACCTGGCCTAAGCCCCACCCGCATGGCGCCTTCCAGGTTGCTGCTCTTTTTCCCCACTTAGCAAACCCCACCCACCAGGTTCCTTCCTGGTTGCCGCTCTTTTTCCCTACTCAAGGAGCCCTCCAGCCTCTTTTCCTTTGCAGCTGGGGAGTAGGTGCAAGTGGATCTTGGTCATCTGGCCTAAGCCCCACCCACCTGGTGCCTTCCTGGTTGCCGCTCTTTTTCCCCACTTAGCAGGCCCTGCCCACCTGGTGCCTTCCTGGTTGTGGCTCTTTTTTCCTACTTAAGGAGCCCTCCCGCCTCTTCTCCTTCGCAGATGGGGAGCAATTACAAGTGGATCTTAGTCACTTGGCCTAAGCCCCACCCGCCTGGCGCCTTCCAGGTTGCTGCTCTTTTCCCCACTTAGCAAGCCCCGCCCTCCGTATCTATGTCTTAGATCTTTCACTCTCTGAAATGTTGTCAGGCCGAGTACGATAGTTATTTCACATCCTTACTGTTCATGGCCTGTAAGAATGTCATTGTATTTTCCCTTGTTCCCTCCCTTGCCTTGAAGCGCTTTGAAACACATTGGGCCCATTACGAGTCCGGCGGTAACTGAGCCGGAAAAACCGGCAGGTTACTGGCAGACTCGTATTACCATTCCGCCTCTGTGATTCCTGGAATCACTGGGGCATTACAACCCCGGTGACCCGGTAATTCCGGAGGCGGAATTCAGTAAATCCCCATTCCCATGGAGTCCGATAGGACTCCATGGGAATGGGGAAGTGAAAACACTGGCACCATGTGGTAATGGTGCCAGTGTTTCCAAGTCCGCCTGCGGGCGAGTGGTGTTAAACCCGCCATATCAGACCTGGCGGGAGTGACACCTCCTGCATGCAGGACTCGGAATCAGCTGGTCCGGAAAGAACGGTGGTGGCGGATTTACCACCACCGTTCTTTCCGGACCGCCTGACTCGTAATGAGGCCCATTGTGTGTAGGCGCTATATAAATAAACTATCATATCATATCATATCAATTATCCTTCCTACCCAGTCTAAGGGCCTCATTACACGGATGGCGGTAAGGATTTACCGGTACCGGTAAAATACTGGTACCGGTAAATCCTTATCGCCTTACTACGAGGTCCCATTGCGGGTTGGGGGATTTAACGCCTGCTTTTTGCAGGCATTAAAAACCAACCCGCAAAGGGACCCAGGGAGCTAATTACGGTACCGCAATTTGCGGTACCGTAATTAGCGCCTTCCCCATTCCCATTATGCCCTGTGGGGCAAAAATGGGAATGGGGAAGGGCAATGGTGGAAGGGGGAATTACCGCCCCGCCAACCTTGGAATGGGGCGGTAATTCCCCTTTCCGCCATGGCGGTGCCGGTATTTTACCGGCATGAACCATGACGCTAATAGCGCCATGGTTCTCCGCCATCTGTGTAATGAGGCCCAAAGACACTTGGGCTTACTCCACGTGCATAACCTTTCATTTGATGGGTTTTCGTGAGTAAACACATATCAAACAATATTTTCTCACTCGTTGACATTACTCAATTCCTTCGTTTCAAGACCAAAAAGTAGCCCAGCAGTCACCTCATTGTCTTTTTTCAGGATTCCCGTACTCATATCCTGCCAATAATTATTCACTTGAGGTCAGCAGATACACATGCGCAAATCATCCCTGTCTTCTAAGTGACACCTTTGGTGTGTCGGCTTTGTGTTTTCTAGGGTGGGCTATTTTGGGAAAGGACGTCTCTTCAGCTTTGTTGGCGACACTGATTCATATACTAATGCCAAGAAATTCCTGTAAATATGAGCGCAGGCCTTTCCCCCGAACTCCAGTTCCCTTCATGCCTCTTCTGCACATGTTGTCATTTTTTCACTCATGTACCAAAGTGACACTTCCTTTTGTTTCAGTGTATTCTTGAAGTGTTGCTCCCCAGCTTTGACACAGGTGTATCTTCTTTTGGGGAATTTTAAATGTATCTGTTGGTATTTCAGTCATCATAATTTAGATTCATGTTTCATGCACAGGTGTTAGTTGTACATTTTGTGATGCCTTTCCAAAAACCACCCATCTTCTGTGTCCCTGCATTTATTATGGGGTTCGCCCACATCACATGTCAGTGAGGATTTGTGGATTTTCTGGACTCTTCCAAAAACATTGCTATCAGGAGACGTAAAGGGGTGTCAGACATTTTATAATATGCTTACATTTCTCTGTACAGCTTTAATCTGATATTCTTGAATTTTGATTGAGAAGATCTGTACAAATATTCCAGTTCATAGTTTACCTGCGCTGCACCCATCCACACGCCATTCAGACATGGATGACAAACAGGGTCTTAGCCATCCTCACATAACATTAATGGCTGAAATGCACACACGCAGAATAGCACCTCCCAATTCTCCCAAATTCAGACTTCGGCCACTCAGAGGGCATGCAACCAACAAGTGCCTTGGGACAATAATTATGGTGAAAGGCGCTCTGCAAATAATAAAATCAATGAGAGAATGAATGAATGAATGAATGAATGAATGGATGAATGAATTGGCTCCTGTCCAGTCACAAGCTGACACATTATTCTGGTTTCCCTATTTATACGTGAGCAAGTTAATTTTCAATTCTTGATCTGTAGTGTCCAATAATATAATTGATAATCTCAGAATCCACAGCTTCTTATAACAAACGACACTTTATTTTCTTCCAACTTCATCTAAGCTCTTTGGTTTTTTCTTTAGGCAAGATCATAATTCTACAGATATTTACTTTAATAATTGAAGATTTGTTTGAGTCTGACCAATAGACTACCATTTATCAATTTTGGGAAATTAGCAAATTGACCACCACGCCCGAAATGATGGAGAAAGACAGAATAAAAAAACATCATTAATGACAGGCAGCCCTTTTCTCTTAAAAGTCCCTCGCTTGCCTGATGCTGCCAATGACCCGAATCCAAGCACCGTTTCCATGACTCTGTGGCATACAGCACTTCTGACTTTCTTCTTCTGCCATGTGTAAACCGCATGGCTGAGGCTTCAGAAACTGCTGCTGTTAGAGCAAGCAGATCCTGCCCTGTCAGCCCATCTCTTCCTTGCCCCCCAGGCCTTGGCCTCCTTTCTTTTCAACACTGTGGCAAATATTTTCAGGACATATTGCAAGTCTAAATTTGACAATACATCATTTCCATTCCGGTTCTACATGGAAACACCAAATACATTTTGAAGGTTGTTAAACAAATAGATGTTTTGTATGTCTAATTGAATTATACAATAAGGTATGCATTTCAGTAAAAGCTATAAGATTAGATTAGACTAGAAACCCGACTCGAAGAACCACTGTGAGGTAGTTTCACCTCGAATGGGTGGGGGGCTGATATCCCAGGGCAAGGGTTATAAAAACATTGAGTCACTCTGCCTTATAACAGTACATAGGTCTATTGTCTATAAAGATGTTAGCAGAGGAAGGAGAGGTTAGAGTATGTGGGGGTGTGATGTTCTCATAAGGGCTGTACCGTAGATGGTCGTCCTTATCCCCAGAGGGGGTGCCCCCTCCCATGAGATCCTCCCGCATTATACGACCCCCAGGGGGACTATCGTGTAGCAGCCTCACCTCCCTGGCCTCATGGAAAAGGGTTCCCCCCTCGAGGACATCTAGTAAATCGTCACAGTGGGTAGAGGAGGTATGAGGGAGGGGGGAGGCTTTAGGTGGGGAAAGGGAGATGGTGGTGGTGGAAAGAGGAATTTGTGGGGTTAAACGCCCTGATTTCAAGCACAGTCGGGGATAGGGGTGAATGGGGGGATCGGATTTGGTGGTGGGGGCTGTTGAAGTGTCATATTTCTCCATAGAACCCCTAAATCAGAAGTATATATGGTGAAGAGCTAAGGTCCAAGGATTGATTCTTGGGAGATGCTGACCGAGGTTTGCGATTTGCAAGAGATTTTGACGGATAGAATTTCCACGTAGGAGTGATTCCAGGTGAGATCAGACTGGCAAAACCCAAGGTCTTGGAGAATGCGGATGAGAGTGAAGTAGTTGAACGTTTGGAGTGGTGAGCATCAGAGAGAACGTTTGAGACATACATGAGTGCAGTCTTGGTAGAGTGTTTACTTCTGAAGCCAGATTGAAGTGGATCACCAAGGCCATTATCATCAGGGTACTCATTGATCCGGTTGAGGAACATTCACTGAAAGGCCTTTGAATAATAGGGAAGGAGGGAAACTGGGTGTTTGCTGGGACATTTAGGTTGGTAGAGGGTTTCTTCAATAGGGGTAAGACAGTTGCAGAGAGAGTTAAGGTGACAGTTGCAGATTTGAAGGTGGAAGGGGGGAAGAGTCCAGCAGGGGGAGAGAAGTTAAAGAGCTCAGAGAGATAAAGTCAGGAGATTGAGATTAAGTTTTGGGCAGTTTGGGTTGCAAGAGGGTCGACAGGAACAAAAGATGGTTTGGCGCATCGGATAGGTGCTAATGCAATAGGATAGTTAGGGGAGACGTAGTCAAGAGTAAAAGAGTAAAAGAGGAAGGTGGAGAGTTGATGGATAGAAGGAGGGCTGGGAAGGGAAGGAGAGGATGGCTGTGACAGTGACATGAATTTTAGAGATTTTAGTGGAAACGTAGTGAGCAAAGTGATGGATATTGGCTTGGGAGGTGTCAACAAAGCATGGAGGTTAGATTACATGTTGAGGGTGTGATTTTGAAAGGAGATTCGTTTTGTGAAGTAGGATGATTTGGCAGAGTCCAGTGCAGAGGTGAAGGCAACAAGAGAATTTATGTAGGCTACTAGCAGAGTAGGAGTCTGAAATTCGTGCCGGCATCATAGGTCACATCGCATCTTTGTTCTGAGAGGGCTAAGGATGGGGACAGGAAGGTGTCAATATGAGAGCAGAATAGTAATTATCAAATGGAACCATAAGTGCATAGTGAAAGTCAGTGGAAGAGGAATGGATAGGGGAGATAGACAGTATAGAGGTTCTCACATCATCAAGCTAAGGGGCAAGAGATTAAGACCAGACATTTTGGCTTAAAAATGGCGCCAAAGCTCTTTTTCAGGAGTGGAGGGGTCAGTCAGGGGAAAAGGCTAAAGGAATGACATATTGAAACTAATAAAACCTCAACAGAACCTTAGGGAGAAAGGAAGGGTCACATCATAGAATTAGTGCCTCAAGAGGGCTAGTCGGCAAAGAGGTTCCCTATCTTACCAAGCATCCAGCAGATATAATGACTACCAGAAGTTCTGTTTAAGGGTCAACAACATCAGGTCTATGGCACTATGGGCTCAAAGGGAAATTATTTCAAAGCCCTGGAAACCAGGTGACTATCTCAAGGAGGAACCCCAGAGAAGCACCTGGGCCTTGACACCAGGATGCCCTTTAGTTATCTACAGACTATGTCCTGCTCTGCCAGATACTACCATGGATCATGGAAATCCCTATTCGCTGACCACTGAGCTCCCAGGGATTGGCACACCAAACCCTTGATTGATGTCCTCCTGAAGAAATCACATGACCTTGAGGAAACCTCCATTGCCTAAAATAAGACTTTAAGTTGTCGGGCAGCGCATGTTTCTTTTACAGTGGTTGCTACCTATTCTGGGAGGTCCCAGGTAAGCATACACTGTATATAACTTCCAGACCCCCCATGTACATTGCTGGGAAGGCCATTCCAGCCTGACCTGGACTCGAGAAGATCTTGAGTGAGAGAAACCACATGTAAACTATGGACAGTTCCATGAGGAAAGGAAGCCAGGATCTTCAAAGCTAACAAGGGGCGAGACAGATCACTTTTCTCCTTGAATACCTGATTTCATGGACAACATTAGGAATAAAGGGAATTTGGGGGAAAAGCATACAAGGTTTCGGACATTGTATCCATCCCCCATGCCTCCCTGTAGAGGAACCTAGAGCAGAATGTTGGAAGTAGTGCATTCTTTCAGGAGGCAAAACATCTGAACGGACAGGTTCCCGTATCTGAAACATATTCCCTGAAATATCGCTAGGGGAAATCATTCCTGACAAGGAGGAAATGAGTACTGAGTGGAAATGCTACAGAGTTTTCCACCCTTTGAATTTGGATTGTTTGCAGGAGGATTAGATGGTACATCTTAACTGAAAATCCAGAACTGCCAGGTCCAAGAGTGTGGCCTCCCCTATCTGTTGAAACATGCCATGGTCATGGTATTGTCTGTCCTGACTACGACCACCCTCCATGGCACTTGGGCCTGAAACCTCTTCAGCGCTCTGAAGGCTGTTTGTTGGTAGCTCCCTCCATTTGGAGGACCAGCTCTTCACCTCCTACTCACACTTCTAATGATGGCATGCCTGCTCCAGAGTCACCCCCCAATCCGATCGCGCAGGCATCTGTATTACGGGTGATTGTGGATGATTTGGTCAATGGGAAACCTCTGTCCAGGTTCTCCTCCTGTAGCCGCCAATGCAAAGCATCCCTCAGAGTCTTGGTTACAGGTTGTGTTGCCTCAAAGGCCTGAGAGGCAGGGGTCCAGCACTTGTGCAAGTGTTTCCCCAGTGGACTTAGATGGAGTCTTGCCCATGCAACTACGCACAAACACCCTGCCTGTGCCCCTGAAGCCATAGAGTCATCTGGCTGAAGCAGATTCCTGTTAATGTTGGATACAAGCAGATCCCTGAGTCTTTCCAATCTGTCCTACAGAAGGAGCATCCTGTCTATGTCAGTCATGGGCTCCGATGTACTGGAGAATCTGGGAACGATGCAGATGAGACTTCTGGTAATTGATTATAAATCCCAGAGACTTTGCCAACTAAGAAGTTTGATTTGTTTATTACTGAGAGTCTGAGGGCTTTGAGATTGAGGATCAGCCTGTATTTCCATGCTGCTTTCATCACCAGAACAATGATTGATTAGAACGCTGATCCCTCATGCCCCTGGAGAATCATCAAGGTGCAATTTTTCACCAACAATTCTTCTACCCCTTCTAGCAGATCCTTTCTCTTGTCCCTCCCCTTTGGAACGGGGATAACTGTGTCCAAGAAAGAGAATTCATTCCATCTTGTAATACCCCCAGCACCCATTAATCCCTTGTGGTCTTTTCATATTTGTCTAAAAAAACAGATAACTGGGCTCAACTGGGAGACTGTCATTATTAGGGCTTCTGAGGATTTGGATAGGAAGACCATTTACTGATACCTGCCATGGCTCTGCCCCTGACCTCTAATGGGTGTTGCTTTTAAACTGAAAGGGGACCCTATACTGAGCACTATGGGATTCTTTGGATCTGGAGTTCATGGACCAAGAGGGCTGTGTTGTCGTCTGATGAAATTTACTTCTCATTACATAAGGATTCATGGAACTTTCCCTCCAAATTATTTCCAGATAGCAAGGAACCCTCAAATGGCAACCTCACTGCTGTGGTTGTCTGGGAACCCTCAGCTTTTCAGTCACACACATGGATGTACCATGTCCTCAATATGGTTATGACGGTTGCCATTATTTCATCAAAAGCAAGATCTGAGAGGAATTTGACTTGAATCTTCATTGTCCCTAGAACAAGAGCTCAGACAGGTCCACCCCTGACGCCCCACTGGAGGTCCTATAACTCATTGCAGACCTTTTGATGTGTAAGATACTGGACCTTAATGACATGTGTGACCCCACATATGCTTTTTTCAGGACTCCATCCACCTTCCTGGCCACAGGATAATGTATCGAGGGCTTATCAGCCATGGAGGACTGACCTGTCAATCTAGGAAGGATTTCCTCCAAATGGACATTCTGGTGCAAAGACATCTCTTTTCCACAGGGAGTATAGTTTGGAAACAAAGCAGGGCATGGGAATTGTTTCTGTATTTTTTTCGATTTCCATAGAATTCACTTCATGTTATCGGAGATCTCTGGTAATCCTTTCATGACCAATTGTTTAAAGTGTATAATTATAGGGTCCTTATCTGGTCAGGGAGCCCCAAACTGGCAAAAACTTCCTCTATTACTCCAGGCTCCCTGGAAAGATATTACCAGGTCATCCTTTTGAGAGGACTCTAGCTCAAAGGATTAAGAAGAAGATGAGGAAGAATTTATAGAGGATGAGGAGGTTTTGTCATGTTGTCATGTTTTCTCCTATTTTTACCCTTTTCTTCTCTCATGAGCTTTTGCACACTTTTTCTTGACTTAAGGGGAAGAATGTTCTGACTTATTCAATCTCTTTTCCTTCCTTCTCATTTTTTCTGGAAGGAGAGGAGTACACGGTCTGGAAGTGGAAGATGTGAATGCCTGCATGACGATACGCTTTCTTTTGTCTGTCTTTTTTCATGAAGTGCTCATCGTGACAATGTAGTGTGAACAGTGAAAATGAATAAGGGCAATATGAGGCAAGGGCTCCCTGTCAGAGAGAGGATTATATTCCGAAACCTCTCAACTACGCATAAATGTCTATCCAACAATGTCACATCTTACCTAACCCAGGAAATTACTCCTCATACATCACCCTGACCCCTAAGATCCACCCAGAGCCAGGGTCTGATCAAACCTAGATTCAGACGCAAAAGAGCCGGTGGCTTCAGCTTCCATACCATGGCAGCCAACCTCTGGAACAATCTACCCCTGCACATACGCTCTGAGCCATCCTATCTCACTTTCCGGAAATGCCTAAAGACCCATCTCTTCAACTGATTTTATGAAAATGTACCTAATATGTCTGTAACCATCGCCTACCTGCCCCCAGACTGTGTGTGCGCATAAAAATTAAAAATAAATAAATAAATAATGAGCATTTTGTAGTCATCCGGGTTGTGCATGCCCAGCAGAAACCCGGAGGACTCCCAAACTAATATGGCTGTGGCATAGGGAAACTACAAAAACTCTGTATATTTCCATGCATGCTGTGCCTAAACGTCATGCCGCCTTCTTAAGGTAAGAGGGAGCACGTTTTCTCCATACAAGCCACATACTCGCAGCCAGAAGCGCCACCTGATTTCCAAGAGACGCCATACACCTCCAGCTATGAAGGGGAGACCAACCTGAAGATCTTGCCCCTGCTTTATGGGAAGACCCATAAACACTCCAGTGACTGGGGTAACAATGGATCTCCCATCTGCTCCTTGGCTGCATGCTGTCTTACTGCCAATGTCTCTTTTCCTCTGTCAACCCCACGTGATCGAGAATGAGCATACCCCTTCCAGCAGGCCCGAGCCTTACAGGGAACTGCCAAGGAGGAGGTCCGGAGCTACTGCTCCCCAAGTCCAGCAACAGGAAAAGCATACTGGTCCTTACGAAAGAGACATGAAAAATAAA
Organism: Ambystoma mexicanum; assembly: GCF_040938575.1. NCBI lineage: Eukaryota > Metazoa > Chordata > Amphibia > Caudata > Ambystomatidae > Ambystoma > Ambystoma mexicanum. The sequence continues at coordinate 902,956,243 of NC_090926.1, forward strand.
AACAGAAGATTTTGGATAATGGGACATTATTTGTCTTCGGGGAGGGGGGGCAAGGAGCGGCGGAGCTACAGGATTTGGAAAATGGTTCCTTTATGGGAGCCGGGTCAGCTAAAAAATTATTTGACACAGAAGAGTGACGTGGGAATAAAATACAGAAGACCGACTTGTAAACAAACCTCTCCTCCATACACAACAAAAAAATAAGGTAGTCATTTCTTAGTACAGTCACTATAAAGAAGCTAAATTAACAGTGAACAAATTAGATTATGAACCCATGTAAATCGCATACATCCTTTCCCTTTTGAGTCTGCTAATCATTTTATGTGAGCATTAAGAACTATATGATTTTCAGTGTATGCTGCATGGTGTTACATCAGTTAACTCTGCATTTACAAAATTCAAATGTGAAATTCCATTACATAACACATCAAATGAGTCTCAAAGAGAGTTACATTCTGGCACTCCCGTGCAAATTTCAATTTTGCATGATCTTTGGTGGAAATCCTGTGATACGTGCGACCAGGCTTGATCCGTCCGCCTTTGTTTTATGATTTGAAATTTCAATTTTGTGCTAGTCCTGCATATACTTAAAATTGGAACTGTGTTCAATTGCAGGGCATTACAGGACATTTGTTTTATTGTGATAGATACATCAATTGGAATTATCATTGGATGTTGAGGATGTGTGACTGTGGAAGTCCCACTTGTAATTACATTCTTGATATATGAAGGCTGAAGAGCAAGAGTTTTTGCTTAGAACTATCAGGTTCTTTGCTATAATTGTATGAATTTCATGTATGCAAATCCTGCAGTAATTACTGCGGTCGCCTCGGACTTATTTGACTTTGCATTTGTATTCTGAATTTTATGGTAGTCCGCCATATATCACGAATCGGGATCAACTTTGAAAACCCATGATTTGTTTGACTGTTGTAGCTCTATTGTCGTCTGACTTTGCACTTGAAATTTGAATTTCGAGGTAGCCCCACGTATGCCTTAAATTGAAACTCTATGGAGTCCCTGTGTTCAATTGCATGATAATAGGTGGAAGACCAACGATATGTGTCTCACTGTGAAAGCGATGTGAAGCGTGATAAGGTGTTGGCCACGTAACAGAGTCACCAGGAGAGCCACGTGGACGTACAAAGACCTCTTAATACACTGGGAGGCAAATCAGAGAACACATTTCTTATGATGGACCTGCAATACAGAAAGCTAGTGGCTGGAATAACTGGGGCTGCAACCTAGGAAACTGATCACATTTTGTCAGCGGGCGACTTAAAGATGCAGATTTACTAATACAATTCTCACAGACAATAGACTGAATTACCTCGCAGAAAAAAAGGGAGAAATAAATGCTAGGGAAGGGCATAAAAGGTATTAGATTGTCTTTGTACCATCCCAAGACAAACGGAACTGTTGAAATAATTAATCGCACGTTGAAGGAGGGATTCAAATGTGCATAGAAATTGTTAAAAGATTGCGGAAGTAAATAGAGAAAACTTTTTTTGAATATCAAAACACACGCCTTGCACTACAGGTTTATCAACTTTTATATTACTGAAAAAGAGGAGCATTAATACAAGCGTGTCACACAATAGCTGTGCCACAGGTATGGTCAAAGACTTGTCTGGTTATTTGAATCCTGTCATTCAACTCCCGTATGAAGGCCTTTTTGATAACACGTCTTTCGGCACGTCATGCGCCTTTTTCAAATTTGGGCAGCTGACGCTAACAGACGAGATATGAGACTTTTGAGGTGGGATTGAACCCGAGGAACTTTTGCCATTTAAAAACTTCAGTAAACAAGACCTGAAAAACGTATGTTATGTGTGATTTTGTACCATTAATTGCCCAGATTTGAAAAAAGCACACGGCGTGCCGAAACACGTGTTATCAAAAAGGGCTCAACTACGGGAGTTGAATGACAGGATTAAAATAACCAGACAAGTCTTTGACCATACCTGTGGCACAGTTATTGTGTGAAAGTCAATTTCTTTATGTACACGGAGGTGGGCGAATTTGTCTTCCGATCTCTGTGACACGCACGCAACACTTAACACCAGAGGGGGAATGTGGTCGCAGGGTACCAGAAGTTGATAATGTAAACCCCACAAAAAAACAATTAACAGAATGGTGTGCATGTGGTGGTGGAAAAGAGAGAGGGGGATAAGGGATGTGTGAAAGAGTATGTAAGCAAGGAGACTCAAAGAGAAAAACATGGACGTTCAAGAGTGAGATCATTGCTAAACAGATTCCATACACCTGGGATGTAATGCTGAACCAGCTAGAAGATATCATGTCTGGATCTAGGCTGCTTGCTGCCGCGACGTAGAATGTTCTGAAGCTTAAGATCTGGAATGTACGAGAAAACGTCAGGATCCTGACGTGGTGAGGTGTACACACAAGGTTCTCACCATATAGGTTTAACTTCATAAATGCAGTTTAGGTTATGGCACAGCGTACGGAGCCACTGTTACAACTAGACTGGGCTCTTTATCCAACAACACACTCAACAGAAAATGGGTGATTGTATGAAATGCTGCCTGAGCCCGTCTCAAGGCTGAAAGCAACCTGCACCTCCTATTCAATTATTGGAAGATCATTTAAGAATTTGTTAACACAATGGCAGGCATTGCCTCAGTGGGCACCAATGCATCTTCTTCTCGTCCCTCCATCCTCTGTGGAAGCACTACCCTTTATTCTCTTTAGTTTAATGGAAATATTGCAAAGTGCTTTCCTGAAGATGGCACTCACATGTAACGTGCATGCTGGGTCCCGCCCACACTCGTCCTTGTTCCTGTGTGTTCTACATTTTCAATATGAATTAAATATTTACTTAACTTTTGTAGTGGCATGACAGGCCCACGCTGAAATTGAATGTTAAACTAATGAAAAGAGATAATGAGAGAGAGAAAGAGAGAGAGAGAGAGAGAGAGAGAGAGAGGGAGACTGTTCACTTGGAATAGAGCACTCTACGAATGTGTTCAAGAATCTTTTACTCATTTACTTACTCAAACAGGCTCATTCGAGATAAATATTTTTTCAATCTCCAGGTTAATGAGCGCAAGGTTTAGCTACAAAAACACAACACCACAACTGTATTACAATAGCATGTCCCACCATATTTCCCTCGCTTTTAAAAATCTACTTCAAAGTTCCCCCACACCCTGATGCAGATAAAAAGTATATTTTTATCTGGGGACAAGGGCTCGTGAATCCTTGATTTGGTTTGGGGTACAGCAGGATACCATGGGTTTACCCACTAGTATGACGGTATGGTGAAAAAGTGACGGCAATGGAATTAACTGAATATGTCTTATGTCACTCAGAGAGTCTCCCTGGATACTGTGTGCTCACCAAATTAGTCAAGTTGACCTTCCTGTTAAATAGGCCTCAAGTGTTTAACATCTCATAGACATAGCAAAGGTAGAATTATTACATTTGAAAAAAATGATGATTCAAAACCATGTTTAATGGATATCCATAAACAGGGCGAGAAGATCAGATCTGTGTGGTGCCCATGCATCTTGGCCAAAGTCCATCATCTGGGCTGAACCTGTGTCCACTCTCACTGGGTTTTCAATAATAACAAACGCCAAGAACTGGGATCATAACCCTGGTGGGCATGATCCTTGTCCAAAATCAAGCAGTTAGAATATCTCAATGCTAACTGAACTGGCAACCACAGATCAAGGAGCCAGGCAGCACAGCGCAGCACACAAGATGTGGCAACGGAATTACCACCTCTATTGCTGTACCGCCATGTTACGAGATAGGATGCAAACAAATCCGGCACAAAGCTGGAGGGTTTCCTCTACATTACCCCCAACTAAATTGAAGATTTACAATGAGCGTAATTATCACCCTCAAAGGGGGGACTTCAAAATGGGTTCTAAAACCACAATAACACCACTCCTAATTTGGCAGATTTAGTGCCAAAACCAGTGGCAGCAACAGTAAATGAATATGGTGATATTCATGATGACAGGCAGGTATTGTAAGTAAATAAGTGTACCCGATCCTGTATGCAGTTCAATATAAGGCAACACAAAATTGCATATCAATACCTAGCAAGAGGTAGCAGGCCATTCACCTTCAAAATGTCCTTCACCACATACAAAGCAATTTCAAAGTTACATCCTAAAGGGCTGAACAAGTTGCCATCTTTGGAGGCATCTGCAACTCAAAAGCCACAACAACCCTAGATACAAAAAAAATGAAAGAACCAAAATACGGGCCTTCTCCTGCTACAGCACACACCTGCAATGGGGAACATCACACTGATGCACACCTCTTTGGCACTATCTATGCTTCAATTCAGGAAGGACCACCTCTCTCACCCAATGTCATACTGAAAGCACTTTCCCCCCTTTGTCCTCCAGCTGGCCTCTGCCCATCCCCATCTCTCTCTGTGTATTTCCCTTTTTTGTTTTGGCTATCAGGTGGCGCTTGAGTGCAACCCATAAGCCAAAAATGATTTCATTGGAGTACAGCTAGGAGGGAGATGCCATGTGAGAGGGGACATATACTTTGAAGGTGTTGGTTGGTTACTTACCCACCCCATTCCCTGCCCATAGCCACACTAACTCCTAATGCCATTTCCGCCCAGTACCTGCCCCTCTCCGCACAAAACACATCCTTCTGTGATCTCTTTGGGATCTCTTTTTCGAGCAATAACATCAAACGTTCACATGCTAGAATCAGTTGTAACCTGTCTGCAGAGAGTTAAGGCCTTAATTGCAACTGTAAAGTGTGCTACTGGTGTAATGAAAATCTAATAACCAAGTGTGCCACCTTCAGAGGCTTGTTTTATATCTGTTCCTTGCATTGAAGTCCTGTTGAAAACAAGCATTGATAAACCGCAGTTTTATCTGACTTTCTCAGATTACTCACTCCTGACATTAGGCATTTTGATAGCTGGAAATAAATGTGATTTTATTTGACTACTAGCTGGGGTACCCGGCGTTGCCCTTGTCCTGATCGAGTGGTGTCTCATTTGCCCTGGAGGATGTTGCTCTTGTACTCTTGTTGGCAAGTCTTGCTTCAATTTGCTCTGCTGTCTCATGTGGCCTGGAGGATGTTGCTCGTCCTCATGTCAGCAAGTCCTGCTTCAGTTTGCTCTGGCATCTCATTTGCCCTGGAGAAAGTTACTCTTGTCCTCTGGTCGGCAGGTTGTGCTGCTGTTTGGTATTGTGTTTCCGAAGCTCTTGATTTGATTTTCGCTTTGCATCAGATGGAGCTTTTCCAAGTGATGTTTGTTTTTTGTGCGGCATGTTTCAGTCACTCAACGGTTTCTGCACGTTGGAGAAAATGTCCAAGAAAGATTGATTGATTGTGCTTTCTTCTTGTGAATGAACTTAAGTAAACTGTGCCCTTGCCATTCCCCATATTTGGAGTGGCGTGATAACAACAAAAAAAAAAGTCATTTTGTAATTCCCTTTAAAAATGCTTAAATAAACACGTTCAAACTGCATACAGTAGTAATACATTTCAAAGGAATGACCAACACATCGAACATTTTGCTTCAGACACTTTTCCAAATGTTGCATCCTTCTAGTGCCAACTGTAATGAATCGGGGTGAGCATCTGTAAATGAGGGTGTCTACGGAGTGACATTTTTGCATCCAAACATAGACTACAATCTTGCCCCAGGCAAATGAGGAATTCATGATATTTGGGCAGCAGTGGGTTCAATGGTGTGGATTTGTATAGCGGGACAAACATACACACACACATCCCAAACATTTTTTGCACATAAGATTTTTGCATCCAAACATAGACTACAATCTTGCCCCAGACAAAAGAGGAATCGATGCGAAATTTGGTAGACGTGGGTTCAACGGTGTGGATTTGTGTAGCCGGACAAACATAAACACATACACACATTCAGCTTCATATACAAAGATTATTTAAGGCATATTCCCCACCTTAAAATATGCTGATCCAGACCTGCCTCGTGGATACAGGAACATATTCTGATTTGTGATGGCTTATGAGCATCTTTGCTCAAATGAATTCAATTTTATTGAGTGAATGTATTCAGCACATCTAACCATCTATTAAGTGGCCACCCATTTGTTTATAAACAAATGACCTGTATCTAATGCACCATGACAGTGCCTTTATTTACACGTGACCTCTGTGATCTTCGTTACATGAATATCTTTGGTAATTATTGGCCCAAACCTTTTGATGGGTAAGAAAAGCAAAAATAGTGATTTTAAAAAGACTATTATTATTTGTAGCCTTGCTTTATTTCTGTGGTACATGGGATTTATTTCTGTGGTATGTGGGATAGATGCATAGTGGCCGCTTTCAAAGGTAAATACATCCTTGATTTTTTCATAGTTTAATGCAATTGTGTTTTCTGCATTTTTTCCGCTCCATTCCTAGTTTGTCTACGCCCATGCATACCTTTCTCTGGGACTGCTTTTTGAGTGGCCACATGTCATATCCTTGCATTTCCCATAACCTTTCCCGGAATATTTACAGCGACTCCCGTTGTTTTCAGTCCGACCTGTTTTGGAGACTGGAATGAGAGGCTGGAGGTGAAGAATGGCTACAGGCTAATCCAATATACCACCCGACCCATTATTTTGTAGATGATGGTGGCACCTCAAAATGCTTTTGTGATGTTTGTTTGAGCTCACTGATAACATTGCAGTATGAACTCATATGTTTAACTCTCCTGACATGGCAGAGTGGCGTGAATCACGGAGCTCTCAAGTTTCCCAGGGCCATGCGTCCAAAGGCAATTCATTCCTGTCTGTGCTTGGAAATCTATGACTCCCATGAAAGCTCTCGAATCACAAGTTTAAAAAGTTGCACAATAATCAGATAAATGGCTTGGGTTATGATTCTCCAAAAGTTTTGACGTGTTTACAATGAGTTGGAGCTTTAAGTCCTGCCTGTAACCTTTAACTATTGTCATGGGAAGTGGAGCTAGGAGTGAGATGGGATGTGATGTGAGGTGGGGACGCGTGTTGTGGCCATTGTTTAGATTTATATCCACCAATGGCCATACTAGATCCTACAGCCATTCTCACCCACTACCTGCCCCCACCCTACACTTTTCTCCCAGGATCCCATTGAGCTAGCTCTGTGCTTTTTCAGGGAAGCCTATGCTTTTTCTAAGCTGTCTTCTGCAAGGTAATGGCAAATTTGCAACTATAAACCTGGTGTAATAAATATGTCTCAATCAAGTGTACTTTGAAGCTTTCAATTTATAACGAATAGTAGTGTACATGCCTGAGTACACGGCCGAAGTGCAGGTTTTCAATAACACAGTAGGACCACGATATATCCTACGCCTACAGCTCGCTCTAGCAGTGACAACGTGGCGAAGCTATGTGAATTGGACCACTGTATTTCCTAAGGCAACAGCTCCCTGTAGCGGATCATTCTGTGCGTTCGGGCAGCCTATACTATGCATGACAGCTTCTGACAAACATACATCTGGCCTTTTATTATATAGGATGTGTGTTCTTGTAACTGTTCCTTCCTATGAATTTCTGTTAATAATAAATACTGCCAACGCCAATACTTTAGGCTCTTCTATTGGCATAAGATAGTCATTTGCCAGACATTGTTACAGTATACCGAGTCGCTAACACATTTTGCCAGTTCTTGCCATCTTATTGCCAGAGGGTACCATTATGGCAGTGCTGCGAAAAATAACTTTACCATGTTGAATTAAAACCCCAAACTGTTGGCTTTGCCAATGCATGTTTATACTGTTTTAATTGCTTGCTAGCTAGGTTTATGCTATATAAACCCCAAACATAGTTTTCTGTAGCCCCTGTGGACTCATTTCAACCATTCAGTTTAGGGTTCCTGGAGTAAAAAAAGAAAAAGCAAGGAGAGGCAGTGAGAGTGTCAAAGGGGACGCACGCCTGTGGAGGCCCCATGGCTTGGTGAGTCCAGCCCAGCATATTTTCCCTGTGAGTCCCACACCGGGGGCATTGCCTTGTTCAACGCGCCAGTTCACAGTGACAGAGCAAGCCGGTAGATTGAAAGTCCTGGGCTACTGTGGTGGTGGTGGTATGGGAAAAGACCCAGTATTGAATGTATGCCTTTCTCAGAGATAAAAGAGTGGGGAGGACATGCCATGGGGAGATTGGTCATGGGAAGGAAGTGAAACCAACACATGGCATACAAGTGCCAAGAGGAAAAATATCCAGGACCCCCATTCCATGTCTCGGCATCGATGGAGTCAGCCAATTGCGGTTGCCGGTTGCCTCTCCACCAGGGGCGGAGAGTTACGAGCCTCCAGTTGAAACGTCACATGCGTGGCATAATCATACAATGCTGAACACAGCTTCACAAACCCAGGCACTGCTACAATATTACAATTGCCAGCTCCAATACCCAAGTAGTGTTATTTTATGCCACTCAAATCCTTGTATGCTGTGTATATTATGCAGAAGCCCAAGTGCTGCTAGTACAAGCCAAGTGCCACCTCCATTGCCCAAGAACTACTGTTTTATGCCAGGGAAAGCCTGGTGTGCCAGGTATAATCATTATATGTGAAATATAGACTCACATGTCCAGGTGTTGCCATCACAATTCAAGTGTAGGCTAACTTTCCCAGGCACAGCCTTGTCCCATTGGTCCATCCATGCAGCCCAACCCTGTGGATTCATGACAACTGGTCCTGTAGTCAAGAATGTAAAATATGGGCAGAATGGATAGGGTGTGGAGGCGGGCAGGTGGGGGGAGGGTGTCGTGTGGGTTTGATGTGGGCACATTTAAGGGTAAATGGTTCAGCTCGTTGGTTGGAAAGATAAACTGAATCCCATTTATGTGGTCACAGTTTCAGCAGGAATAAGAAGCTATAAGGAAAAGCGATGTGCCCAGGATCCCACAGTTTGGACAAGTAGAGAAGCCTTGATTTGAGAACAGCTGTCCTTGTTTCAGAATCTCCTATGTATCAAGCAGACAACATATTCTGACTTCCTAGCGTAACATCAACATACTAATATTTCTGGATTGTTTTCTTACATGAGCAAAATCGTTTGCTTGTGTTTAATAAAGCACGTTTGCAAAACAGCAAACCTCATTCTAAATCAAACAAAAAAAAACAGAAACTGTTATCAAAGTGAGTTGGGTAAAAGAAGTATGATTTATTTTCTTTCTGTACAGTGCTTGCTAACTTTTTCTTTTCTTTTTTAGCACTGCAAATAACAGAAATGTATTCAATGCAAATAATAGTGTACAATTTATAAACATTGTAAGGATCTACATCTGAATTGGCTCTTTGAATTAAAAATTATCACAGGCTGCAAAATGAACCTATTTACAATCAACACACACTTAACTAACTGAGCTATCTCCACCCCTTTCTAATACTATATAAAAAAAAAGGGTCATATGAAAACTGCACCCACAGATGAAGCACATGTGTGGAAATTGCACAGACAATTAAAGCTCCCTACACAACAACAATTATTAAGATGGCATTACGAGTGGGAACAATGTTCAGTGTCCTTTTGCCCAGGGGTACACTTCATAAGCGGGTTGGACTCTCCCGCAGTGCTTGCTTACTCTAAGCTTGCAGTTAGACTTTTGAAATTATGAACGAGATTGCACACCCTAAAACTCTCAAAACCAAAGGTATTTTGTCAGGAAAATAGTGCATTTTCGCTGACTGATTTATCACTTTCTAGGCATCCAAATTTGAATGACGATAGTGCAGGGGTCACAAGGACAGTACCAGGGGGATGAGGGGCAATGACAGGGGTCGCAGCTGCTACCTTTGGCTTCCCACAAATGAGGTCCATGGCTGGGACTGGTGCAGGGAACATGCCTCACCCAGCCCAGGCACTCATGCTCCATTCTAGCACCTATTTAATTACCTGGTTGAGAGAGGGGTCTGCAGAAGCGTGTCACACAGAGGTAGTGGCACCCTCTTTCATGGCGCCGCAGCTCGCAATGGGTCATTGTTCTATCGTAATGGTTCTGATTGAACTACAAACCCCCCAGTGGGGGCAAAATGTCAACCGTGGGGGCAAAATGTCAATCGAGCCCCATGTGCCATTTTTACCAGAAACCCAGGACGGTAGCACTCGCCTGTTCTCAGCAGATGTTGGAGGTTGCTCTACCCAACATGTTTTTCCTTCACAGCTGGTCTGTGGGGCCAGGGGGTTGGTATGAGCGCTCCCCCCTCTGGCCTGGCAGCAGAGACCATCCAGCGGCCCAGTGTAGAAAGAGCTGGGCTACATGCCCACCATGTCTTTTGTAAAGTCACAGGCCTTGCTTTGTCATGTCAATATGCTGATTATTGAGAGTTTGTGGTCATTTTTCCTGTATTTACCCAGATGTAATTGACCCTGCGTTTTTCTAGCCCAGGCCAATTATTAATGACCTGCCACAAATGAAGCCTGTGACCCTTGCTGTGCATTGATGCTATCGCTGGTGCTTCAGGTGGCTGAGTTCGGCACCCGTTTTGGAGTCCCCTGAACACCCAGTCCTCCCCAGCAGCCAGCAATGCTTGACCTCACTCTTCTGCTATTCCTGTATGCTCTTACCTCTACCAGCCAGTTCTCAATGGAGTTAGTTAATGCGTTCTTCATATCTGAAGGGACCATTGCACATGCAAACATGTCTGCTTATCCAAACTGTTCCAAATGAAGCAAAGGCTCTTCTGTCAGAGCCTTCAGAAGAGTTTTAATCAACGGTTCACCATCATATCACAAGTATAGCAGCGATATATGCATTAGTGGACAGCAGTAATGTAGCAGAGGGAAAAGATGGTGGCAGTGCTGCTCCAGTTCAAATCACAATGTTTGCACATGAAAGAAACAATGCAGTAAAATAATGTATTAAAAACAGCGCCAACACGACGCTGCAGGGCGCTGTAGTCCTATTGGAACGCAATATATCTGCATAAACAGAAGCCATTATTTGACACTCCAGAGACTTGGGCTCGTTTTCGTACAATGCAGTGGAGGTAGGTCTGAAATTTATGATAAGCCTCCGAGTACTTACCGCTTGTTCTTACGCACAGCGAGCTTCTGTTTGGAAGTGGGGCGGAAGGCGTACATTAAGGGGCTGTTGTGGGAGCGACACCACCAACTCACAGACTTGCCTAAACTGCCTATTCTTTTCCCAGGGTCGTGAGCGAGTGGTCACCCCTCGGCCCCTCTTCCCATTCCACATCCAAGAGTTGGCTTTCGTCGCGAGCAGATCGACCTTCGCACTATGTACTTTCTCTGCCCTTTTTCATCCAGAAATACAAGTGATGAAACATTGGGGCTCATTAAGAGTTTCACGGCTTTTCCGATGGAAATGCTGCCAAACTTGTTTACTGTCACTACTGCTTAGTCTGTGTTACAGGCTTGTCCTGCCCCTCCCTCCCCCTCGCGACCCCTCAGGCACTCAGACACAAATAATACACCGGAGACCAGAAGTGGAGAGAAATTACATGTAATGAAGACAGACCAGCTTGGGATGGCTGCTCACTGCTCGACCTCCCCACTCCCAGGCGTGGCTCATCCTTTAGTACACATTCTCCACCCATAAAACAGCATGTGTAATAACAAACAGGCCCATGGGAGAGAACAGGGGGTTTCTCTGTCATATCTGCGGATCAGCCTCTGGCCTTGGGGATCTTGCTTCAGCCGTCTTTAGTCATGTCAGCTATGTACTTCCCAGGTCCATGAACCGGCTGGCCTGAGGCATAACATGCTTTCCACAGCCCTGCCAAGACCTTGCTTGCCATGGCTGTACACATGTAGCCCAGTCTCATTGCATCAGAGGCACTTCAGTGGAAAACAAAAAGAAAATGTAGTATCAGAGTTGGTAACATGCCCATTTTTTCTCTTCTCTTTATTTCTACGATCCTCTATAATCGCTGTCCAAATCCCTGCATAGTTGCAATCTCTGACCCCATTACTACTTAAAACACACTACAGTAAAGCTATTCTGTTGTATACACACTCAATAAGGAAGCAAAATAAAAAAAAACCATTATCTAGACAAGGCAACTCATTTGTGTCCTAACTCATCTAAAGCAATGAATTCCTGCATAGCACTGCATAAACACTCCTCATCATTAGCCATACTCTAGGGTGCATCTAAAACACCATGAACAGTCATAATTACATGTCCCCAATCTCTGAGTATCCCTGTCACTCTAAAAACCAGCACCACCTCCATTGTGTGTCTGTTATGTTCATGTGCACTGTCAATCACAAGTTGTGTCTGAGTTTCCAGTATATGTTCCACCTCTAGTACCTCCCAGTCCTTAGACGCACCCGCAGTCAGTGGCAGCAGCAATTTGTTAGTGCTTGGCATATTTCTCCCAAATAGCCCCCCGTATGGTAGATACCTGGTCGCTGACCCCTCTCTCACTCATAGGCCATTGAGGACAAATGGTAGCCTCTCGTCCTACTGTGTGCCTTTCACATCCATCTGCTTGAAGAGATCCTTCTTTAGATCCTGTTTCAGTTTCTTCTTCAAACAAGTCACACAATTGTCCACATGCTCCTGCCGGCCCTCTTTGGCCTATCTGCCAGGTGCTGATACCCACTGTCTTGCTCTTCCAACGCATTTATATATTGCATAATTTGTTCATCCTCCCCTTGCAGGTCACCAGCAGCTGCTCACATTTCCCTTGATTCTCTATCTTGCCCTTCTGTAGGATCATTTACTTCACTTCAAGCTTTGGGCCCTCCACCACGTGCCACTCCTTATCTTCTATGCATGCCATTGGCTGCGGCTGTAGGTCATTGTCAGGTGGCATGGGACACTGTTGGTCAGATGGGATTATCTTCCTTATTCTCAGAGCCAACACCACCGATTGTAATTCACCATACTGTACCCCCCCACCCACACCATTGAGTCATGCAGCCACTGACCACCTTCTTTATATGTGGACTGGTCAATGTCCTTCCCTGAAAATGTTCTGTTTGGTTTGATAGTCTCTGACTTGCATTTATGTGGTTCATCTGGCACTACCCCTTCCACTGGAATTTTGTTCACTGCCCCGCATAGGTTGCACACTGCAGTCAGGTTCCTTCCAAAATTCTGTTTATTTCTTGCCCTTCTCTCTGGGTATATCTCCCCCAATGCTGTCAGGATTCCATTTGTGTGTGTCAGAAAGAGGGTGGTACCCTTAGTAGCAGCCGTCATGGTAGCCATTGGGACTACCTGTAATCTGTCTCTCTCCCCCTGCAGGCGCCTATTTGCCAAATCTGTCCTTGCACCCCTCTTTTCCAGAATATCATACCACCCCTCAGTTGCCTCCCCCGGTACCCAGCCAGACTGTGTCTCCACCCCTTTCCTCCCTTGCTCCAAACTCAGAAATACATAGAGCCACCCCCGCAGCCTTCTGCGCCATGCACCATGATCCACAAAGGGGCTGGTTATAGCACCTCACAATCCTGCCCCCTTTGTGTATTCTCCCTCCACCCACTCCTGGCTCTCCCTCACTGGCACTGCTTTTCTCACTGTCAGCCGTGCATCATCAGCTGCAATCAGAATGCTCTCCCACCCCTGGACAGACCTTAACTTTTACTACACATCCAGCACCCTCATTATTTCATCTGGCAACAGCTGCCATATTGTGGCCCTCACTTCCTCAGTTATAGCCCTCATGAAAGTTTGTGTAAGCAGGTCTGCAAAATATGTGGCGCTCTGATCCCTCCCTATCTTCATCACCTTCCTGATATCTTGGAGCTTCACTTGAGGTTCACCATGACCTCCCTCGTGCCTTCCCTGCAGTACCCTTTGTAACTGATGTTCCTGGGTGACCACCACCTCCCTATTTGTTCGTACCGACCGGGAGACCCCATCCAAACTGTACACCATGCTCCTCAACCACTCCAGCACTGCCCTCGAGCCTGATTTATATGACAGGTGTGTCACCTCCTCCCACCTGGTCATTGGACCGGCATCTGCCATATTGTAACTGTCCCCGGTATCGACCCCACCGCAAGTTAACTCAGGCTTCTGACAGCACACTCCTACCCTGTGGCCTCTACAGCATCGACCCTACATCGTCTCTTCACGACCAGAGCTCTGACTGTATCACAGGTTCCTAAGAACGTTCTGACCCAATTGCAGTCCTGTAGAGTCCCTGACGACTCTAGAGTCCTCTAGTCAAGCATGCAACAGGTACAGCGAAAAACACTCACTTCACTTACCTGTCGTATATGTTACAGGCTCCTCCTTCTCCCCCACAACCCCTTGGGCACTCGGACACAAATAATAAAAAGGAGACCAGAAGAAGAGAGAAATAGCATGTAATGCAAACAGACAGACCAGCACATGGGAGGTTTGTTCACTGCTCTACCCCCCACAGGTGTGGCTCATACTTATATACAAATGGAGTGGCTAAAACCATTCTCCACCCATAAAACAGCATGTGTAATATCAAACAGGTCCATGGGAGAGAAAAGGGGGAGTATTAATGCAGTTGCAAAATGGTTTCTGTCATATCTGTTAGGCAGCCTCTGGCCTTGGGGATCTTGCTTCAGCCTTCTTTAGTCACCTCAGCTATGCACTTCTCAGGAGGGGGCCTTGAACCAGCCGGCCTGAGGCGTAACACGCATTTCACAGCCCTGCAACCTTGCTTGGCACGCTGTACTGCTGTAGCACAGCCTCATCGCATCAGAGGAACATCAGAGGAGAGCAAAAAGAAAATGCAGTATCACAGTTGGTAACAGCCTGGCACATTTACTGTGAGATTGTAATGGGGGTAATCGTGGTGTTCATCTCAATTCCTTAATTCCATATGCCTCCGTGGGGAATTTGGTGGAATTTTCGTAAGTGGTAATTTCTACCATGGTAATTCTTCCAGTTATTGCTGCCAACGTGACAAAAATAGCCAAGAGATGGCGGTATCTCCACCACTTTAACTCCAAACTTGTACTGTGATGGTGTGGAAATCTTGGGATGCCTGGCAGTCATTCCATATCTTTTTACTGCACTGGAAAATGAAAATGACCCCGGATTGAGTGCACTATGTGGTAAGAAATACCCCCAACTGATTGTGAAAAGTAAATTGCAAGTCACCCTCGAACCTCGTTGTGTATATGGTTCAGAACTCCACAAAGTCTTATAATTTGCTTATAGCGTATTGTTGACGGTGCTATATGCCATCTGTTATACATGCCATGAAACGAAAAGTCACAAACCACACAGTAATGACATCAATTTACTTGCTAGTCTTTTATAATACACTTAATACCAAAGAGCATTCTCTAAGCGTGGGACCAGGATTCAGACCTCTGTTGCTCAGTGTTGTCTTGCTTCCAAGATAAACACGTTGCCCCTGAGCAATCCTCCTGGCCCGTTGACACAAATACTCTATTTTTGCCTCCTAACTGACAACAACTGCCAAGCCACACCCACAAACACAAGGAGCACGCCTACCCGAACAGTTATCAGATCACAGAACACCACGCTTATCCCAACCACCCCCCTGCACCTCACATTCCTACTCCATCCAATTCTTTGGGGCAGAAATGATCTAATGCATTGAGAACATAACATTAGGCAGCCCTTCTGGTAAATAAACCTGCTAGACCCAAATGCCTAGAAGCTGACTCGTATACAGAAACTACTTGCGACTTGCCTATTTCTCCTTCCCCGCTAGCCACTCTCACAGTATCAAAATGCCACCACAAGTGGCAGAAGCTGGGCTTTATAGGTCCCAGTTCCATAACATGACATTGAATGACATTACATTGCATCATCTGTGATGAAGCTTTTGTTCAAAATGACAGGTCTCCATTAATAGTTTCTCGCTTGCATGATGCAGAGTTTCTCCCATCAAAGTTGTCACCAAGCTTTAAGATTTCTAAAGTTTATTTTAAACTATATCACACTATTTAAAAGCAAGATTAGTAGTTGGAATAGTGTGGGCCATTCATATAAACAAGCTGTAGATGTGTTAGTGTTATTGGAGCTAAGGGTTATTATTTCAAAGCCTAGGCCATCACATCGCCGCTTGTGCAACCTGAACGCTAGACGGCGTCCGCCCCTCTCCTCGCGGCCACAACTCTGCCCTTCCCCTGTGCCCCTCTGTGTCCTACCCCCGCTGTATGTCTGTTCTGTTGCTACCTCTGGAAAGCGCCCGTTGCTTACCAGAGCACGGTCCGCGCTCAATGAATATAATTATAATAAGAATACATTTCTCCAGCCCCCTGGCGCTGTCGCCCTCCCAACTCCCCATCGGTTGTCACGTGGGGGCAGGAGAAAATCACCTAAGGCATAACCCCACTGTCTAGGAACTATTTCTTGAATGTTGTTTGGTTCTGTAGATCCTAGTTGCTAACTATGGTGTTGGCATTTCATGGAAGATACTTCTAGGGGAGGCACTGTTAGGTTTGCTATTGCCTATGGAAGACAATTGTAAACTGAAACACCTGGGGATTCTTCCAACTCAAACTGCGAGAAAGATCATATTCCATAATAGAACTGTCAGCCGCCAATTGCAGAGAAGTAAGATGGTCATAGGACCAATGACCGAGACCGGTTGCCTAGCTCTTTTATAGCACTCTACTACCACTATGGTGAGGAGGGGGAGGGGCGCCATTAGAGCACTGGAGATACAGAGCCTGCAATCAGCGGGAAGACAATGGAAGCAGAGCTGCTGCACTGTGGAGCAGCAGCATGGTGTGGATCTAGGGAGATCCTTTTGGGGTCCAGAAATGCATAGGTGTTGAGTGCACTACCATTTGGAAGGCATTACTCCTTCCCATCGCCTGGCACGTCTGATTGCACTTTTTCCTAAATCCTTGCAGCATTTAGCTCACGGGTAATGCTTCCCTGTAGCCTGGCACTTTTCTCTCTGCTTCGGAACAGGCCAGGTGACACCACTGCAAAAAATAACAATGAAACTGGATTATTCCGATCTGTGTTATGTGTGAAACGGCCGTGGCTCCTTTAAGGGAGGGAGCACGCCAGGGCGGGAACAGGGTGGAAGGGGAGGGACTGTGGGGAAGTTGGGCAGTTACAGGTAGGAAGAAATAAAGAGCAGTTGACGTGTTACCCGGCTCCTGTCCTTCTTAGGCTGAGTCAAGTATGTGTACCTGAGATGCGTGAATGACCCCCAACAACTGGCGCAAAGCCGCCGTCCCAGGCGTGCAGCAGGAGGGGCTCGTTAGCCCAGCAGAATTTTGGAAAAAGATGCTGTGAAATCGGCAGCAAGATACGGCGTGGTCGTTCGAACGCAGCAGAGGCAGCCCGCCGCCCACAGCACCGGGCCAGCAGAACGAGAGGCAGCCGCAGGAGCAGGAACCCTGCAGCAGCAGCAGCGCATAGCTGGAGAAGACATCCGGCAGCAGAAGAGTATCGCCGCCGGACGAGAGCCCAAAAGCAGGAGTGAGACGTCGCTAGACGAGGGCTCAGCAGCAGGAGTGGGACGTCACCAGTTCACGGACCCAGCAGCAGGTGAGGAGTGCCACCGGACCGTGAGGCGGCAGCAGAAGAGACACACCGTCGGTCCGTGAGCCCAGCAGCGAAGGAGAAGCGCTGTGGGACCGCGGGACCTGCAACAAAGAAGAAACACCAATGGAAGAAAGCCATGGGACCCTACCAACCAACAAAAAGAAAGTAAGGCCAGGTAAAGACCCCGCGCACCCCATGACAAGCCCACAAAGACAAATAAGGCAATTTGACACGGGCGAGAAGCATCATTAACTGCCCACCACGCGACACCCATACAAGAGCGCCACGTATTAATACGTCGGTGCACATCTCTACAAGCACACACCACGAGGAACAGACGTACCACAAATACTAAATAAAGGGACACGTGCACACGGTTACGCGCCCCCCCCAACCCAATACAAGTGCGCCACACACTAATACACCAGAGCGCACCTCCAAACGGGCACGACATGAGGGGCAAGCACCAGGAAATGCGTGCGTGCACAACCACGCCCCATCAACAACGCCAGAATCATACAACCAAACAAGCAAGGCTGCCACTTAGCCCCCACAAAAGGAAGACCACCCCTTGTACCTCTAGCACACAAAGCCATTGATGAAAATCCTGAAGACCCACACCTGGACTCGTGATCTACAAAACCCCATCTGAACACTGCTAACAACTCCAACTTACCACAGGGCCACCAAACACCCTGTCACATTACCCAGGGTGCAGCCATGAACGACCAAGCACAAGCAGCTGCAGATGCAGGATCTCCCAATGCCAGTCCCAATTCGCATGCCAGCCTCATGACAAGACTAAGCCCGCTCACCCTAAACCCTCTCCATGACCAAGGTCAACGATGGGAAGAATGGGTTGAAGGATTTGAAAACTTCGTAGGGGCCATTGGCACTCAGGATCCTCCCAACAAAATCAGCATCTTCACAAATATAGCGGGAAGAGAAATCCATAACATAATACGTACGATTCCCCCACAAGACCGCAGCACATACACACGCCTTCTAGAAGCCATCAACGAGAAACTTGTAATAACACCCAACAGAGACTATGAACGCTATACCTTCAATTAATGTGTTCAACTAGCCCACAAATCCATAGGTGAATTCGCCATCCGCCTCCAACAAAAAATAATAAAGTGTGACTTCGCCAACTTCAATGAGGACAAGGCCATCAGACTACGAATATTTGAATGGTGCATCTCGACAATGTTCAGAAAACATCTTCTGGAGAAACCAATGTCCCTTAAAAAAATCCTAGACTTGGCCAGAGTATACGAAAGTATAGATGTCCAAGCTGCCGCCATAGAAAACCCAAAAAAGGGAGACATCATTGCGGCCATGACCCCATACGCCCGATACCAGAACCAACCAAACAGGCAAACCCTCAGGAACACCGCACGACCCCAGAGTGATTGGCAATGCTATCGCTGTGGATTCGAAAACCCACACAGGGGACCATGCCCTGCAATAGGTCAACGATGCCTACGATGTGGCCTAGAAAACCACTTTCAAGCCATGTGCAAGGAACAACTCCCTGATACCGGACCAAACGCCAACAGAACGCCAACCACCTCTCGGAACCGCAAAGAGGACAACATGACCAACGACCCATTGAGAGGGGAGTGTCATACCCCACAGGCACTCAACAACGCCCGAACACTGTGAGAGCACTAGAAGGGCTACAAATTGATCCCAACAGGAAGCCCCACGAACTTCATGACTTCCACCACTATGACCAAAAGCAATGACCACCATCGAGAGGGCCTACATGAGGAAGCGCTCACCACCTCAAGAACAAGACACCTAAGCGAACCCCCTCCCGCTCGACTACAACCCCTACGACAACTCCCCACCGAGATCCCTTCAAGACGAAATACAACAACCCCAATACCTGCAGGATGGATACGACAGACAATACATCAGACTACTCAGCGTCCATGCAGAAGACATGGATAGCTCAACGGCAACGTGCTCGCCTTGGAAGCAAGCCGACACGAAGCAACACAGGTTCGATCCCCGGGTCAGCGCTTAGAAACCTCTGGGTATTTAAGCGCGTTATAAATACGCAACTAAGACAAACAATTATGCAACTATAACAAACAATTCCTGTAACAGCACTTCTGTGAGCGCTTTAAAAATGCAAAATAAATAAAAGGCACACCAGCCCCCAAGGTCACAATTCAAATTGGGAATACCAGAAACAACTTTGTTGTCAACACCGGAGCGACTGTGAATGTCATGAACGAGGAGCTATACCAGGCGATAGCAGACCTCTACCCACTACGACAATCGAAAACCCACATCTTCCAGTGGGAGGCAGCACTACCCCTGATGTCTAGAGGACAATTCCAGTGCGACCTGACACACAGAGATCTCACAACTACTACCGCAATACACGTCATCCGGAGTCCCTCAATAGGAAGAGGCCTCCTCAGCTACAGGACAGCCAGTGCCTTGGCACTCATAGACCTACAATATGAACCGATTGAAGTAATAAAGGGACAACAATCCAACAGAGGTGAGGTAATGACAATAACCTGCTGACCCCTCACCAAAGAGGCCCTGAAAGCACAGTTCCCCAAACTGTTCGAAGGAGTAGGGATGCTTAAAGACTCGGTCATCAAACTACACATCGACCCCAAGGGGCCACCAGTACCAAGCTCAGGTATCCAAAGAGCTGCAACTACTACCACAGAATGATATCATCGAAAAAGCCGAAGGACCAACACCATGGGTATCCCCCATCGTAATTGTCCCCAAAGACAATGGAAGAATACGCATATGCCCAACACCGCCATAAAAAGGGAAAGACATCCGGGACCGAGCCTGGAAGACATGCTCATTCGACTAAACCAAGTGAAGAACTTTTCCAAATTGGATCTCAACCAGGGCTACCACCAATTGGTCATAGACCCAGCTTCCATACCAATAACCACCTTCGCCACACATTAAGGACTCTTCAGATATAAGCGCCTTAATTGCGGCATATCCTCAGCTGCGGAAATCTTCCGAGAGACAATCAGGAGACTAATATCTTCAGAGGTCAATGCCCTAAATTATAGTGACGACATCCTCATATTTGGAAAAAATCAGGAGCAACATGACAGAGCACTCATAGCAGTATGCAAAATCCTACAAGAAGCTGGTCTAACCCTTAACAGCCCCAAATGTGACATTAATAAAACTAGCCTCAAATTCTTTGGCCACATAATCTCCGACAGGGGCATGATGGCTGATCCTGACAAGATAAAAGCCATCACCGACCTTCACCCCCCTCAACAACAGCGGAACTACGATCATTCCTAGGAATGGCAGGATATTGCGCAAGGTACCTCAAGAACTATGCCACCATGACCAACCCGCTCAGAGCCGTCCTCAAGAGAGACAGCCTGTTCAACTGGGACCCACTATGCCAGGCAGCCTTCCTAATCATCAAAGACAACCTGAACAACCACTGCCAACTGTCATACTTCCACCCCGAGTGGAACACTGTCATCAAGGTCGACGCCAGCCCAGTTGGCCTCGGGGCCATACAAGCCCAAACGAACCCCAAGGACAACACACAACATGCGGTGGTCGCCTGTGCCAGCCGTGCCCTGTCCCACACCGAAAAAGCCTACTCTCAGGCAGAACGAGAGAGTCTTCCAGACGTATGGGCCTGTGAAAAATTCCATCATTTTGTTGTGGGACGAAGATTCACACTGGTCACAGACCATCAGGCACTTCTATCTCTATTTGGAAACCCCAAATC